>NC_138873.1:27106347-27706347 GCF_965194805.1 Balaenoptera borealis | reverse complement strand
AGTTCTATAAATCAGTACTCTGTTGGTTGAAAGTGAACCATTTTAGCTACCACTGTTGCATCAAATTATGCAGCTCATTGAAATAAGCCATGAGGTTTTGCTGAGCTTTGGTGATGGACTAAATAGAAAGGAAACCCAAGGCAGATAGATGACAGCTATGATGTTCTTGGCACAGTTAAGGTGGGAAGGGGGAGGGTATGGGGAGAGAAAGGCACAGAAATTGCAATTAAAACAATTGTCCACTCCGCCCAAGGTCTTGGAGCTTATTTTAATCCCTTTAATATTGTCTTTCATTTTCTGTAATAAATTATGTTTTGTTAGAAGATGACCGTTAGAATTGTGACAGTTTTAGTCACCTCATGGAGAACAATTACCAAACTGAGGCACCACCAGCTACTTCTGCTGCCTGGCGCTTTGAGCCCCACTTGTAGGAGCAGGAAGACGATTCAGTCTCCATGTCCAAGGGGTCCTCAGCCCCCGTGCTGAGACTTGGAAATTCCAAACTGGAGAGTGACACTAATCAATGACCAAGACTAAATCACCCCTAACATCTTAACAGTATAGTGTTCAAGATAGGTTCTTTTCAGATACTTAGAGCAAGGCTAATCTGTAAACTAACTAACAATAGCTAACAATTACTGGACTCTTTTAGTTGCCAGACTGTGCAATGTGCTTTCCATGCATTATTTCATCAATCCTCAAAATAAACCTGGAATATTTTAAATGCTATCAATTTCCTCTCATTCAAACTGAATGAAATGTATATATATATATATATATATATATTGTCTCATCCTCTTTATCTTCCAAATACTAGATTTTCTTATTTTCATTCTATGGATGTTCACTTTGTCCCCTAAGACACTGACCCTGAGATACCAGGCAATTACCGCTGAAAATTTTATGATTTATATTCAAAGATGTTGCTGGTTAAGGTGAAAGAAACGAAAGTAGACTATTTCTCCCCAGTGGCTCAGATTGAACAAACTGGGAAATAGTCAGCATTGTATATGCACCGGTCTGGCTCTCTTTTATAGGCTGGGTGATTGGGAAACGTGTGTCACTTCTTAGCAGGATGCTTGATAAAGTAACAAGGCACTTAAATCCCCGAAAATGTATTCTCAATATGTCAGTAATATGTGACAGACATTTCTTGTACTTGAACAAAATCAAGATTTGTAGTTCTTTAACTACAGCTATGTAATCACTGTTATCATTCAAGTCTAGAGTCCTCCTCGTGTAACCTTTTCTGGTCCAAAGATTCAAAATCACATCAATTCAATAAGCATGTGTCAAGTTCTTATTGTTTCCAAATATGGTGCTGCTGATTCTATGAGTGGATTTGCAAACCTCCAAACGTCCCTCTCCAGGGATGCTCCTGTAGATCACACACTCACATGCCTCCAGGCCAGGGGCGTGATGTATAAGAGTGAAACTGACTGGCTTCAATACAACACACAGTGGTGGCGCTGAGGCCACCTGGAGAGTAAGTGTCCCACCTGCAGCACGCAGCTGCTGCTCAGCTCGTGCCACATGATGCCAGGAGGGAATGCCAACTTCACATAGCCAAGTCTACGATTTTTCCAAGAAAATCTGGAAATTCAGATATCTGTGTAAATACCCTGCTTTGTAAATGTTGGCAGGTCATGTCATTTTCCTTTCTTTTAAATACAATGCAGCCAAGTTCACTAGGCCACCATTTTGCAACTTCTGCTTTAGGGATTCTCAGGGGGGAAGAGAGATGTTCCAAAATGTTTCTACCCCACTCCCCTCAAGGGCTTTTCCTCTCTGCTCTCTCACACCCAGAGGGACATCACAGAAGCACCTCCCTTCCACTGGGAAGGGTATGAGCTTTGGAGAAAGTGAAAAGTAGGTCCTGTAAAGCCCCAAATCCAGCCCCTTCCCTCCTGCCTTTGGATAGAGCCATACGTAATTTAACACCATCACAGACAAGAATGATTGCAGGTTTGAATTTCTTCAAGGAAGGAGAGCCTTACAATGTTCACATGCCCTTAACAGATCACTGTGGGGCCTCTGACAGAGACAAGAGAGTCAGGAGAATGAAGACAAGATCTCTACTTTCAATGTATCGGGCTCAAGGGAAAAGCAAGCCTTCCAAATTAAGTTTAAGAAATTTAGGGTAGATTTTAAATGAAATACAAGTCTCAAATTACAGATTTGGGAGCCGTGAGAGCAGAGAAAACAATTAAATCAAGAGAACCGATATAATTCCCATAACAGATATGGCACCATGGCCAGGACTGGGATGGTAAAGAAACGGACCTGAACTAGACTCACTCACAGTGGTGAGATATTACAGTAACCTACAGAGGATGTCTCCAACCAGGCAAAGGAGTTTATGGCAACAGAAAGCAGGATTTGGTAACGTTGGGAAACCCTATATGAAGATTTTTTACTGAAAAGCGAGGCTCAGAGAAGTCAGAAATGGTAGTGTTCTAGTATCCAAACCACGGCAGACATCGGAGAAATCTATTTGTAGGGGGCCCTGAAAACAACCCATTTATTAAATCACAGATAATCAAATTACAGATCTTTCTCAACTTACAATGAGGCTATGTCCCAATAAACCCATCCTAAGTAGGACATATTCTAAATCAAAGTGCATTTAATGCACCTAATCTACTGAACATTATAGCTTTGGCTCAGCCTACCGGAAACGTGCTCAGAACACTTAACGTTAGCCTACAGTTGGGCAAAAATTATTTAACACAAAGCCTGTTTTATAATAAAGTGTTAAATATCTCATGTAATTTATTGAACACTGTACTGAAAGTGAAAACAGAATGGCTGTCTGGGTACCGAATGGTTGTAAGTGTATCAGTTGTTTCCCCTCCTGATCGCGTGGCTGACTGGGAGCTGCCACTCGCTGCCACTGCCCAGCATCGTAAGAGAGGATCTTCAAGCATATTGCTAGCCCAAGACAAGATCAAACTTCAGTATTTGAAGTATGGTTTCTACTAAATGCGTAATGCTTTTACACTACTGTAAAGTTGAAAAATCGTTAGCCAAACCATCGTCAGTCAGGGACCGTGAGTATTTTAAAATGAGTTTGGTATACTCATAGAAGGCAGGGAACTATGTAATCCCTTAGAACGATTTTTATCAAGAAGGATTGAACTTAAAATTAATTCTTTCTGAACTTTTACTCTTTATTCCTTAGCTAGTGTTCTCCACAGTTCAACTTTTGCTTTCCTGGACCACTTGGGGGAGAAGAGGGAAAAGGGGGAGCTTTGAGGGTCCTCTGGTCATCACCATAGGCTCTCAGCTCTCATAATGGTCCTTAGGGGCCAATTTCACTGTTTCTCTGATGACTGCTTCTGGGAGCTCTGTTCTACACCTCTCACAGGGGAGACTCTACAGTGATAAGACACCTGTTAGCAGGGCAGAGAGGAAGCAGGTGCAACAGAGCTCCAGGAAGATGCAGGATTCTTTTCTGTTTTTTTTTTTTTTTTTGGTCTCTGGAATTCATTTGTTATACTTTTCCCTGGATCATTTTAGATCTCTAGACTTCATTTGTTATACCTTTCTCTGGATCTCTGAAAAGGCATCTAGACAGCTTAAACAGTGAAATGGGAAGGTTTCTTCAGTCATCTTTTAAACAGCAGCAAATGTCAGGAAATGTTTCAGAGGTCCTGTGTGATTTCTTTACCTGGAGTTCAGTTCTTGGGCTATTTTCCCTAATTTGTTTTTTTTTTTTTTAGCTTTGACAGTCAAATTCCTCATGATTCTCAAATAGTCTGTGATATCCAAGGAATACAGTAACGACTTTGGCGATATCAGCATTAACATTCCCTTGGTTTGGGCTTCTTGCTGGTTCACCCAGGCTATATTAGGTCCTGAAATCATGTACTCTCTACCCATTCATTATCTAGAAGTCTTTACATATAAGCACTACATAATGGGCATTTGTGACTTTACCTAGCATTAGACCTCTATGAGCATGTTCAGATACGGAGGAAGAGAAATCTATCCTCTGAAATCTGTGTATTCTAATAGAGCTTAAGGTCAGCTTGTCACAACTCTCAGTATTATGGTTAACATGGGGGAGAAAAGGAGCTGAGACCAGCTAGGGCACAAGGACAGGCCCCTGCAAGAAGCCAACAGTCTACATCATGTGGTCCAAAGAGACAGGGTCATCCTGCTTCTGGTTAATCCAATGGCAATAGCCAACCCATTGGAGCAGATGAACAGTCTGGAGTATGGGAGAGGGACTTCTGGGAGGTTCATAGTATCAGTGATGACTATGGGATCATAGGTCTGGGGATCCAGCCCTGGTCATGTGAAGATGGGTGGACACATGACCCAGCTCCAAAGAAATAGGCTTAAAGGAATTTGATGAGGGGCCAGAATCCTTTTGCCCTCTGCTGGGATTCAGATTTGGTTACATATAGCTCCACCAAGAAAACTTGAATAGATTCAAATATCCAAAGACCCAAGCAGAAAACTAGTCAAACAGGCTTGCTTCTCTTGGCATTGAAGGATGCCACCTCTCACTCACCCAGGCCCTAAAGGTTATGCTCACCAAAGAGAAAGCAGCAACAGAGTAGCTTCCAGACCCTAGTCAAAGGTGAGATGGGTCTTCTAACGTGATTGACAGAGGTCTCATTGGGCCATATTGGGAACAGAGACCAATTTATTATCACTAAGAGCTGGTGAGGCCAAGAACAGGAGCAGTGAATAGGATGAGGTAAGAAAGGAGAGAAACGGAGAGGAAAGTGGTGGGTAGTATAAAAAACACTGGGCCAACTCAGATGACCATCTCTCAAGCACTCCCAATTTGAAGTAGGATTGCTTGAGATTAGCATAAAAATGCACTTCAAAAGATTGAGAACAATACCTCAATTCATTAGTTCAGAAGGTCTGTGGAGCATTCACACATAATGAGACAAACCTGTAGTTATATTTTGGCCCCTACCTGCCTCCCCTTTGTAGACCCAACTCAGACTCATGCCAGCTTTATTTATTAGGACTCTTGGCCCCAAGTATCAAACATAATGCCAAGCTGGCTTAAGCACAAAGTAAGGAGGGGTTATTATAAGGACCCTGGGGGGCTTTGCGGAACTCACGGTTAGTAAATCTTTTGGCCAGACTTGGAAGGAACTGGAAATAGGAATTAGAGAGCCTGTGTCTGCTTCTCTGAACCTCTGCTTCGTTTTTTTTTTCTCTTTCTGCAGACCAGCTTTCTCTGACTCTGAGGTCCACATGTTAGCTTCTCCCTCTCTCCCTGTCTCTCATTTGCTTTTGTCTTAATATATAAATACAGAGTGAGAATTTGATTGGCCCAGCTTGGATCCGGTGTACATGTCTTGCCCAATCAGGACCCACTAGGGTGTGGTTCACGTATGACACCATAACTCAGAGGAATCCAGTCTTAGAGATCCGTGCTTCTCAAACTTCAACGTGCATACAAATCACATGGTCATCTTGTTTAAATGTAAATTCTGATTAAGTCTGGAATAAGGCCAGAGATTCTGCATTTTTAACAAGCCCCCAGGTAATACAGCTGCTGCTGGTCTGTGATTCCCATATACCAGTTATGGAAGATGGGCTGGAGCGTTTCCCAATACAGTGACTCCATTTTTTTTCCCTGCAAAGTGTAGCACATAACTTCATGGCCTTCTTCTGGCCCCTGGGTGCTCATCTCCCCTTGTCATGGAGTGGAGTTTATTCAGGGGTGCCTGTCCTCTCTGAGAAGACCCTTATGTTCTCTAAATATTCGTTTCTCACCATCCTCTAACAACTCACCTCATCAAAACTCCTAATCCCTAAGTGTTGGTTCTCACCTAGTTTTCATGGAGAAAAGAGATTTGATGAACCAATCCACATCATTAATGGTAATTTAATCGGCAAGCATTGATTAAATCAAAATATTTAAGAAATATTTGGATATTTGCTTTTTTCTTTAAGGGAATATGCTATATCCCCAAAGGAATGAATATCTAATGGAGCCATTTCAGTCACCGTGGCAAGTAGATAAAGAAAAATCTTAAGACAAGGTAGGCACAGTGCTACCCATTGTCTCAAAATATTACAGGTAAAAGTGCACAAACTTCAGTTGGGGTCTACAGAAGCCATGGATTCTGGCTGGCTCAGCAATACCTATGGGGTTCTGAACCAGCATCAGAACCATGGATGGTAGCCAAAGAGACCTGGCTGTGTCCCAGCTGAAATTATCCAGGTAGTTTATGCAGAATCTGTCTCCTACATTCAAAACTACATTTTGATGTGCATAATAGCAGCTGAGCATTTTCATGAGGAGAACTACCCACATTATATATACACTCAGCCAGCCAGCAGAAGAGTAAGGAGGGGCAAGCCTGTGCACCTGAATTCTTAGTCAATGCAGGGTTTAAGATGTGTCTTAACTAACTAGTGAATTTGTCTTAAAGCCTGTTAAAAAAATGTTTAAGCCAATTTAAATACTTTGGTCATGGCATTAAAATTTTCTAAATAAGAACTGCTTTCTTTTTCCTGTCTCATATCTGAGCATTTTAATGAAAATACTTCCCAACTATCCTATAGGCATTTCTCTAAGCCTTCCCAAATTCTCTGCAGACTCTGTAAGATTTCATTGATTCCTAAAGATAAAAATGTATTGATCTTCAGTATAAACGCCTGGAATCCATTGCAAAACGCTCCAGGCATTTGTTGCCTCTTGCACCCACGGGCCTGAAAATCTTGGAAGATATCAGTCACTGCCATCAAGACTCAGTGTTTACTCAAGTTTCTTCATTTCCCATACGTGTGTGCTTGCATGCCAAGCCAAGAGCATTTACTCCCATCGTTAGTAACCTCTTGCAAAATAGACTTCCTCAATATACTACAAATTCTGAAGGAACAGGAACGAAGCAGATAAGCTTGGTGTGTTTTTCTTCAGAAGCAGATGCTCCTGCAGTGTGTTTTTAGCAATTCTTTTATCCACCTATTAGACCAGCTGGAATGGGGGAAAGTGGCATGCTTTGAATAAGAATAAAACAATTGCAGGAAGATTTTTCATCAGCCAACGTTGTTGATAAAACAGTCTGCTTGAGGTAAGGAGTGACGCATATTGGAGTCCCTGCCTAAGACATCAAGGTTATTCATCAGAAGACCTGGAAGTAGATTGTAATCTCCCAATTTTTTAAAAAAGGTTCATGTCATTCAGATGCTAGCACACATTCAGAAATGATAGCTCCTGACTACTGCTAACTTAGAACCTCCCAGACCATATTTCTATTCTCTTTCAAAATATCTTTGTCTAATCTAAGAGATATAGACATTTTCAGTTTGAACAGTTAATTCCCCTAATTACAGAAATTGGTTGACAAATGCTTATATTAATTTGCCAATTAAAGGGGCCCATGGGATGAATGACCAGTGGTGTCTCACATGGCATGTGGTGGCTTTTGTACAGACCCAATCCAGGGCTATTCCAGGCCAAAAAAAAAGTATTGAATTTTCATATAGAAAGTAAGATTTAGACTGGGGTGTAATGTAAGAAAAATGAGAAGAGCAAAGATGATTCCTTACTGCAGTTGTTACAAACCTGGGCTCTGGAATCAAACATGAGCTTGAATTCTGATAACAAAGTTCCTTGCTTGTAACATGCTGGGTTCGTCGCCTGCAATTATGGAAACAGTCACTGTGACGGTACGCTGAGATCACGTGGGTGAAGAACAGAGTGGGCACTTGGGGAGAGCTCAGAGCACTACACAGCTCTGATCCCACCTGCCTAGCTCCACCCAGTCTTCACCAATCCTAAGGAAAACAGAACAGAAACAAATAAACATTCAAAGGTTACATGGAAGGGAGGATGGGAGGAGCTTTGGAGAAATTTCTAGAACCACTGTCATCCCCTTAGAAGCCATGGAATGAAATTAAAGTCTTCCGTAAGCAAACTGGACACCACCACCCGTTTCACCTGCCTTTTTGCTACCAGGCTAACCCTGCTTAAGCACCAGACTTTACACTTTGATCATTTGCATTCCTCTCTCTGTGACTGTTCTTGAAAGGAAAGAGAGTGTCGTGTTACTGTATTTGCCACAAATTCAGAGGGGAAACCCCACTGGGAAATGAACAAACCCTCCAAATAGTTTGGTTTCCCCTATTCAGCCACAACTGTCCTGTGGTGCCATCTGCCCTCCTGGCTGAGCTGAACCAAGCTGTTGGGGGCCCCAAAGACCCCCCAGGCTGCAGCTTTCTGCAGTTGGGTAGGAGAAAAAACTAGAAGTCTTCAGACAGTCCCAAAAATGTCACTACTCTGGGGGGTCCAAAGTATTCTACCATTTTTCTAGACTGGTGGAGAAATGAAAATGGATGGGGAAGAGGAGGCTGGGAAGGAGCAGAAGGTTTAGTCCAAAGATTCTCTTTCACATCTCGAAAGGGAACGATTTCTTTGGACATAGACTCCACTTTGGCAAAGTTGCTGCATCAAAGTAAAAAGTAAAGTTGTTCTGGACAATTTTAGTTCATCTAACCACATTTCTTGCATCCACACAAAAGATAAGACAGATAAACATAGTTTGGAGTGCCCAAAAGTATTTCTATCCCCTGGATGGATTTGGAATGTAGGAGAAATAGAACCATTGATCTTTTAGCTAGCTCAAGTCAAGCCTGGCTTATTTAAGCATTTCATATTCAGAGCAACTGAAAACTTCCTCAATGCACTGGCAAGTTTATGGGTCAGAGAAGCACCCTCGTTGATAGTCCTGATCAGGGCAGCAGCACACAGGGGCCACTGAGCCCTGGAGAACAGCTTTTCCATCTCCGGATCCCGTAGAGCAGGGTGTTTGCAACACTTGTTGCTCAGGCACCCAGCTGATGCTCTCAACTCCCCTCCCCTCCCACTGCTAATAAAACTCCTGGGATCCAATTTCAATGCAGTTACTTCTCTAGCAGAGATTTCAGCCTTGCATGTTATATAGAAGGTACCCATACTGCTCACCAGAGACCCTGGAATCAAAGCTCTGTTCAGTGTCTGCTTCCTCGTAGTCGCTGAAGCTTTCGAATTAACTGAATCTGCAGAGAACACAAACCTAGCTTGTTTTGAATACATGCGGGGAAGACTGGCTGATGGCTGTGTGAGCTGCCTTGACTTGTTTACCAAAATATCTCTAAAATGAGAGTAATTTCAGTAACTGAGGTGATGACATTTTCCTTTTCGCCCTCTCCTCTGAGTGCATTGTGTGAAAATGTCCAAACAAACCAAAATGTTCTTCCTGAACACTGCAAAATGGTGGACTTTGGATCAATTTATTAATATAGTTTATTTAAGGGAAAACATTTAGAAAAGTGTAATAGCAACCAAGTTAGGCAAGCATTTTACAAACTGGATACTAAAGAAACTTGATCAAGCTCTGCTTACAGAACAGGACCAGGCTAGTGTTTAGGAAGTTAAAATACGGTTATGTTTTCAGTGTCGGCATCCTCACTTGATGGCTCCAAGCAAGGTGACACAGGTACTCTATTCATATTTGATGCTAAATATGTCCTGGACAGCTCCATCCGCCAGGTCTGAAGAACACAGGAGAAACGAGAACAATACAATCACAGTTCTTTACCTGCTTATCTTTCCCAAATCTCCTTTTTGTGGTGAACCTGTATTCATGTCAATTTTCTTGAAGAAGCTTCTTTCAGAAAGGGGTGTTATGAAGGAAACAAATTCTGAATGTTGATGTTCCAATAAAATGTTTTATATTATTTGTCAAAGTTCTAATCATTAGGATAGCCTATTTTTTCCTCCCAAAGTTCCAGTCTATCCCAGACCAAGAATCTGATGAGGTTGACCACAGTTTGGGGGAGAAGAGAATAAAATATCCCCATTCTATGATCTGCCGCCTCTTAGGGACAGTCTTGTTACATGTGGAGCAGAAGGAGTGAGAAAAGGAAACAAGATTGTTGTTGGTACATTTACCTCCAAATAAGTTTACTCTGGAAACTTCTAGGAGGGAGCTATGATGATCCTGTAAACTTGCTGCTCTACCTTATTAAAGGAGGGTGTGTGTAGACCTAATATCTTTGAAGTAATATCTTTGTCCAGAATAGGTTATCTTTACGAGTAACTGAAACTTTACCTGCAGTAACAAAAGTGATCCTTAACCTCGTAACAGATCTATAATGGCTGACACATTTAGAGGAACAATCATGAACAGAGTTTAGCCATTTTTAAATGACTCAGGATCATAGTCTCAGCTCAGGTGAAAGTTGGTCAGAATTGCAAGGAGTGCCTATGAGTTAACGGCAAGGATAAGGTGATGCCAATTCACAGGAATTGGGGGCACAATCCCTCTGGAGTCTGTAATGAGTGTGAGTCCCAGGCCTCCGACTTGTGAGATGAATGGTGTGGCTCCCGGATTAGATTATTGGGGATTTCCCTGTACAGTTAATATTAGACTCCAACACTACGTACACATGCATTGTGTCTGTGACTGCAGTGTGTAGAGGCAACCAGACCTGAGCCTTCCTTCCTTGGACGCCCCGCAGACAGTGGTAGTTGAGTTAACTTGCATATGACAGATCCCACTTGTTACTGGAGATGTTTATCTGCTCCAAAGGTAGACTGTGTTCATGATCACAGTAATGAGAACTAGTAACCTGGTTGCAGAAACTACTCCCACTTCTTTCTTCCAAAGGAGAAAGAATAAGACACTTTAACTGAACAAGGTACATTTCTCCACAAAGGGTGGCTCATCTTTCTGCTTTGATTCACTAATAAATACATAAGAAGGTGAACATTTGCCAAGCAGGAAACAAACAATAAAGACATATGTGTGTGCATATGTGTGTGTGTGTATATACACACACACACATATATGCACACACACACACATTTATTATGTAAGTGATAAAAGGGAAGGAAACTATATATCAAAGCTGTCTATCTTCAGAACAGTCATAGAACTTCAAAGTGAAAATTATAAATCATAAACAAGATCTTCAAGGTATTTGTGTATTTTTAAAATTCAAATAATCTATTGAATAAATCACAGTAATTTCACCAAGCAGTCAAAATTATATTTTCCCTCTCTTTTTAACTGTCTTAGTCTGTCTGGGCTGCCATAACATGGACTGGGTAGCTTAAACCACAGAAATTTATTTTCCTACAGTTCTGGAGGCTAGAAGTCTGGGATTGTGGTGCCAGCATGGTAAGGTCCTGGTGAGAGCCTGTCTACAGAAGGACCCCCTCTTGCTGTGGCAGAGAGGGGGAAAGAGCAAGCTCTGTGGGGTCTCTTCTTATAAGGGCAGTAATCCCATTATGAGGGCCTTATCTTCATGACCTCATCTAATCCAGTTACCTCCCAAACCCCCCATCTCCACATCCCATCGCACTGGGGGTTAGGGCTTCAACATATGAATTTGGGGGTCAGGGGACCCAATCAATCAGTCCATAACACATGCTTATCATATTTGCGAATTACACAAAGTCTTAAAGAGGTACTATTCCCTGTAATATTATGCCCGATCTGAGCACTCTAGATCATGTGGATTAATGAAAAGGAGAACTGCATCTAGAGAAAAGAGATTAACCAGCCAAAGTACTAGAAATCATATCATAAGCGGTATTGATGTTGAAGGAACCAGAGCTCTTTGAAGCTAAGAAGGAAAATCTGAGAGGACACAGCCCACAAGTATTTTTTGAAAATATTTGAAGACTTGTATATTGAAGAAGGACTTGACTTCTTTATAGTTTCAGAGTGGAATAAGTGGAAATTAGAAGGAGGTAGATTTTGGAAAAGTATAAGACAGAACTTTCTAATAAAGAGAACTGCCCCCAAATTATATAGTAAGGTCTTCAGCGCTGAACTCATTCAGACTGACAATGTTCTTTCAGAGACATTCTAGTGGCAGAGTTTGAATCAGGCAGAACTTGGGACCAGATCTCTCCACAGTCCATTCTGACCCTAAGATGCTATGTTTTAAGAGCTCAGCCTCTAATGAAAGTCTTTAAATTATCCAAATATGAGTAGGAGAAAGAATATAAGGGCCAAATATACAATATTATTTTGTGTTAAATGAAGGGTAGGAGAGGGGATCCAAAATGTGTTCTTCCTTTTAGGGATGCACTTAGGATAAAACATTCAAAGGAAATATAATTTTCAGACCAAGTGGGTGAAAAGAATTATAAACCAAAGAATTGGATGATAATTAGGAAAAATCTCATCTCAAGTGAATCATGAGATTAGAGTTTTATTGTTGTTGTTTTGTTTATTTTGTTTTAAGGGCATACGTTTTGTTTATTTCATGAACTGTGTATTTTCTATGGAAAGGACAGACGGATGGAGGTTCATGACCCAAAAAATAGTAACTAAGCCTATTGTAAGAAAAATTAATCTCAATCTAAACTAAGATTGGTCTGTCTTATCAGTTATCTGCCAGTACTAAGGAAATGTATCCCTTATGTAATCTTGCCTACTTTTAAATAATCGAAGTTCTAGAATAAAGCACTCGGTTTCTCTTTTTTTATATTGGAAATATATGAGTTCACTTTCTTCTAACAAAGATACAAATTAATTTACTCTCTCTTCTGAAAAATTCGGTTCTGTTTAAACCAACTGATAATCCAACCAACCTAATGGATATCTGTTAGACCTTGATAAAATGTGTATGGTTCCAATGACTGACTAAACTTACTAGAATTTGAAATAATGAAGACAGGACAGTATCTGTTTTATCCATCACTGTATTCCTTCTTGTGTTTTGTGGTGCCTGCTACCAGGAGCTCCTCAATAAAAATTTATCAAATTAATGAAAAATTATTTTCAGAGAGCTAATGATTCAACTGATGAGATATTTAAAAACATATCAATCAAATTCACACTGGAAAGTTGCTTCAATTACAGTGGTCCATGTTGGTTTTTCAAGAACTACCCACTTAGTGCATCATCCAGGACCTTTCGTTTCTTTCTGTTTTCTTCCTCCTGTTTGCTGTTGCGTTATTGCATGAGCAGCAGATGTTTAATAAGATGTGAAATTCAAATTAGATTTGAATATTGGCTATGCCCCTTCTAAAAAGTTCAGTTAGTAAGGTTTTAGATTTGGGGGGAAATTTACTAACAGATTCCATTAACAGAAGAAAATTTGCTTCATTGAAATGCTTGTGGGTCAGAAACAAAGGTTATAGAAAGCAAAAGCGTGGATAATACAGATTATATAGGGAGTGCATTGTTGCAGACTATGGTTACAGTATGAAAAAGAAATTGAAACCAAAAAATATGCATTTGAATGCCTTGAAGTGAGAGAATAGAACACACATTCTCATTATATGAAGGTAGAAAACTCAGTAAGAAAAAACATTGGCCTGGGAATAGGAACCCTAGGTTTTTATCAAAGTATTGGGTGTCATTTAGCATCCTGGACCCCAGGTAGCTCATCCATAAAATGGGAGACAAGACAAAGTCACAGAAGGTCAGTCTAAAGTAATGGTTCTTAAAGTGTTTTCCTTCAGCATCACTGGAGATTTTGTTAAAAATGCAAATTCTTTGGCCCAACATGGGACCCATTAAATCTGAAACTCTGGAATTGGGGCAGGGTAATCTGTTTCGACATCACTCCTTGTGATTCTGATGCACACTCGCTTTTGAGAGCGATGAGCTTTGTGTTCTCTTGGAAACCCATGGTGAGGGCTTTATAGGTATTATAATAATAGATTAAAACAGCTCATAGTTAAGGTAGTATTTTCTGTGGATGCTTTTTAGTCATGCATAACAAATCATTTTCTAAGTGCGATGACAAACAAGAGAGTACTAGCTGAAGGCAGAAAGAGAGGGGTTCCAATGATGGGAGTGATCAGGGAGCTATAAGAAAAGAGAGGCTGTGAACTTTCAAGACTTTACAGCCATGCCTTGAATTACCTTCAGCAAGTGTATTCATTTGAAGACCTTCATGAAAATAGATTCTTTTCCCCCCTGTAGCTACAAAATCAAACTGTTTTGTTTCATGTGATTCTTGAGGATTTTTAGTTTGTTTTTATTTCTATTGTTGTTGAATCCACAAAAGAACTTCCTTGCCGAAGAATATGTCAATCAAAATTGTCACTGTAATCCATAGTTTATCCATCTTCATCATTACTGTGATAAAGCAAAGCAAAGATTGAAGGTGGCTGCCTCTGCATTCCTTCCCACTTATGTTAGTCTAGGAATTTTCACCGAAGCAGTCTCTTAAAAAAATTCCACTTCAGGGCTTCCCTGGTGGCGCAGTAGTTGAGAATCTGCCTGCCAATGCAGGGGACACGGGTTCGAGCCCTGGTCCGGGAAGATCCCACATGCTGCGGAGCAACTAGGCCCGTGAGTCACAACTGCTGACCCTGCGCGTCTGGAGCCTGTGCTCCGCAACAAGAGAGGCCACGATAGTGAGAGGCCCGCGCACCGCGATGAGGAGTGGCCCCCGCTCGCCGCAACTAGGGAAAGCCCTCGCACAGAAACGAAGACCCAACACAGCCATAAATAAATAAATTAATTAAATAATTAAAAAAAAAAAATTCCACTTCATAAGTAGTCTGTTTTAGGTGACAACTCCAGTTCATTTTAGATTTCAAATATGTATCATTTATTTGTGCTTCAGTTTATTTTTAGTTTATAATCTCTTTAAATTCAAATTAAGCCTGCATTGTACAATGCCTAACACATAGTCATGGGCAATAAATATTCAGTAGCATTTGTGATAATATAATATTTTAGCTTTTCTCTGTTCTAGCTTTGGAATATCAGAATAAAGAGATTGGCTTTTCTTTTTTACTTAATTGTTCCCTGTAGCTAGATTTCGTGAATGCTTTACCATCGGGATAAATGATAACAAATGTAGGAAAATATGATGCAAAATATGAGCTACGTATCTGTTCATGTTTCATCTACAGATATTAAAATATTATTTTCCAGTGTTTGGTCCATAGAAAGAACACACAAGACACTTCAAAATAACTCTGTTACACAAGTGGGAATATTACCTACACAAGTGGGAATATTACCTTCAATGAAATATGAAACTTCAGAGTTTATAAAGTGCTTTCAGGGACGCAATTTCATGTGATGCTCCCAGCAGCCCTGTGAAGTAGGCATGGGGTTATTGCCTCTTACTTACTTGACTGGAGAAAAAGAGTCCAGGAAGATTCAGTGGTTTGCCCAACATCACACAATGAGTTATGAAACCAGTTATTGGCCCAGATGCTTGTGTCACCCATGCTCAGTTACCTCATCCATTGTCACTGTGAGCTGAGCTCCTCCCAGCCCCACTCCCCCAAGTCTGGTCAACCTCCACAATGTTGGGCCAGGTCACATTTCAGTAGGTGGCATAAAAGGAAAGGACAGAGCTCTCTGATAGGTCGACTCTTGGTTGGAGGGAGATGGAGGCTATCCTGTATCTGACTCTAAAAGTAGACATGGAAAGTCTAGTCTTCGTCAACATCTCAGCCCGCCACAGTAACCTTGAAAGTATCACCTATGTCCTCTTTCAGAGGAGTATATCTTCTTGGTCCTAAACTCAGTGATTTTTCAATCCTGACTAACCCTTAGAATCACCTGGGAAGTTTTTTTTTGATTCAGATGCTCTAGCCTCACCCCCTGTGCATCTAAGATGGGGCACAAACATTGATATTTTTTAAAGCTCCCCAGGTGACGAATGTACAGCCAGGATTGAGATCCACTGATACAGCTGAAATGGAAGCGAGACTGTTATAAACTGGCACAGAAGCCGCCTTTTTTCCTCCTCAAACTAGGTAAAAAGAGCATGTCTGTTGACAGTCCCAACCATTTCTATGTGGAGGCCTTGTATAATTTCCAAACAAGCCAGAAAGTTGTGTCTACCAGGGAATTCCTGTGGGCTATTATTAAAGGGCTTATGGTTAACTGATGGGCTGAATTAATGGTGAGCATTAAGGCAGATTGAACCTCAAAATTCGGGCAGATTAACAAAGTGACCAATGTGGAGGTACAGATTTCAAGTTTAGCTTTGAGTTTCCTATCTCTCACAAGACAAGCACTGGTGGTAATAAAAAGGATGCTTTCTTTCCTTTACCAGTCAAATGTGCATGGACCAGCCCTTATAAAAAACTTGGGTCTATCCAGATAGACATAGGAGGAGAGCTATAATTAACTTGAGTAAGCAAAGTAATAAACAGCAGCCTGAAAAACAACTTCTAGAAATCTAAGAGGGACTAGGGTCTGTCCTTAAACTACCCCTTCCTTTATTAATCCCCTGCACAAGGAAACCCCTAGAAATTTTATCAATAGCTCTTTCCTCTCCCTATATTGGACCTGATTACGTGTACATATGCGTGAGAGAGTCCCATTAAGGAAACACCTAAGAACAAATAAGTTTACTAAAGTGGATGAGTAGTAAGAAATAATTCATTTCATATAAAAATGAGGAGATGAATGTATCATACAAAGTTACAGTACTAGAGGAAAAAATTAGATGGTACTCCTTAATAGCGTTGAATATACAAATTGCATCTGAAGTTTCTATTTCACCAAAGGTATATTTGACCGCACCCTACCTGGAGTAAGGAGATATCTAATTACTAATTAACCTTTTGCAGCTAAGCACTTATATAAATGGATTCATAATCAGAAAACCATTGACTCATTCAAAATCAACTGAAATGTCTCCACGATTTATAGAAGACGAACCCACAATACACCAAAAAGAAGCAACTGGAGTAGACTTTCTAAAGTCAAGAACTTGCCTTTATTACATTAGAAGGGGAAAGAGGCTCGTGTTTTTAATTTTATTCAACATGTGCTTCTTGAGGATCCATCATGGTTTTGACATTGCTGAGAGTAAAAAATAACATAGGACCTCCTCATAATAACTACAAAACAGATATTGAATGAGCAGAGAATGCTACACAATATAATAGACATATTATATAAGACAGCAGACATTAAAGTTCTCATTTAAATCTATGCTATTACTGAAAAAGAAATGTGGAATAGAAACAGTGAGTATTGTCAGCAGTTGGAAGGACAGAAAACAAAGCTGGTCAAGAGCCCTAGGGCTCAGTTTCACTCTTTCCTCATTCTAGCAAACTTTTATAAAACAGTGCTTTCATCGGTAGTAAGTATTGGCTGCCCATTACCATCAAATCAAGTCGAGCTTCCTCACCCCAGAATCAAAGATTATTCAGAATTAGACCCATTCATTGTGATTTGTCGTGTGTTCCCCCCGCCCCCCAACTCTGCAGTTTATAGTCAATGAGACCAAGCCCCTTCACAGCCCCCTCTGCCCTGGCCTTTATTTACCACGCGGCTCCTTCAGGCCTCAGGGTCCTCTGGCCCCCGACTCCACCTCCCAAACGTTAACCCCCCAGCCACACACATGCTTAGACCTACTCAGTTCCTACTTGTCCATCAGAATCCAGCCCCAGACCTGAAGCTTGCTCTAACAGGTCCAAGAAAAGGAAGCAGTGTGTGTCCCTAGAAATGTGCCTGAATCCCAGGATCTTGAAAACATTAAAGATTCTAAAAGAGCTATTTTTTTAAAATATCTTTTTTAAAAATATATTTTTAAAAAATATCTCTTCTGAAAGAGATACAAATACTATTTTTTGTTGAAACCATAGCCAGTAAGAATGCTTCTTGTGATCTAGTTCAGGGGTGACAGTGGGCAAGGAAAGCCATGTGTACAAATGGAAATTTGGTCTTTTCTGAGGAGAACAGAAACGTATTCCCTGCTGTTAGAAAAAGATAGCCATGGCGAACTTCTTAAAGCTGACTAACATACCTACTATCTCTGCCATGTACAGAACAAGGTACCTTCTGTCCTGAGTGGCTGACTGGCCTGAAACAGATAATCTTACCAGCCCAGTGACACCAGTTCAAAGCCTTGGCCATTATCTATTACATATAAAGGCTTTTTACTATAACATAATTTTAATGAGTTATAAATAAATATTCTAGTTAACGTATTTGTCAGCGGAATAATTGGGTATACATGAAAATAAAAATTAGTGGAAAAGGAATTAAAATAAACTTAAAAGTTTGTTTTCTTTAAAAGCCCGTTATATAGGAATTATTTTTTAATTTAATTGTTAATTAACACTTAATTTCTCAGCTTTCTTTAAATAAAGGGACACACACACACAGAAAGAGAGAGATTGATTTAAAAAATTGTTCCTCTAAGTTAATTAAATCTCATTTAAAGTTCACCCTTAACTGAGAAAAGCATCTCTACTTGTTGCTGATATATGTTTAGATGTAAGATCCTTTCCCAGAAGACATAGATTCCTTAGTGTCAAATATGCAAACATAAATAAATATGTTGAGAATAATAGCGTAGAATTTTCTAATTTCAAAATCATGACTTTACATTTTGACACGATTATTGGCTCATTTATAAACAAACCTGTCTTTCAAACTGATTTTTCTAGAGTTCTAGATTTACTTATTCAAATAAATCAAGCAATGATACTCGCTCTTATTTAGGTCATAAATATTTTTGAGCAAAAAATTAACCTCGCTCAGAAACCCATTGATTCACCAAATGATCCAGCCACCAACTACTTTATATGATATATTTAGATTTCCTTTAAATTATATATTTATATAGACTCCCAAAAGCTAATAGAGAAAGTAATATATTAGTATTCTACCATTACAAAGGACAGGAAAATGACAGAGACAAAAGTGCAGATTTTTATCAATATAGGACAAGGAGGAGTGTTTTGTGACTTTGTTCACTGTTGATTTAACCCATTTAAACAATCTAGCTTTGTTGCAGAGAAGAGACGTGTCCTATCCTCTCTTTAACTCATTCTCTGTCCCATTGTGGAATGCTAAACAGCAGAAATATACCCATTTGACCCCAAATGTAGTCTTTTATCTTGACCTGGTTGTTTTGATCCAATACAGAGAAGAAAAATCCAGCTAGTTACCCTAATTCTTTTCCAGTGTGCACAGCACTTGTATGAGTAAATCTGAAGGGCCCAGAGCAGACTACAGGGAATATATTGTTTGGTGTTCTCCCTCCCTAAGAAATAACAATCCCCACTTAGAGCACAGGGGTGCTGTGAGGGTTAGTCACAATAAATTCCAATTACAGTTCTTTAGAAATATAATACTGTGGCCAAATATTAAGGCTGATAAGAAACACTCAGGCACATCACTCAGGCCCATCTTCCCGGTCCAGAAGGAAGCTGGGAATCATTGTTCGCTTCAAGCCTGTGCCTGTATTTCTGAGCTAGACGGTTACTGTTGCTGTTGTTTACTGACTGTGTAATAATTTCAAGAAGCAGAGGAAGTAGTTCATTTGGGAAAGATAACATACGCATTTGTTCTTTTTCTGTAATTACACTACTAAGAATTTATCCTAAGAAAATAATCTAAAATACATAAAAGGTTTTTGTACAGAGATGTTTCAGCAGTGTTATTTATAAGAACCAAAAATTTAATGACAATCTACATGCCTAGGAATAGGAAAGAGATGAATTTAATTATCATAGAAGCATATGTTGAAACATCATGCAGCCATTAAACACTACATTTGTGAAAAGTTTTAATGACAAAGAGAACTGTTTTCTTACAATGTTAAGTGAAAAAGAACACAAAATGGAATGCATGATATCATGCCAACTATTATATATGCATAATATAAAATATATGTTATGCATGTATCAGGATAAGACTAGAAAGAAAACAGGAAATGTTAACAATAGTTGGTGGGCGGGGGATTATACATGATTCTTCCCGTCTTAATATTGTCCTTTTTATTTCCCACTTATTACACGAAGCATTTCTCACATTTTACAAAACGGACAAATACACACACACAGGCACGCAACCACTAGAAATGAAGTCAGAAAACTTATTTTCCAAGTTATCCTACCATTGTAAATTGTATGATGTTAGGAAAATCTCTAATCAATGCTCTATTCATACGCTATGGTAATTTTATCTCATAAGACTATGCTAGAATTAGCTGATATAATGTATTTTGAAATCATTTTAATAAAAAAATCCCATATGATTATATAACAGTATTTCTTGGAGGTAGAGGAAGAGGGCCTTTCATAGTTTTTGCAGGTCAGCCTGTATAGTGAAGACGGTTTGGCCATCATTCCTTCTGCCACCGGTTGGAATTCATGATGAAGGAAACTGTGAAGACTGTGGTGAGCCTGGTTCCTGTAGACTAAGTAAAAAACTAATGCAAATTAGTTATCTTAATAAATGAAATGTTTCCATTTATTTATATAATGTGATATATATTTTGCATTATTTTTCAACCTTTCCTTAAAATTGACAGCCATAGCTTTAAAACTCCAAAAAGTGATACTAGAACATTACAATTCTCATTCCTTTTCTGTCGCTGATTCAAACAGTGGAAAGAAGGAAAGAAGGAAGTAAGGAAGGGAGGGAGGGAGGAAGGGAGGGTGAAAGGAAGGAAGAAGGGAAGGAAGGGGAGAAAAAGAAAGAAATAGAAGGAACTCAGAAATATGGGCCCCAAATCTACTACAAGGGAGGTTGGGAAATATAATTTTCCTATATGCTAAGGAAGAGGAAACAGAATGACCTTTTCTTTGCCGCAGACTCCTAGATGAAGAGGGAAGTAAGGACTCTTCGGAACTAGAAAAATCAAAGGATTTTGGCAACTAAGTTGCCTGGGGTTCAGTCTAGTTTGGGAAAGGAATAGGTAGTGTATATCCTGAGAGATATTTCTGGAAACTTTCACAAACCACCAGGTGACAAAAACAAAAAATCACAGAGTTCATAAACAAATCTTTGTTTGCCTTTTGAGGTCAACACTTCCAACAGTCTATACCAGGATTTAAAAACTTCTAACCCATAGGGGCAAGGGTAGGCATTGGACCTAATTCCATTCCTCGACCCTGCCCTTCTTTCAATTCACATTCTAGCTTTTTTCTTATCTCCTAAAAGAAATATTTTAGGCTTAGCCAATAATTTGACAAAGTTAATAAGATTTGAAGTCAGCTTCTGGTTTGTAAGCTGAATCAAAGAGAGCAAGAAGCTGTAAATGGAAAGTAAGGTCAGAAACACAGCAATGAGAAATGGATTCCATAACTGGGAGCATAGGAGGTCAGGGTCAGAAGGTTAGGGGAAAACCATCACAGTCCAAGTTCTAGGGCTAGAACAAGGTCAGGCCAGAGAAACAAGTCTGAGAGGCCAGCCCCTGAAGGCCTGGTGAGGTTGCACGTGTGCTCCCAGATTTCCTGCAAGGGAAGTTCATTCACCCAGAATTCTAGTCCATGTCATGTGCTGAATGGACCACTTTCCAGTTGAATTTACATTTCACTCACATCTCAGGCCTAATCACAAACTGGGGTTTGTTTGCTTTACTTTTGCACATGGTTGATGGGGAAAGAAATTCATCCTAATAGTGATTTTTCACTTCTAACAGTAAAAAAAAAAAAAAAAAAAAAAAAAAAATATATATATATATATATATATATATATATAGTTTTTACTTTCCTTTTTCTTCTTTATAGCAGAAATATGTGTAGAATTTGCCCTGAATTCCCAAGCCACTCTGTTACAGAGTTGGCTGTAGTCAGTGACTCCCAATATTTAGTCATCTCCCTTCTCGAGCGAATCTTAAACATGGAGCATCTTTCCTCTCAGAGTAAGACTAACTTTAGGTCACGAAAGGCTCAGTTATCACTATTTATTTGAAACATTACAGGATCTGAATCATATAGAAAAAGTAATGGAAAATATAATTATCATTTCATAATAGATCCTTTATTATTAACAGTCGCTGTGCAGCCTGACCTTGGAATCACTCTTTTGACTGACTGCAGTATCCCTGTGTCCAAATGTGGATCTTGGCCTTTTGAATAATATTCTCCTTTTTTACCCAAACTTGTCTATCTTGGCTAACCAGAGGCTTACTGTGGACGGATCAGAGTTGGGAAGCATTAGGGTGTGTGTATGTTTCTAAGTGCCTGAACTAACATGGGACAAGCCGTATGGATAGTGGCTAACTTGGTGAAATAGCCTCAGTTAGGTCTTCATCTCTGATGTTATCCAGGGTTGTTGGGCTTGGATTCATAGGCTGTGTAGGCATCTGTTGTTAGATTCTTGTTTTAAAAAAAAGGAAAAGAAGAAGAAGAGGAAGAAGTTTAAGAGTGTAGCTTTTATTGGATTGGGGGAATTGAAGTTTTTAGGAAATGAGAATGGTTTAGAATATGGTTTATGTGTCTCCCTTGGATAAGACTTTAGCGTCCTTGTTCTGTGTATGCCTGTCTCATGAGATGGCAAATCCAATTCCAAGCCAATAACATATTTGTGACAATTGAAGAAAAGAAAAATAAACTAAGAAAAGCACTCAAGCAACCCCTTCACTTCCCTGATTTACCAGCCTCTCCCTCAACTCAGTACCTTCCACTGGGGGCCCACTCCCTTCCCAGCCCACTACCCACAGTCACCTTCTCACCTTCTCTTTGCTCAGGAGGAGCCACTGTGAACAAAAATGAGGCTTTTGGGGCTCACTTTTTCCTATGACTCACTTTGCACTCTTCTGGTCTGGTTTTGGCCCCATGCACTGTGAACTGTGCCTCCTACACGTTATGAGCAACGTCTGGAGAATGGGAAAAATCAAGACTCCTTCAGGGACAGACATGCAGACTTAACCTAGAGAGATGAAACCAGACTGGCTTAAGTAACTGCTTACTTTGACCTAACTTACTCATTTTATGAATATGTCTGTTCACAAATGGTTTCAGAGTTGTGATATGGAAAAGTTAAGGAGTGAGGAATATGTGTTTAATGTCTTTTCCCTTTTCTTTTGTGGGTGCTTACGGAGCCACCTTTCAACCATACTGTGGTTTTTCAGCAATTCCATCATTTTAGCTAGGAACTGAAGAAGGAAAGTGTGAAAGTCTATATGCAGAAACAGCTAGTTAAACGTATAAGAAAAAGAAGGCTATAATTCCTTTGGTTAAAGAGAATACTCTGACCAAAAAAACTCTAATATGAAAGTAATTTTCTCCATTTTAATTAGTAGCCAGCTAACATCTGTATTCTGGCATGAACTTTTTTCTAACATTATCTTCACTATGGAGAGTAAAATTAGCCCCATTCTACAGTTAGAAAAATGGAGACACAGAGCATTCAAGGATTTCATCCAGTATAACAAAAGAGCCAGACAAAAGCTAATGACTTACAGATGTAGGATATTTTTCAAAGAAGAAGCACAAATCATGTTATCTTTGATGTAACATGTGTAGAACTAACAAAATGCCTGCCTTTGAGACTTACAATAGTCAGAGGGGGAAAAAAATCTTTTTCATCTTTTTTATTTTAAAATTCCTCTGTGTATGTAGTCATTTCTCTAAGACAAAGCCAAGGTGTTTTTTATGAATAACAAATTTAACTAAATAAATTATGCAACGGTTAAATTAAAATTTCCTTGTAATAAATCTTGAAAGTTTCATTCACTCTCTTCTTTTATGGGAGAAAAACGCAGGCATGATGGCAATGACCAAGACTAAAGTCTTTCTCTTTCTTCCCAAATCCAGTAGAGAGAAAGAGTTGCTGCACTGGAGAAGTCACAGCAGTTCTTACCTAGTGAGTCAGACTTACTGTGTTCCAGGTACAGAGGTCTCTGCCCTCAGGTGGTTTTCAGATCAGAGGTTATAGGTAAGATAAGTGTGCTCTTAGGGGTGAACATGGACGGCCATCCATATTGGGGAGCATATGGGAGGCCATCAAACTTGGTCTAAGGATCAGGATACAATTTATGGAAGAGGTGAGGACCAAACTAATACCTAAAATATGTGTAGGGATGAGCCTGGTGAAGGAGTGTGGGTAATGTTCCAGAAAGGTGGAGCAGGGTGTGAGAAGGCCTGGAGATGAGAGAGCTGGCAGCATATTAGTTAGAATCCAGAGAAATCCAGTGTGACAGGCATGTGGGGAGCAGAAATAACTTACCTATTAGAGTCTCCCTTTTGCACTTTTTGAATACATTAAATTTATGAACACTCAGTAGTGTGCTAGTTAAATAGATAAGACTAATTTTAACTGCTGACACACCATACAAACTTGTGAATAAAAAGAAAAACTCGATATGGATCTGGACAAAGACTTTGAATATTTTCCTTAAATGATAGGTTTTCTCTGAGCTTCCTATTATAAACTGGGTTCAAACTCAAGTCCTATAGGACTGGTACTTATGTCATTAATATCGAATCCCAAAAAATTCAAAGGAATTTTTTTAAAAATAAATTTTATTTATTTATTTATTTATTATTTATTTATTTATTTATGGCTGCATTGGGTGTTTGTTGCTGCACATGGGCTTTCTCTAGTTGCAGCAAGCAGGGGCTACTCTTTGTTACGGTACACGGGCTTCTCATTGCAGTGGCTTCTCTTGTTGCGGAGCACGGGCTCTAGGCGCGTGGGCTTCAGTAGTTGTGGCACGCTGTCTCAGTAGCTGTGGCTCACGGGCTCTAGAGCGCAGGCTCAGTAGTTGTGGCGCACAAGCTTAGTTGCTCCGTGGCATGTGGAATCTTCCCGGACCACGGCTCAAACCCGTGTCCCCTGCGCCACCAGGGAAGCCCAGGATTTTTTCTTAAAAGCTCTGACATTTGCTTTCTATCTTGTCCAGTTAAATTTTATAAAAATATTTGAGATTATTGTCTTGATTTTGGACAAACTACATATTCATTTTAGGAAACTTGGAATATAGAGGAAACCTATATAGAAGAAAATAAAATTACCCACAACACCACCAATGCTGATAACCATTGTCAGTATTAATTTGCATAGAATATTCATTATATTATTTTCTCAGGTTTTCTATAGAAACATTTCATAATAAGTTTTTTAGCAATTTGGATGTATTCCTTCTTTTTGTGTACACATATACATGTAATATATAGTCCATTTATTTTTAAACCAATTTTAGTTACATAATTTACAAATACATTCTTATTTTGCAGTTTTTTGTAGAACTATATCTAGTGTGTAACTTTCAGCCCAGTTGAAAATAATTCGTAAGCTATAAAGCTGTTGTATTTCAAAGAGCCTCGGGCTCATGCCAGCCTCTATTCATTAGTTTTAAGACACCACTGTGAAGTGACGTAGGTGGCAAGTATTATTATCACTGTATTGCAGATGGGGTATCCAAAGCAGACAGCAATTGCATAACCAAGGCAAGGCTAGAAATATACTGGGGTTATTGTGAAAGTAGGTAGAATATAAATTATAGGTGAAATTAAAAGTTGGTGATTTATATTTCTATTCAAAAGCCTCGTCTCTTTGAAATGATAATGCATAAATCATACCGGCCCTCTGTTACTTTTCCATGAATTAAGAACCAAATCTGACCTTGGGGAGTACACATGGGTATCAATGGAAAGTTAAGCCAGTTGCATATGAAGAGTTGCTGCCAGACTCTTGCCTGAAAGCTTAAATGGTGTGTTAGGGCTACAGGGAATGCTAAAAGATTACGTTGAATATGTATGATGAAGTTAAAATACACATAGGTGTGCCCATGTGCAAACATACAGCTACACACACAGAATTTTAAGACCAAAAGTAGCACCAGGGCCCAATTCCACGATATTTTTATTAGTAATCTTTACTTGGGCACAATTTCACTTGAAGCTAGTGGGATTCTTTTTCCTGAGTCAAGCCTGCAGAATCAAGTCTGTTGGGAGTCAGCAAACCACAACAGACGTCATCAGATCTCTGGTGCTTCAGGATATACATACTGATCACTGCAGGGGTCGGGGAAGATTTTTTTTTTTTTTTTGCTTGCACAGGCTTGCACAGTTGTCAGAGGATATAACCCTTGCCTTTCTTTGAAGTGTGAGCTATCAAAAACTAAATAAACCAGATGGAGCCGTTTTCTGACTCAAGGTGACAGAGCAGACCACTGCCTGAATGCTATTTCTTTTTAAAGATGGAAATAGAATTACAAATTTACTACATCGAATTTGCATCTTCCTTTGAAAAGGTGGAGCCCCCAAAAGAAATTTTTCTCAAGTGCCTTTTCTCCTGAGAATAAGTAATAAAATTGAAAATAAGAGAAAGGTAGGATGATTGACCACATGGTACATGAAATTAGCAAGAGAATGAGGGGGAAATTGTCAACTATGACAGTGACAAACACTGAGTCGGTGGCATTCAGATAACCCCTATTCTCCTTGTGACCAGATAAATATACATTCTTGATTCCCGGATTCTTTCCATACTTGGTGCAATACTTGAAAAAATTTTTGACCAGGTTTTTGGCATTTTCATCTTTTCTGGGAATACTTCTAAGTGACCTAGGGGAAATTGTCTAAACCAGAGAACAGTTTTGGCAGCAAAAGCAAGCCTCAGTATGTATTATGATTGAAACAAAGTAATTTAGCCTTTTACTCATGTAAGGATCTATGAGAACATCTATGTTAAGCAGAATAAAATGAATTTGATCTCTCTATTTTTAATATGTGGACAGATGCTTTACATTTTATTATTTTAACTCCATAAGAGAAAATGTGATTGATGATTTGCTTATAAACAAGAAGAAATTAACTAGATTATTAATGTCAGTGTTGTAATTTACTCTTACAGAATTAAGTTCTCAGTTTTACTGTATGTGTTCTGTTTATATGGCTGCTTTCTCTGTTATCATGTAAAAGAAAATATAAAACAACCTCTCTGGGCCTTTATTTTTCTCATCTGTACAATGGAGATAATAGACCCCATTTCAAAGGACTGCAGAGATAATTAGATAATACAATATAAGTAAAATTTCTAACCTGGTGACTGTACACAGTAGATTCTTTCTGATGCATTCCTTACTATCTTCTTGTTATTTTCTATGGCATTTGAAAAAAGTGTGTGAGGATTTCAGTGGATTAATTGTGTAAAGTCCAACTGGTAAGGGCACAAAGCCAGTTATGTCTAAAGGAGCTACCATTTATGAGTGCTAACTGCATACCTGGCACATAATAAATGCTCTATAAATGTTAGCTATTATCATACCACACACCTCGTTTTATCCTCACAATAACTCAGAAGAGTGTTTATTTTCATTCTCATTTTCCACTCGATAAAACTAAGGCTTGGGAGGTAAAGTAACTTGCCCAATGTCACACAGCAGGATTATAACAGAGCCAGAATTTCAACTGAGGTCCTTTCCAGAGCTCCTGGCCTTACCCTGCACACGCCACACCTACTGAAGTATATGAAGTATTGGGCAGGCAGGCCTTGGGTGAATTCAATCATCTGGAACAGAACAGGGAAATCAGAAGTAAACCAAAATAAAATAAAAGACAAGGTAGCTGGCATTCTCACCTGTGCATTCTAAGAGAAAGTCCCAGTAGCTATCTCTAAGCCTACTTATTCACAAGCATAATGCGCTTCAAGTATAGTTAACCAGCTTGGTTATCTGCTCTCACAGCCTCTAGAAGATTTTTTTTTTAATTGAGGTATAATTGATATATGACATTCCACTCAGGTGTACAACATAATGATTCAGTATTTGTATACAGTGAAAATTATCACCACAATGTTTAGTTAACATTTGTCACCATAAAATGTTAAAGATTGTTTTTCTTATAATGAGAGCAACATTTAAATTTGCAATACAATATTATTGACTATAGTAACCATAGTGTACATTACATCCCTATGACATATTTATTTTATAATGAGAAGTTTATATCTCTAGATCTCCTTCACCTCTAAAAGATTTGAAACAATAGAATTGAAGGTAGGGACAGGTTTCTACAGCCAATTGCCTTGAAAACAAGAAAAATGACTTCCAAAATCCTGCCACATGCTGACCCCAAATTTTTAAAAACCATAGTAGCCTGGATCCATTTAGCATAGGAGTCCTTGAAGTAATTGTCATAATAAAGTCATTTAAACAGTTAAATTGTTAGAAGAGAAATGTGTTACACAGTTCATATAAAAAACAAATTCCATCCAAATATTATTCTTTTTAGGTCAGGGACTTAAATAAGAAGTATCAGCAGGAAAAAAAAAATCACTTAAATACACTTCCTCTGCTGGTAGTATTAGCTAACTAAAGGATTTTGACAAAATTAATTTTTTCATTATTAATCCTGAAAATTTGACCACATAAACTAATTTCTGGCTTGCTGGACTTTATTCCACTGTATATAATTTTTTGAATTGGTTGATCAAAGTTGTACCAAAGGCAATTCTTACATCAGGCAGTATTCAAACATTCACTGACTAGCATGGGAAATGGGTTCTTGCACCATTTAAGAAGGAATTGGCAACTTTTATCATAAAGTATGGTCAGGAAGAAAGTGAGCACATTGTCTGGAAACAAGGAAACTCCTAAGAATTCTTACCTTGAGCATTTTTGACGGAACAGGTTCTTTCAACATACTTTGACAGCATTAGCTGACAGCCCTGAGAAGTTAGAGACTATGATGTCTGTGGATAAGGTAACAAGGGAAAATTTCAATTAATTAAAATTTTGTTAATTATTAAATTATTAAATAGTAACAGGATTTTTTAAAGCATAGTTGTCTTCTGACTTTTATCCGTAGCTTTTCATGCGTTTGGGAACAAATCATTTGATCCCCAGAAGAATCCCAATCTCAGTATGATTGGCAGACATAATATATTCAGCCCCAGAATGCAGATTACTGAATCCAGCATAAATCAGCAAGACACACCTCCCCCCTCCCAACCAGAGTCCTTGGGAAACTCATAAATGAGGACCAGACAAAACTTCACCTGAGAGATGGACTGATTTTCCTTTCACCTGTCTCTTTGTTTAGAGCATTACTCCAACACGTTCCCTATTTAGTCTCAGACTCCTATTATATATCCCAATTTCCTGGTAGCTCCAGGCTGATTAGATCAATAGGTGATCACTCTGGGACTACATTCTTCCCCTGAAGACTTTTGGTCCTTATCCTAGGTGGTCTTAGACGACATGGAAAAATCATACAGTGGACTTAGCACCTGAGCATTATGGCCAACCTGACTAAATGTGATCAACCCCTCAGCATCATGAACAATCCTGATCCCAACCCAGTCAAGAAAAAGGAGGCCAACACTTAGCATGTATCTGGACCATCATGATATTTAAAGTCAAATGAAAACCTTTGAACCCTTTAAGCAACGAAGAGAACACGGCGCCCCCTCATCTAAGTAATTCAAAACAAAACAATAAAGAAATCTTCATCACCTTAAAGAAGTCCAGCAAAGTTCTGATGTTTCTTAAGATATTTATTTCCATACTTTAAAAACATATATATCAAAAAACAAATCTTTATTATAAGGAAATTTTGGTGACCCTGCTTCATTAATCCCCTAAATATGGATTTAGCCTATGTATTAACTGATCTTTGTGGCCAAGCACCTCTCACCTTCGGTGATGTATGCCTGGTTCCCCCCCTTCCCCCCAGAGGCCCAGTATTGTCTCATGGCCACCCATCCAGCTTACTCTCTGTTTTTATAAAAATGTAGTCTCCACTTGTATCCACTTCATGGAGTCAATATGCGTACTACTAAGTGGATTTTTTTTTTTAAATACAATCCTGGAAATAAATACTACAGAAATGCCAAGTATTGTTCTTAAAATTGACCGGCTTCTGAGGTTAGTAAATGACTCTCTGGGAATAAATGGTTCAACCCTGTAAGATGAATAAAGTAAAGGACATTCCAGGACTCTGTAACCAACGTTCTTCTGGTAAATTACAGGGTGCCTTGAGAGAATTGCATTGTTTTATATGATTAAGAAATTAATTCCCAGAAAACAAATTTTTAAATTTCACAGAGAGTGAAAATAAGTGACAAAGAAGTCAAGCATCTAGTATAGCTTAGCATCTAGTATAGCTGTCAGGGCTGACATTGACACTTTTATCACCCAGCCACAAGAGGCTCAAAATGGGCACCTCCAAATATGTCTTTTCTCATTTTCCCCCAATGTACTCCATGGTTTGAAATATTTTGTCTATGAAACTGTTTTAATTTGGCAATAATTATTTTGTTTTTCCTTTTCCTTCTTTATTAACTACAATCACTTAGACCTTATGTTCAACAAGGTGTTAACAATTTTATTTCACTGAGCTGATATAACTAAAGTTAAAACTAAAAATTTGACATTTTTGGCAATCTGCATAAGGCAATTTATTTTATTAATATATCAAGGCTAAATGTTTTATTTCTACTAGACATATATATAATAGGCTTATAAATGTATACATATCTATATATTAAGCCATTTACTATATTGAAATATGTATGATAATATAAGATAGCTTCTAAATATATCAGAAAAATAACTTACAGACCATGATTCCCTATCTTACCATCTCTCTGAGGCAAGAAACTGCTTTCAACTCAATCTTCTCTTTTCACAGAGGAGAATAAGTCCTAGAGTGATTACTGCCTTCTCCAAAATCAAACAGCCACTAAAAATGGAATTTTCCTTTGTCCATAAAACTTCTGCAACCAATCCCATCTACTTTCTATGGTCTCTAAATAAGCTCTTATTTTAAAAGCAAGGGACTCACAAGAAAATTGTTCCTATCAAATGACTGTCTTTCAGATCACCTCTTATCTCTGCTGTCCCTGGCCATTCCAGGAATAATTATTTGTCCCATAGTATAGCTTACTTTGTATCTATTCCTTCCTCCATTTTACCATTGCATTATAACAATCATACACACTTTGTTCTGCCCCTCCCTCTGGGGTTATGGGCTTTCTGATCTCTTTATCTTCAGCACTTACTGTACTTAGTTCCATAAGTGTTGACTTGGGATGGAAGCAGTTGGACTGAACTGGACAAAATGTTTTGTTTTCTTTTCTTTAAATCCCTTCATATGCCAATAATTCCCAAATTAATATGTAAGGACTGACTTTTCCCCTATACTCTATACTGGGACTATCTACTTGACATTGACTAGGGTATCCAAAAGGCATCCCAATCTCCCAATATCCAGCTAAATGCTTGATTAGCACCACATCTAAATATAATTCTTCCCATTCCAACAAATAACTAGGATACTAGAACTCAGCCGCCCTCTTTCCCTCACATGCCAATCCATGGGTATATTCTATAGACCTACCTCCAAAATATTTCCTAAAAGCATTTTTCCTTCAGCCTCACCCTAGACAAGCCATTGTTCTTTCTTTCCTGAATTTTATTAGCCTGCTAGCTAATTTCTGCTTCTACTCTTGATCCTATAAAATCCCTTCCCAGCAGAGCTACCAGCATGAGCTTATACAAACTACATTTGATCATGCCACTCTTCTGGAAAACTTCTAACGGTTCATCATCCCACTTGAAATGACATCCGAGATCATCTCTCGTCTACACAGCCCAACACTGTCTGCTCAGAGCCTCTCTCACACCACCTTCTCCCTCACTCACTGAATCCCTGTCACCCACTCTTCTTCGTCTCTCGGTCACAGCCAGCTAGTTCTTGCTTTAGGGTCTTTCCCTCGGTTGTTCCTTCTGCCTAAAACCTTCTTCCCCAGATCTCTGCCTGGATGGCTTTTCCTTGTCGTTAATTTTCAGCCTGAACATCACTTAGTTCAGGAGGCCTCTACTGACCATACAATGAAAATACCCCCTTAGCGTCTATTGATTAATTAAATAATTAATTAATTTTGTTTATGATGGCTCTTATAACGACCGAGTATAGTCTTGTTAATGTATTTGTGTGCGTGCTTATGTGTTTACTTTCTGGCTCTCCTCACTGGAATGTGAAGTCTGACTCGTTGAAAGCTTTGCTTCCTGCCTAGACTAGTGCTGGCTCATAAGGTGCTTCATACATAGTTGTTGCTTAGCGCTGTTCAGTTTATCTACCTGCCTTGGCTGTTGACAAGTGCAAGAGGAATAAGTCCTGTGCCTCAGAGTCTACCTGAAAACGATTTGTCATCTAGGGTCAAAAGATCTCATCTCTTTTCCATCCTCGAGCACCTACTCAATGTTTCTGTGAAGACTGATTGTTAATGTGTAGTAACCTTTTGTCCCCAGTAGTTGCATCCTTTGGGCCCTGACGTTGATTTTCCTCATCTTGGCTCCTGAAGAGCCAGAGTGATCCCTTTTGTCCCATTGCCCTGACCATGTGCAGTGATACCCGCAGTGCAGGAGGTGGAAGCCACCGCTCTTCAGGTATCAGAAGGGCTGACCTCCCTGCCCGGCGCCAGCAGCTTGGTGGGGGCTGAGTGCAGAGCCTGTGTGTGCCGCACACAAAATCCTGACCTTTTCCCAGAGTTGGCCTGAGGCCTTGGGTGGGTAGTGATTGAGCTCCTCCTGAGATCAGATTTACTTGTCTCACTAGAGAGTGCTGGCAGAGAGGGTGGGAGAAACTACAAAACACTATTTCTGTTAAGTCTCAGAGGTTACAGGTGGAAACCAGAAAGAGAAAGAAAGGGACAGAGAGAAACAGGGTGGTCTCAGAAAAAAAAAAAATCAGCTCACTCATCCATTTTACCCCACTGCCAGGAAACCCTGAAACCTTCTTTCTTTCCAACTATTTGCTAATACAGTCCTACACTGTCTGAGTTACCATCAGGCCACTGTGACACTCCTGCTTTTTCCCCAAATTATGGAGCTGTTTTTAGTTGCCCATGAGGCCCCTTGGGGGTACGTGGTCATTCATTCACTGAACAGGTATCTACTACAGTCTGCTCTGATCGATGGTATGGTAGTAATGTCACTCTTGGTCCAGGCTCATCTCTCAGTGCAGAAGATCCCAGAACAGGATATTGCCAGGTCTGACAAGCTCAAAGATATTCTTCAGCCCCTAAAGTGGGTGGAACAGAACCCTAAAGAAAAGTTGATGCTTAGAACTATTCCATCTGAATCTTTGATGTAGGACTGAGGCCCCCAAATCTCCTGAGTTGTCCCCTGGTCCCACACCACACTAATCTCACCAACGACCCTTCTCCAGTCTTCAGTGGAGGGGCTGAGGAAAGGACAGTTCAGAGTGGTTCTATAATTACAGCTCCCCAAAGCTCCTTGAACAGAGCACCTTTCCTTCACCATCCTGGTCCCCTGGTGGTGAAGAAGAAAGCCATTCTCTTAGTTTGTTTTAACGCAGTCAGTTTCTACAATCTCTTCCAGAGCGAAAGTCAATTCACACTCTCATAAGAAACCTCTGAGTTCTCTCATTATAGGAACCATCCTATGGCAAAAAAAAAAAAAAAAAAGAAGTCTTTTTGAAGTTGCTTTACCTTTTTCAGACCACAGGGATATTGTTTAGAAAATTGGTACTTTAATGCCCTAAATGATGTTCTTAAGGCCTGAAGAGGTAAAGGAGTTTCCCAGAGTGCTTTAATTACCAGCCAGGAGCATGTGTCTTGCAAAGTCCTAAGGGACTGGTTTACAGATGACCGTGCCTTACCAAGAAAGATTTGATACTTCAGTAACTACATCCTTTGATGGAAAGTGGGAAATAATGACTTAAAAAAAAATTCTTCTCTAGGAATAATTACATTGTAATGGGTTTCTAGAGAGTTAAAGAGAAACTAGTTCAGTACTCAATGTCTATGGCTGTCTATTTAGACCACACTAGAAAAAAATAATTTTAACCCATGTTTTATAGAACTGGATCTGGAGAACCTTCCAGATGATCAGAAACTCATGTTAGAAGTTAGAACATGAGGAAAAGAGATGGGAACAGACCACTATTGAACAGAAGGGCCCAGCAACCAATGTTCTCCAGGGTCCTGGAGTAACCTTTATGATCATTGGTAGTGAAAAGCCATACTTTTTTTTCTTTTCTCTGTAGTTTCTTTTTTTATATTTGTCTTCTTTTCCCCCATCTCCTTGACCATTCCATACCAAACACACACACCTTTTTATTCCCTTAGTTTTACCTCTTTTTTAAAACACTTTTATTGAGGTATGGTTTATTTACAGTGGTGTGTTAATTTCAGATGTACAGCAAAGTGATTCATTTATACATATAGATATATTCTTTTTCAGATTCCTTTCCATTATAGGTTACTACAAGATATTTAATATAGTTCCCTGTGCTATACTGTTGGTCCTTGTTGTTTATGTATTTTATATATAGTAGTGTGTATCTGCTAATTCCAAACCCCTAATTTATGCCCCCCCCTCCACTTTTACCTTTTCTATCTTTTACCCTCTGTATATCACTTTCTGGTTCTACCAATAACACCCAGAGCTAAAGGGGCTATTGGTGCCAGCTCCATGCAGAAGAGAGCAGATAATTTGGAGGAGATGATCATAGCTGGCTTTTACTGAATGCCTACTTTGCGCCTGGCCTTGCTCTACATACTTTCCACGAATGCTCTCATTTAATCCTCTCAATTGTCCCAAGAGCTCAGTCTAATTTTTCCAACACCCTGGTTCTACTGAAAGATAAAAGCTATTTTGGTTTTTGTTTTGTTTCTGAAAACTCTATTTCCAAAGATTGTAAAGGAAAAGTTCCTAAGACATGCCAACTTGAAGAAAATCGATGTAAGAGGCACATTTGACCAATAGGTTAGAGATAAGAAACAACTGGGTAGGTCCTGTAAGAAATCTCAAGTAGATTTCTATAACCAATCTTTTATTTGCACATTTGTGCTTTTGGAGGGAAAACGTGACTTTACCAACCATGTTAGTGGGGAAAAGTTCTGACCCTTCAGTAATTTCAGGAAAACCAGTATATGGTTTAGGTCAAAAAGAGTACTTGATTTTGCAACACCAAGTATCCCTTCTGAGGTTTCCCAAAAATGCAGTGGCTGTGCCCCACAGAATTTTCTTCTTATTTTTACCACAGAAACAATAGTGCTATTTCAGCATTCATTGTAATCTAGACCACTTGAGAGGTGCTCTAAGGAGGCTATCAAAGAAACGAGTACCTGTACTCGATGTAATATCACAAAAATGAAATACAGAATTTACATGCAAGATGAACACAGAGACAAATGTTAAATAAAACAAGGCATCAGTTATAATTGATAGAGGGACAAATGTGTAGAAGGACAAATGGAATAGTTAGACTTAATTGGGTTTGGTCAGGCAAAGATTTAGAGTATTTACTGTTATTTCAAATAAGTGAATTAATTTATTAATAAATTATTATTGGGGACAGGACTAGGGGAATACCAAAAGAAGCTGAGCATTCTGAACATCAGAATGATTTGCCCCAGGGTTTGAACTTTCCTTTCCTTAGGGACATTTCTGAAGAGTTCTGTCACTTTGCAACGACTTATAAAGAATGTCCTATATAAAGATGTTGTGAAATTTATAGGTTTATATTTCCCTAGTAGAAGGACTGTGAATATAAATGACTAGGTAACTAAATTTACCATGTGGAAGTAAAGCCAAAGAAAGGAGCTGAGGCAGAAAACAGAAGATGCCTGGCCCACTGGGAACGTAGCTGTCCTCAACTTCATCTCTGATCTATTACCCCAGGACAGAAGTCAGCTGGGGACCAGATTTGGATTTCCCCACATGTATCGTACATACAAAAAGTGACCCAAGTCATTTCCTTAACACTCGGAAACACTTTAAGGCTCTTTTTTTCCCCATTTCTAGCCAAGCTGTTTAGAAAGCACAGATGCAGCTGGCACTGTGATATTGTAAGCAGCCTTGCTAAATGGCTCCAAAAGGAAAATATCCCTCCAATGTCTTGAGTAAATCTAGTCGTCTCCATTCACCAATTTCACATCATTGTTCTCTGGTTCTTCAGATCCAAGATTTAGGTCAGAGACAGCAGAGTTGCTGCTGCAATTATGTTTAAATCACATAGAAACTACTCTGATAATCTTCCATCACTACCCCGAATAGTTCCAGTGTTAGGCAATGGCAATCACAAGTGATGGTATGGGTAAATCAAGTCACTTTTCATAAGGGATAAGGTAATTTTAGGAGTGTAGAGTCTGGTCTGAGGAAACCATCCCATTACTGAAGGGAGACCAGACATTCATCTAATTTTTTAAAAAATGTCTATGTGCACCACGTTCTTTCTCTCCAATCATCCTGAGAGAGGAAAACCTTCTTCAGCACTTCCTGGATGAAGGTTGTGGCAGAAATCTAAAGTCCAACCTGGTGGCTACAGTCATAACCACAGTGAATATGGCTTGAGGAACACAAGACATAATCCTGCCACGCAGAACAGTTATAGAAATAGGTGCTGGGGTGTCATAATTTTTCTTTCTTTCCTTCTGACTTGCCTCACGTAAACGTTTATGATACAGCCAGATATGGTTGCAGTCTATGAATCCAACAGAGTTCCTACTGCTTTATACAACACCCAACCACACAGATAGTGTAGCATGGTATCAAGAGAGCATGCTCTAGAATCAGCCTGCCCTGGCTCAAGTCACTCTTCTAAAGCTTGATAGCATTTGAATCTTGAGCAAATTACTTTCGCAGGGGATCACTATTATACCTACCTCATCCTGGTTCTTGTAAGGATAAAATAAGGCATTTCATATAAAATGCTTAGTACCGTATTGGGTACATAAGCACTCAAAGGAAATGCTTAAGCTCAGGTCTGTGAGAATCCAGGGCTTACGCTGTCATTATTGGTAAAATTAGAAAGTGATCTTCTATGGATTGAATGTTTGTGTCCTCCCAAAAATCCTATCTTGAAACCCTAAAACAAATGCGGTGAGTAACTGGGTCATGAGCGTGGAGCCCTCATAAATGAGATTATAAGAAGAGACCCGAGAGAGATGATCTCTCTCCACCACATGAGGATACAGCAAGAAGGCAGCCTTGGGATAAGGAGCCTCACCTGCCCCCGACCATGCTGACACCCTGATTTCAGACTTTCAGACTCCAGAACTGTGAGAAATAAATTTCTGTTGTTTAAGCCACCCAGTCTGTCGTCAGCCTGAGCTAAGGCATGATCTAATTGAAATGGTTAATTTATCTCTAAAGTCCCTTAAAACCCTGGCATTACATGACTTGTCTTTCTTGGCTACCTAGGAACAAGAACTTTTCCTAAGCTGCCAATTCACTAGGAACACGGTGTCACCTCACCTGAGAAAAGTGGTGAGAAGATTCTTGAAGTTTTAAAAGTCATTACAGCTAAACTTTAAAGAAATCCTATCAGCACGTAAAAAATAACAGAAAGATAATCAACTATCCATGTTATCCTGTAGATATACAAACTCTATATAATATAGTTCATGATTTTTTGTTTGTTTTAAATGGAGTTCTAGACATTGTCTTAATTGTCAAGATAATGAGAAAAAATTTAATGAAAAAAGTTGGTTTTCATCGTTATTAATAACAAACACTAATTGAGACCTGTTCTGTCCACAATTATATGTTAACACTACAATTCATTGTGCTTTATGGTTAGTTATATATATGTTTGTTTCTCCACTAAATTTGTAAATAATTTTAAAGACAGGGACTATGGTTTGGTATATAAAGCACTTAGCATGGGACACTCAGTAAATTATTAACCACTTCGTAAATGCAGAATGAATGAATGAATGAATGAAGGATACATCACCCGGATTTTATGTTACAAAGTATGAAACAGTGCAGTCTAAATTGAAAGACAAGCCAGAGCATCAAAGGCAAATAGTGATACAAGTTACCTTACAGATAAATAAAATGGATGAGGTGCTGCTTTATTTAAATAAAAGAGGCAATTTGAAGTGGGGCACAAAGACTTCATGAAGAAAGTGGGACTTTTTTCAGATTAGATGAATGGAAAACTCTTTCCCAATAAAGAGAAGAATAATGTGAGCAATAACGTAAGATATTAGTTTTCTATTGCTGCTGTAGCAAATTACCGCAAACACAGTGGCTTAAAACAAGCACAAATGTTTTATCTTACAGTTTTGGAGATTAGGAGTCTAAAAGGGGTCCATTAGGCCAAAATCAGAGTGTCTGCAGCTCTGCATTCCTTTCTGATGGCTCTAAAGAGAATCCAGCTTTTGCCCTTTTTTTCTTTGAAAGGCTGCCCTCATTCCTTGGCTTGGGGGTTCCTTTCTGTCTTCAAAGCCAACACTGGCTAGTTGAGTCTTTCTCACATCCCATCACTCTGACACTGACTCTCCTGCCCCCTCATCCACATTTTAAAACCCTTGTGATTACACTGGGCCCATACAGATAATCCAGAAGAGTCTCCCTATTTTAACATCAGCTGATTAGCAACCTTAATTCCATCTGCTACCTTAATTCCTCTTTGCCATGTAAACTAACATATTCACAGGTTCTAGGGATTAGGATGTGGACATCTTTGGGAGGCCATTAGTCTGCCTACCACACAAAATGTCACAGTGCATCTAGCATGTATGGGCAACAATGTGATTTCCATAGGAATTTTGAGTGTTAAATGTAAATTTGAGTGAGTTTACAGGACTAGGTCAGTGGCAACTTATTTCTGAAAACATTGAATGCCCAGCAAAGGGATTTGTACTATTTCTTTAAGTAATAATTCTCTTTGTGTCGAATTAGTACTAATATCTGCCATCACTTTTTACTTGTTACACATTAGAAAATGACATGATTATAAGGTATGTCTAATTCACAATACCAAAACTTTTAAAGATAAATAAGACTTCACTGAACTTTTTTTAATCGTTTATAAGAGACTTGAAAAACACATTTTAAATTAGCTCAATCAATTTACTCCTCAAACTTTGAAAGCAAAGAAGTAATAACAACATTAAAAAGGTATTTATTAAAAACCTAGTTATAAGTGGTTCTGGAGTTGACCCCGTATACTCTAATCCAGACACACAAACCTAAGAGCCACAAGGTATGTGAACACACGCAAGTCAAAGGTAGGTATTTTTACCTTGCACTAAACAGGCAACAGAACATGAATGTCAAAAACAAAGATGTATAAGAGGACAAAGAATGCAAGAAGTCTCATGATCAGACTGCAGAATGGATTCAGGGAGAAGGTCATGGAAGATAGAGAGTAGGAGGGCCCAGAGGTCCAGATAAGAAAATAGAGTGAGACCCATGGTAACGACATCTTAGAAAGATTTACAATCATTTTAGATATTTTACGGAATAGAAGGAGCAAATCTTAGAATTTAAATGTGGGATGGAAAAGAAAGTTACCACAATGAAACTCTTAGAAAATCTTTAGACAGTTAAGATCTCATATGTGCATCAATGTTGTCGATTACTCCAGTGTGCTAGGCTTTCTTTTGTTGATGATACTGCTGTTATTCTTCTAGCAACACTACATATCAAAAAAGAGGGGGGGGGGTTAAAAAAAAAAAAGGGGGTTGGGTGCAGTTGGATCCCCTGTACCATACTACACAGAGAGTGTGTCATATATTGTCTATACATTATACATTAAAAAGCTTCACCTTTACTTTTCACCCTTGATTCTCCTGCCATCACAGAGGAAAACAGGTTCTAAAATTACCCTTAAAAATAACCATGATATATATTTGTTTTTAATCCATTATCTTCCAGCTTTCCCTTTCTTTTTTTTTAGTTACTCCTGTAGATAACAGGAAAATAGGTGTTCATCACTGTAGCAAAGCACTTAGCCTTAGAAAGAACCAGGGAAAACAACGGAAAAAAAATACAGCAAACTGTGTTTCCAATTACCAGCAGATGCTTCCATTTATTCTAAACGTTCTTATTCAGTTAACTGTACAAATTTTTAATCATATAAATCTGGTAGTGTTCTAGCCTTGTGCTCTTGATTTACTCTTGTCTTCCAGTTGATTTCACATGCCTTTTGCTTCTGGCATCACTTTCCCACGAATACTATGCCTGGAGCTGCATGAACTCCAGGTGATACATGGTAAAGAGTGCAGCTCATTGCAGAGTTTATTTATCTTTTGTGTTTTGTTTTGTATTTCGCTGAGGCTGTGAAATTACGGTACGTCTCTCTGAGTCAGCAGCACCATGGGCCACTCGCTGGTTATAGAGCCATGGATGCCTACTTTCTTTTCTTCCATCTTTGCTTTGTGGAATCATCTGGTCACCATTCTTTCATGCATGGAATATTACAGTGGGAAAGATTACCAGGCTTCATCCAAAGACCACTTTACATAGACTTTAATAAATCAAATGAAGGAGTAGGTCTTGGTGAGAATATCCCTGATGATGAAGATCAAAGACTCAGAGCCTTGCCTGTATTTCAATCATTCTGAAAATAGCAATAGTAGCCCAACAAAATGCTGGAAAGACAGAAGGTTGGCAAAATTGGCCTAAGTAAATTTTGTTTGACATTTGGTGAGGAAAGACTTTCAAAAATAGCCATTTGGTTTTGAAGTTGACTCCATTGTATATATATTCTTCATCACAGTGGCCAATACTGGATATTCAACCTTATCTTTAAAGTTAATTTCTAAGGGAAAGAAATTAATGAAACAAAATTCAAAAGCCAAGGAGTGGTTCAGTATCATGGATGTCCCTGGACATAGCCTTTGCTCTTATATTGCAGTTCTGGTTGCTTATTTCCAGTTGAGAGTACTTATCCTGAGCCACTATTGATTGTTTTCAAAAGTCTTAACACATCTGTGACCACCTAGAGGGGTGGGATAAGGAAGGTGGGAGGGAGACACAAGAGGGAGGAGATATGGGGATATATGTATATGTATAGCTGATTAACTTTGTTATAAAGCAGAAACTAACACGCCATTGTAAAGCAATTATACTCCAATAAAGATGTTAAAAAAAAAAGTCTTAACACATGTTCCTGTAAAGATAGGCACTTTTGCTGCATTTTCTTTCATAAATAATTAACATGGAAGAGGCAGAAAATACCTGCCACATAGTAATCCTCTAGCCTTGCTACTCAGAGTGTGGACCGCAGACTAGCAGCCTTGTCATCCCCAGAGAACTTCATGGAAATGCAGGGTCTCAGGTCCCCACCCAGACCTGCCCAAACAGAATCTGCATTTTAATAGGATCTCTGGGTGATTTGTTTGCACACTAACATCTGAAAAGCATTGCTCAAAACAGCATCTGAGAGACACCTTTTGGCATAGATGTTTTATGTAATTCATAATCACCAGGAGGTAATAAGTGAAAGAAAGAGGGAAAAATAAATAATAATTTGAAGAGGCAGTAGGATTATACTTCATACACTTATCGTTGAAACTTCCTTCTTCCAAATTGACTTTGAACTCCGTAAACATAAGCATAAATGAATGCCAAGGGGGGAAAATTGGTACTGTTAGAAGGTTTTATTCCTTACCATTTTCTCACTTTCCTGTTATGTTGTTTATACTAATAATATTTTTCTATCTTATTAGTTTATTTTGATTATATTAAGAGGGAAAAAACCTCACTCGGGCATTTCCCAGCAGGTCTTTGAAGCTGTCTGGACAATCTCCCCTCCTGCCTCCTTGAGGTCTTCTCAGCCTGGGCTAATTCTTGCTTGCTTGCTTGCTTGCTTGCTTGCTTGCTGTGTTGGGTCTTCGTTTCTGTGCGAGGGCTTTCTCTAGTTGCGGCGAGCGGGGGCCACTCTTCATCGCGGTGCGCGGGCCTCTCACCATCGCGGCCTCTCTTGTTGCGGAGCACAGGCTCCAGACGTGCAGGCTCAGCAATTGTGGCTCACGGGCCCAGTCGCTCTGTGGCATGTGGGATCCTCCCAGACCGGGGCTCGAACCCGTGTCCCCTGCATTGGCAGGCAGACTCTCAACCACTGCGCCACCAGGGAAGCCCAGCCTGGGCTAATTCTTGAGAGCTTCCAGAATCCATGTATCTCACTTGCAAAAAAATTGGTATAGACAATCTTATTTACAAAGCAGAAATAGAGACACAGACATAGAGAAAAAAGGGGGAAGGTGGGGGATGAATTGGGAGACTGGGATTGACATATATACACTACTGATACTATGTACAAAATACATAACTAATGAGAACCTACTGTATAGCTCAGGGAACTCTACTCAATGCTCTGTGGTGACCTAAATGGGAAGGAACTCCAAAAAAGAGGGGATATATGTATACATGTAGCTGATTCACTTTGCTGTACAGCAGAAACTAACACAATATTGTAAAGCAACTGTACTCCAATAAAAAAATTTTTTTTTTAAAGTAAAGCATATGTCAGACTGTTTTTAAGCCACTTTTGAAACATTGTATTTGGTTTTACATACTATACTACCTTGAAAAACACTTGTCAATTAAACAGAGATGAGCTAGGAGCTGTCAAAATTATTAAAATGTTTGAGGAATATAGACCCCAAGCAAAAAATTGGAGGCCCACATAACTTGTTTAGAGAAATGAGGCCAGGGGAGGCCTAAGACACATGTTCATCACCACAGCACACAACACAAAGCTGTACAGCTCATGAACATCAAACCTACCCATTAGTCACTGTGGTCTGAAATTGAAATTCCCAATCAAGGGAATCGATACGGAACACTAAATAACCCATGATAAAGCAGGGTTGCAGGCTTACACCCTAGACATGATTCATGACCGTTATCACACCTCCAAAATGCAGTTACAGTGAATATTTATCCTACTGAGACCCTTCTTTTAACACATACTTTGTCCTTTATCTATCTACTCTCATTCACGCGTCAATCACTTTGCCCACCTTTCCTCACCTTTGTACCATTAAATCCCTCACTATCTCTCCCATGGGGCCACTCTCCAATACTCTCTCCAATACCCCTATCTCTGATTTCCTCTACTCCTGCATCCTCATGGGGAACACGAATTTCCAAAGCGGGACCTAACTCAAGGATGGGGGGTTTGACTTGTCAGTTTTCTTATAGATCCCAGGAAAGTAGAGCCAAAATTTGAGTTTAGATAAATGTCAGTATGATTTCTTAGCTTAAAAACAACCACTCAAAAATTTTACAGCACGCTATTGCTTACAAATCACTCACATTTTAATCTTATTTTACTCTTAGAAGGTCCCCATGTGATGGATGAGGTGGTTATTACTATCATACCCATTTATAAATAAATCTCTAAGTTTGAGGCAAAGGTCAGTGGTGAACTGAGACTGAAATACAGTTTTTATAACCCTAAGATAAGTAGTCTTGAAGGACTTCTTGGAGATTTCATCATTGTAGCTATTTTTTAAGAAGGTGACATGCCCTCAAACATGAAATTATGAAAAATGTACTCTACCACCACTTAAAATCTTTGACAATCAGAAATATTTCTGAAATCCCAGGAAGGTTTCAGCCAGAGGATGCCATCATCACACAGCAAAGCATCAGGTGTTTAGTCATAGAAAGAACAGCAGGGAGGAGGAGCCAGATGGAGAAAATCAAGTCTTCCAGCCATTTTGTTCTCAACCCCTGTGTTATTGGACTCATTTGTTGTGGGTTAACTGTCAGAGACAGTAAGCTTAGCATTAGATATCTGAGAGCCAGGATAGAGATCTGATGCCAGCTCAAACCCTGATTTCTCTCTTTAAATGTCCAAAGAAAAGTAATAGAAGACCTAACCCACAGTGAAAATCAGAATCGAGGTGAGGGAGGCCAGACAGGTCCCAGTGCCTGAGAAAGGACCCAAGGGCTGGTACAAGAGGTTCTCTCCTCTGCTGTTGCTCTAGCTGTTAATACATATTTGCAGAGTGAATAAGGGAATAATTGGTTGTAGTTTAGAAACCTGTTGTGAAATCAAACTATGAATCTGTCAGCTCAGCCCCCTTCTACTTCCCCCCACCTCGCCTTTCCTCATTTGCCTCACCACTCTCCTCCCTTTCCACGTGACAAGGGAAATATGTGCTGCCTTCTATGGTCGGTCTGTAGACCAAGTCCTTTTCCCTGCTTGCTGGCATGATTCCTTGAGATTAGTTAAGGCCACAGTTATTACATTTCTATTTCTCCTGGAGGACACTGTAAATTGTTTGAGCTTCTTCTGCTTAGACTACATTAAACAAAGTTGAAAGACCGGTTTTTCCTCCCTTGCTCATTTTGAATTTCATTTGATTTGCATTTGTGAAACCCCGGGTGGTCGTGTGTGTGTGTGTGTGTGTGTGTGTGTGTGTGTGTGTGTGTGTGTGTGTGTTTACACATCTGTATTTGAACTGATGGAGAGAAAAGGCCAGGACAAAATGCATAAACTCCCACAATAGTTTGAAATTTTTCTTTAAATATAGAAGCAGGATGGGGGTTAATAAGTATTTAAAATACTTGCAAAATATGTGAGTGAGAATACTTTCATTAATTAAAATGATGTTTTGTGAAAATCTATTGCTAGATTCAAAATAATCTAAAATTGAAATGAATGTGTATTTCTAAGTTTCCATTTTTTAAAAATGTACATTCTCTAAAATGATTAGAAATATTTAATATTGTTAATATTTTCTTTTTAAAATCATATATAATAAGGGCTTATCTGCCTAGCCATAAGTCCTCAAGATTTTTACATAGCCCCCAGAACACTAAAAATTCTTCAAGATAATCCAGGTTTTAAAACATTATCTCTTCAAATCTTTTTTCTTGGTCATTTACTTTAGCATTGTGGTTATCAATTCTTTCCTTTATAGCTGCAAACGCAGAGCAAAGTATTTTTTTTTCCATCTTTATTGAAGTATAATTGCTTCACAATGGTGTGTTAGTTTCTGCTTTATAACAAAGTGAATCAGCTACACATATACACACGTTCCCATATCTCCTCCCTCCCGCATCTCCCTCCCTCCCACCCTCCCCATCCCACCCCCCCAGGCGGTCACAAAGCACCGAGCTGATCTCCCTGTGCTATGCGGCTGCTTCCCACTAGCTATCTATTTTACACAGAGCAAAGTATTTTTGATAGAATTAGGTATCCATTGGAACAAGTGGTTTTGACTTTGTTGGTTCTCATTACATTTCCTTCACACAAGAAGAGAACTACGCTATTTCCCTCTTACTGGGATGTTAGGTTGACTCACAATGCCTGAAAAAAAATGCGATTATTTTGAAAGTCCCTTTTAAATTTCCTATTTGTAGCACATTAGTTACAAATATTAAGGCTTATAAGAATCTTACAAGTCACAGAGTCACATAGACCTCTTTGCTCCAGGAGTCCTCTGGGCACAGAACTTCCCCATCAGCCCCTTCTCCCCATCCCTAGTATAATAATAGGTGAATGATGTTCACTGAGTAAGGGAAAAATCATAGGTTTACAGACATGCTCTTCTAAAGTAACTATCTTTAAGACAAAAGAGATGCCAGCCTACAGAATGGAACAAAGCCACCTTTTAGAGAATTTGTGAGGGATAGTAATATTAGTCCAACAAGTGCTAGCATCTCATCAGTTTATCCCACTCTCTTGAACCTGCAGTTGAGCCAAAATTCTCCTGAGCCAAGCTTTCTCGCAAGATTTCCTGTACTTCCTGTTTCTATGTGAGCCAGAAATACCATGAGAATGACCTTCCCTGTGGTATTTCTGCACTTCTACCCTGGAGTGAAGATAATCCCATGTTGGGGAGAATTTTTGGTTTTAATTGTGCAACATTTTTAATTTTCAAATATCCAAATAAAGGAGATTCCTCTTTGAGAATGAAAATTTAAGATGGTATTTCCTTGGCCCTAATTCATTTCCACTAGGAAGTATTCATGTTCAATGATTCAACATTTTGCAACTTCTCTAAGATATTTTTACGAGGAAATATGTAAAACAATATAGAAAATACAGTGGAAACTCATATCCTTGGATTTTTTTAAAAAGTCATTCTTGAAGAAATGTGCAATGAAGAGTTATATTCTTAATACATTAGCGTATGTGACATATTATACCATATATTTGTTTTCTTTGTTCTTAACCCCTTTGTTCTGAGGGTCAGGATATCCTGATGCAAAGTACTATTGCAAAATAACTGAACAAAAATAAAAATAGTCAAACACTTAGGAAACTCTTCGGTTGTTATGTCAAGGAAGTTTGTGACTGAGGAGTGAGTATAAGACATTATTCAGGAAATATGCTAATAGAGTACAACAGCCTACATGTGCTTATTAAATAAAATTGTCTCAATTCTAGAGAGCCTGAATGCCCCCAGTCTGATGGAAGGGTAAGATAAGAACTGGGAGGGCTGTCAAAAGTGGTGAAACTGTCAGACTGAGGCTTAAATCCCTTCATCCCTTATCAAAGAGGGAACTTTTAAAAGGCACATCTTTCTCATAAGTGGATCATTGATTATTCCCTAATTGGGTTGTATGAATATCTGGTTGTTAATAGGAAGAGCTGTCTGATCAATATTTTAATCATGAAACTCACAAGAAGCAGTGTCTTAAATGTCTTTTATTGTTGTTTTTTATCCTTAAAGGATGTTGACCCTTCTTCACCTATTAGGAAAGACAGTAGGTTTGCCAGTGTACTTTTCCATCCAGAACAAAGAAAAGCCACTTAATTCAGTGTGGAAAACTAAACTCCTTAACCATGGGTTTAGAGGAATAATAATAACAACAGCAACAAAATTACAGTAGCCTTTGCTAGTTTCAACTTTTAAAGTATGAGGTAAGGGCGATGAAAATAATACACACCCTACAATGGTCTTTCTCCTCTCCTCCAAGTCCCCTGTGCTCTCCCCTAAAGAAACATCAGATGATTGTGTGATAAAACAGCCCCAAAAGGAACGTAGAGCAGAAGCAACAGACTGTACATCAGCAAAATAAAATGCCAAGCAAAATAATGCACTTTGCAATACGGAGACATGAAAAGGAGAGAAAGATGGGATTGTTACAATGGCCTCCCCAAGAAAATAGGAGCTATTCACGTGAATGCACAAGTTCAAATTGTTCCTACAAACCCAATTTGCTGGCAAAAGTACCAAATATAATACCATCCCACTTTTGTTTGTGTCCAGGGCTTTTCACACTAGCTCCAGGGGCCATCCCCTTCTGTTGCACGGGTTCTGACTAGTAGGGTAAGTGCCTCCAGCTCTGAGCCTCAGGATCCAAGACACATGGCCCGTGATCATCCTCAACTGAACCACTGTCAGGTGGGGGGAGCAGTTTGTGGCCCAAATACTATGTCCACAGCGCTCTGCCTCTGGAAAGTGAACCTTCAACACTTTCTTTTCACTGTCACTTATGCCCCCAACAAATCTCCTTTAAAATTATTATTAAAGGAAATGACTATTCCTTTGAAATGAGTTTTTAACCATCCCCAGCTATTTGTCCAGACTTTGCAACCGCACCCGCACGTTTGCATGAGGATCTTGATGCTTCCCCAATTCACTTCTTTCACAGTTAGCTTTGGAATGTGATTCAATGTTATTTCCCTTCCAGCTGAAGGGCAGCTGAGGTTACAAAGGGATTTGACTAATAGGCCAAAACCCAGTTAAGTTTGCTGAAAAGCAAGTGACAGCGAAGGGGGAGGGGTGTGGAGGAGGGGAGTGTGTGAACCGTGGTGCCCAGGACCAACCCAAGCGCCTTCTGAAGAGCCCCAGTCCAGCGCACACTGTGGTGAGAGGGCAAGGTGGCCCCCAGCCAGACCTTCCGGAGAGAAGCAGCTGCGATGCTCAGCTTCGCCTGTCTTCTCCTTGATGCTTGCAGGGCTGGAGCCGGGGAAGCGGCTAGGTTTCCTGCACCGCAGGGGTGACTCCTTACCTGACACCTTCAGGTAACTGGCCTCTGGAGGACCCCCTGGGAGGCTGGCAAAGGGGCGCCGCCCCTCATCTTTGCCTGAAGTCCTTGAGGGCTAAACAAGCCACTTGACAAACTTTGACAAGCAGCAAAAGAGATCAAATAAATCAGAAGAGAGAAAAAGCGAAGGCTAAAGCCTCAATGGCCTTTCTCCCCCCTGCTGTCGTTCCAGCTGTAGCCTGGGATTAATTAAGCGCTGCAAAGTCAGTGCCTGAGAGAGAAGGGGGGAAAAAAATGCTTTCTCTCTCTAAGGCAGGAGGACAGGAACCGTTCTCACCAGTGAGAAACCTTGGAAAGTGAGTCGCTGTCATCGTCAGTGTTTGTGGAGGGGCTGGAGGGGCAGGGCTTTGCCAGGCTGGAGGAGGCTTGCCTTTCCGAAGCTGGAGAGGATTTCCCGGGGGTTCGCCTTCCCCTGCCTGGGAAGAATTTCCCCTCTGGTAGCAGCCGCAGCAGCAGCGCGACCTCGTCTTCTGGAGACCAGGGCAGAATGCCTGTGCTCGAGCGCTATTTCCACTCGGCAGAGCTGGGCAGAAGGTGGACGGCCCCAGAAGGTGTGCTGCCCTCCTCCCTGGGCAGCCGGCCGGTGTGCCAGCAGGGGCCGCTGCCCTGGGACTTGCCAGAGATGATCAGGATGGTAAAGCTGGTTTGGAAATCCAAAAGTGAGCTGCAGGCGACCAAACAGAGAGGCATTCTGGAGAATGAAGATGCTCTCCACAGCTTTCCAGGTAAATCAGCTGGGAGGTGTGAAAGGTACCGGGGCCAAGTCTCACGACTTTCAGTCCCTTCCTTGGAGAGCCCAAGACCTAAAAATGGGAAGAGGAAGGAAGACAAACTGTGCAGCATAGGGCCCGAGGGCTGTGGTTAATGAATGTTTGCTCTATTATAGAAATGCATCTTAAAATTAAGAGCGGTGCGGTAGGAGGAGCATGAACAGACGGGCAATCAAGAAACCTGGGATCTGGGCTTAGCTTGTCACTTGTTTGCCCTGTGGCTTAAACAAGTGACATTTCCTAAGTTCCAGTCTCCACAGGGAGGGGATGAGATTGCGTGCTCTTTAAATTGGGTGTCTGTCCTGCCTCTGCAATTTCTTATTCACAAGACAGTTACCTCTGAGAGAATATTCTTCTTGGGTTGCTTTTTTGTAATGCTTTATAGAAAGTAAAATATATTTTCCCATTTTAAACTGTGGAACTACAGCATGTATAAATGTTCCCAGGACTGAGTTTGGCCTGGTTGCTTTTTATGTCATGAGAAAGTTGATAAACTTCCTTGCCTCAGTTTTCCCTTTTGACAAATGACAATAATACAAATTTCTCCATTGATATCAGGAAAAATCAACTCACAAATGTGGAAATGATGATTCATTGGAGCTCTGTTATGTTATAAGAATGTGTTGTGTTTGGGACAGTTGAGGAGAACTTTGCTGTGTTTTTAGCAGGGGGTACCACACCACAAACATACCTAGGATCCCTGTGGAGGATCCCAAGGGACTCCGATAACTCCGTACACTAAGAATACAGGATGCACTCTTCCTTAGGGGAATATGTTGGTAGATATTTGGAAAGTGATGGTTTCCTTTAGAAGAACAAATGTGAACATGTGTTTATGCATTTGAAGTTTTGGCTAGCCCTGTGCATGGAATCCTGACATGCCATTGTTGGTGAGAGATGGGGGCCTAGATGGAAAAGCAATACCAAAAAGTACCTCTCTTTTTTTCTCGTGGAAAAAGGCTAGGAAATCAAAACTCAGCTAATTTTGTTTTTAATCATTTATGCAGAAACCTTTTTTAAGTTGCCTAATAATCGAAAATGAACATTATTAAAAAATAATGCTCTGGGCAAGAAAAAAAAGATTGGAAAGGAATTAAAAAAACAACAGTTTTGGTCTCTAGTAAACAATGAATACTTAGGAAAGAGAAGGAAACCAATGAGACTGTCGTTCATGTGGCATTTGGGAGACGGATGCCCAGGGAAATGGGTCCTGGTCAGAAAAAATGAGGTAATGCTAAAGCCATCCCGTATTTCATGTGAGTACGAGAAAAATGGAAAAACCCACCTGGGCAGAAAACTTAACTAGGACACTTCAACTTTTACCACTCTTGGTTTGTTTCAGTATATTAAATGATTAAAATGCATATTTCAAATTACACTTTTGGTAAAACTACTTAATTTAACGGACGTTAGCATGTCTGTAGAGATATGTGTGTATTATTCTTTATATTATATACTAGCAGGTGTCTAATTCCTGAAAAAGCAATACTACAGAGAGAAAACAAAACCCCTATAACTTTTTGTCACTTGAAAGCTACATTTTTCTGGATGTTATGAAGTTGAGCTAACTGAGTCTTAAGATGCCCCTGGACCCCTGCCTCACCCTCTGTGGAATATATCTCAGCAGCCATGCTCCTCCCCAGGAGGGCTGCCCCTGCTTTGTTGGTCCCTGCATCCTGCCTGCCAGGAGGCAAGCTCTATTTCAACACCTCCCCAAAAACTATCTGTTTACCTCCTCTTCTTCCTTCCCTGCCTCCCCAACCTCAAGGGGATGAGGGGCTCACACTTTCTGACATGGACATAAAGCCATTATTGTCCATATACGCAGCATGGGGCCATATGAAGCAAGTTGCTTCACTTTCCAAATTGTCTTATTGTTTCTCTCATCTTGTTGCTGAGGCTGCATTTCCTCCTCACATCAAGTGTTCTGTGCCATTCTCACCATAACAGCGTGATGGTGAGGGCAGAATATTTCCAAAAGCCTGGCATCTTTCCATTTTTAGAAGGAGATGGTTTAAACTGTCTTCATTTTGAGTACAGGGGTTTAAGTAGAAAGTTCCTCAAAAACCACCAAGACACATGGTGGTCTCTCTCTCTTTCCCTCCCTCCCTCCTGCCCTCCCTCCCTTTCTTTCTCGAATCTGACCCTTGCCTCAGAATCCTCAAACAATTTATGCTTTGACGACGTGGAACAGTTTACTGTTCCTCAACATGCATCAAGTGGTGCCCTACCTCTGAGCCTTGCCTTATGCTTGGAATGTCTTTTTTTGGCTTAGGCCATTGAAAATTTTTATTCAAATACAAAGTCCAGCTCAGGCATCCCTTTCTTTGTAATGACTTTTCTGATCTCCATCCCCACCCCCAAATCTTCTCCCACAGTCATTTATTCCCTCTCCTTTACTCTCTTTGCCTGTAGGAACTTAACATATTACACTTACAGCACACAATTTTTTGCCATGCTAGTAACTAAAAACAGGAAAATTAAATACTATAACATTCTATGTATATTTCAACTGCTTGTGATAACAGATAAATGAGTTTACATTTCTAAAAACCATGAAATTGCAGAACTTCTGAAGAGAACCAACAGTCTAGAGAGCTTTAGAGACGGATGTCACCGTTCTTAATAAGTTGAATTTAACTTTAAAAGTTCCAGCTTTTCAAGCAGATATTTAAGGATTTTTTTCCCAAAAAAACTGACTTAATTGTATGAATTTATCAACACATATGGAAAGCCCTAAATGTGTAAGGCATTTCAAAGTATACGAGGATAAAAATGACACAGTTTTATAGGTGGAAAACTCACAAATTTACAAACAGAAAATATGTTTAAACAAGTTGTTAAGTGTGTTGTGAGAAATGCCATAAAATATTTAAAAAATACATTGTGTAAGGGACAACTGATTCTGTTAGAGAAGAAAGTTGAAAAGAGGAGCTTGGACTGGGGCGCAGGGCCATGCAGGTACCCGAGGATAAGCAGAGTAAGGGGAGAGGGCAGGGTGGCCATGATGCCAGAAATGAAAAAGAGCCCTCAGGGCAGTTCCAGGGGCCAGTGATTAGGGCTAGTTGGGGAAGTATCTGGAATGCAGTTGAAGTCGGATGTTGGCTGATGTCATCCACTTACAAAGAAAGAGAAATAATTATGTATGCATTTAGAAAGAAGACATCACTTTCTTGAGACTTGTGCCTCTGTCCTCTAATTAGCAACTCATATTTATTTTTCCTAGGTATTTGAAATGTGCAGCTTTCTCATCTTCCCCTTGCTCATTTCTTAAAGGGCATCATTATTTGTACTCATACTCCTTAGTCAAGACTGGAACTTTGTTTCTCATAAGGGAAATAGAAAAGTGTTCTGAGATTTTGCTTAGGGAATAAAGGGAGAGAGCAAAAGGATTTATGGAAAAATAAATGCGTACATATGTGTTCATGAGAGATGTTTAAGGCGAAATATACTGAACTGTGAGTGATGGAAGACAGAGAGGAACAGAGTCCCCTGAAGAGAGCAAGGGAGAGCTAGGGAGGAGGAAGTCACACGTGGGAACATCTTTGCCGGAGACTAATGCGACTTTTAAAGCAATAGGTTGGAGGAGGGAATGGGGAATGATAGGAGGAAGAGAGGCTCTTCAAAGTCACCCCTCCGGGTGCATGCTTCTAGGTGTGCCCCCAGGAGCTGGACATGGGCAGAGGCGCTGTTTGCCCTGGAGAGGGACTCTGGAACATATCGGCATGCCCAAGGTTGGAGTGTCAGCTCAGTTCATTACCTCTTACCCAAGTATTTAATTGTATTAATACTCACATCATTTTCCCTCTGTGAAGCAAACAAAGGATGGTCTAATTGTCTAGTTAACACAGACGAGGCGAATAATGAACTAGAGACTAAACAACTTGTCCAGACCTTGACATTGTGTCAGAACCAGACCATCTCAATCATCCGAGTCTAATCCACAAAACTGACATGATCGGGGCACAAGCTGGGTAATTTCAATTTAAACCAAGACATTGTTTTACTGATTATATGTAGCTGGACAAACATGGAGGCTCTGGATGCAATATAAACCTCGGTCAAAGCAGAAAAATAATATTACCGTGCAAAATAAGTCAAAGAATTGTGCCTCCTTTACATTTTTAAACTCATTCTGTGGGCTTTAGTTTCAGGTCCAAGTTTCCAGTGCTGAGAAGATTCCCAGGGGGAGATTATCCATCTATTACCAATAGAAAATAAGCTTCAAAGCATGGTGGTCAGAGCGTGCCCAGAAGTGGGGAGTGAGGGGAGGGAAGAAGGATGGGGAATAAATAAACAGTTTCTTAAATGCTCTGAGCGCAAATATTATTCTAATTGTGATTCTAGTCAGCAACCTAAGACTAGACATCCCCTAGCAGGACTTGGTCTTAGTTGAATAAATAATTTGACTTCAGAATTCAACCAAATACCTGCAAATTCTGCAGCTGTGGAACTTACCATTCATTCTGGTATCTCTGGTCTAAATTTTACATTATATTTTACTTATTTATTAAGCTTGTTTCCATTTCAATAGCCTTTGGTTACAGAAATATATAAAACACACACCTCCCTCAAAAAAAAAAAAGCATTCATTTTCCCCATAGCCATTGTAACTTGTCCTGTCTTCAAGAAGAATAAAAATAATCAGAAATTTGCTTTATACTGAGCCCTAAAAATCAAACAGCTTCAGAAGGGAAAATCTCTGAAACAATTCACTGATTCCAGAACTATACAATTCAAATTGACAAAGAGGCTATTTTTAAATATCTCAAGTATCAAGCATGATATAAATTAAATACATTGAAGACTGAACACTTTTATTATTATAAACCAAGGAGCATTTATTAGACGTGTAGTGTATACCACGGACTGTGGTAGGCACCAAAGATTCAGGGAGCAATCAAACTTAATAAGAAGAGAACAATTATGAATTTATGAATCAGAATTCTATCTAGAACTTCAGTGTGAAAACAAGCATTTGTTAGTTTCAACCTCTATGTCAACTCAAAGTACTGGCTATAAAAATTGGCCAGTAAAATTCAAAAACACTAGTAAAAAATTCAAGCGCACTTTCAAAGACTCCTCAATATTTTTTTTTTTAAACATCTTTATTGGAGTATAATTGCTTTACAATGGTGTGTTAGTTTCTGCTTTATAACAAAGTGAATCAGTTATACATATACATATGTCCCCATATCTCTTCCCTCTTGCATCTCCCTCCCTCCCACCCTCCCTATACTCCTCAATATTAATGATTTCATTCCAAGCAGGACAGATTGCTTTGGTCAAAGAATCAATTAGTCTTAACAGTAGATAACTTGACATTAATTCAAAGCATTTTTCTATGTTCTTGTAGACATTAGCCCCCACTCATCCTGTAGCTATACTGGATAATAACCATTGACAAGTCAATCCATTCTTTAAATGTGAATGCAAATTTGAGTGAAAACTGGGACACGTCATCGCTCCTTGAACTAAACCTGTTCTTCACCAGACTTCCTAGTTTTCATGAATGGCATCACTCCTGCAGAAACCCAGGTTCAAAACCGCTCCCTCATACTTCCCAGTTCATGTGGATTACATAAACCTTCACTTGTTCATTTAAAAAAAACAAAAACAAAAAACCGCTCCCACCAGCTCTCCAATTCCAGTTGGCTCCAATTCCATAGAATAGGTTAAGAGTGGCGTTGCAGAGTTGAGATTTTTAAAATTTTAAGTCCTGCCTCTCTCTTACAGACTCTGTGAACTGTGCAAATTACTTCACCTCTCTGTGCCTCAGTTTCCCCTTCTTTTAAAAAACAGGGGAATAACAGCAGCACCTTTGCAAAAGGTGAGGATTAAGTGAGATAATAAAAAAAAGTGCCAAAAAAACAGCCTACATCCTACCACATTCTCAGCAAGTGCTCACTATCATAATTACTGATATTGCTGCTATTTCCTCAACAACTTACTCACATTCATTGCTTTCTTTCTATTCAGTTACATGGCCCTTAGCCAAACCTCATGTTGTTTGGTCTGTTATCTTCCAATAGCCTCCAACTCCAGTACTCTCTCTACCCCTCTTCTTTCTCCTCCATCATTTAGATCAATAACATCAAAAGAAAAATCAGAATAGATCTCCCCCCTCTTCAGAATCCTTCAATGATTTTTCCATTGTCTGTAGAGAAAATCCAAATTCTACTATCCTGCATTCAAAGCACTGCACACTCTGAAACTAGCTCACTTTTCCCATCTGACTTGTCACTTATATGCCACTCGGATAAGACAAGCATCCCACAGCTTCCTACGTGCTCTCTGCTCATTGTTGCCAATGCCTAAAATTACTTCCCTCATGTCCCCAACTTCTGCCATCTTTTAAGACCTCACTCACACGCCATTCCCCGCACAAAGCCTTTCTGAGATTACCGAGGAAGGGTGTGCCTTTCTCTTCTGAAGTCTTACAGAACTTTCTTTGTATTTATTTCACAGGCAAACCACTTTATTTTATTATAATTAATGTACATTTTCTTCCTCCCCTCCTAGACTTTCAGCTTTTTGAGAATCTGGAGAACATTCTATTTTCTTTGTGTTCTCCCCATCATCTTTCACATGTCAGCCACTCAATACATTTTGATAAGTGAAAAAAAGAAAATTATCAGAAGGAATAAAATAGCTTATGAGTTGCCATTAAATGCATGAATGAACATTTTTTTCTAGGCACAGATTACTTAAGAAATATGAATTCTATTTCTTCCTTTTAATGGGCTCATTTTTAAACTTATATTCTGGCAGAAGATCAGTATTAGTCATTATGGCTTTTAAAGTAAAAGAAAAGAATACACAAGAGTGAATGTCAGAACCATTTAAAAGGTATAAAGTATGTGCAAAACTAATATGAGACAGTTCTCTCTTCATATAGAAGAGTTGTCATTTACTGATAATTATCAAATTTTAGAGTAATGTGTGTAAATTATGCCTGCTTTTATATACTTTTAAAATAATTACTCTGTTCATAAATCTTGGAACATTTTACATCAACTAAAGTTTCAAAAGGTGCTTCTTTTACAGATAACAGTCTGTATATTCCTCAATGTAATTTCAAAAATAGAATGCGGAAGGTGTGTGTTTACCCGGTTCTACAAATGAGCTTTTGAGGGGATGGAGCTGAATAGAGGATGTTATTCCCATGTCCTCTGCTCTTTGCCTGGAAACAGCTTCTCTTTTCTTTTTTCTTTTTTTTTTTTTAACAAGGCTGGTTTCACTGGGCAGCAAGGCATTGACTTTTGCATCTAATTTCTAAAAGGAAAACATTAGAAGCTTTATTGTTAAAAGACCAAAAGCAACTCAAAGTATGTGCCCTCTCCTATCATCTGATATTTTCTCTCTTTAATTATCAGTATACTTCATAATACATAGTAATGCATATCACCATATCAAAAATATGATAGGGAGCAAAGTTCAAAGTACTTGTGATTTAATAACAATGCCCTAGCCTAGATATACACACAATGTAGACCTTATTCTTTGTTTTTCTATTTATCTCTCTCTGCCTTTCCATGGATTTCTATTTAGAATTGACTTCGATCTCTAAAATGTTAAGAGATCACCCCAAGAGTTTGGATTTGTATCTGTGCACTTGTCTCAGATTTCCTCAAAATACAAAATTATCAGAGACCCTTCCTTCAGAGTACTTCTCCTCACCTAAGATATCCACATGGCATGATATTTTATAGATTATAAAGCAAGCCCCTGTCCTGAACATTTTGTTATTCTTGGGCTCTCACACAGTGCTAAGGGAACACTACAGTCTGTATCATAAGATAAAACCTAAAAGTCAACCTTGTATGCAATTGGAAGGCATACTTGACAAAGGCAAAGCAGGGTTTAGCTGTGTATGGCCTTAAAAGGAGTCCAAGGGGCCAGGGCTACTCCAGAAAAACAAAATCCCTAGAAAGAAAAGGACAAATTTCAAGAGAGATTGAGTAGCATGCGGTTGCATGTACCTGGTAGTAGAAACTGAAAGGTGAAGAATCCAGAAAATTGTAAAGTAAAATCATGGTGAGAGATATAATGGGAATGAATGTAAAACTTTACTCAAGGTATTTAAAAAGAAAATTAAATAACCAAGGGTAATAAGACATATAATGTAATCGTTAGAACTTTTCCCATTAAATCTTCAGATGTTCCTCGACCTCTGGAATTAAAGCCAAAGCACAAGATTCTCTTTCTTGCTTCCTTCTCCATCTCTTTTTTGGATGGCACACAACTATCTCAGAAATCTACAGACTTGATGAGCACTTAGGAAAACCCAAAGACATGCTCATTTAGAGGATCTGTGACAAAAAATTTATTCAAAAAAAGTAAATAGAATTTGCTGAAGAAAATGATTGAGAAAGAAAAGAGAAGGGGACAGGTGGAACCAAGCATAGAGCACCTAGGAGAAGGAAGTGAGGTGAGGACACTGTGAAGAAATTGGATCCAAGTGTAAGAAGAGTAATCAAAAACACATACAGAAATGAAGAGGAAACAGTCACTGTTAAAAACATCTGTCACAGGGATCTCAAATTTCCACACTCAGATGTACAATACATGTAGCCTGTTTCTTTTCTTCAACTAATCAAATCTTCCTTGAACCCACCCTAATGAGGGGTAAGAAATTTTGAACTTGCTAGTTAACGAGGTGGTGGTCAGTCTCTTCTGGATTAAATGACTTCTTTTGGATAAATGCTTTCCTTCCCCTTGCTCCTCTCCAAGGTACTATCTGGTGAATGTGTCTTGGGCTCCCGCACACTCATCTGAATGTTTCGACCACACGCAACATAAAGTGCCAGTCAGACGGGGAAGCATGTCCATCTGACCACTGGGCTCTGCCTTTGATTCTCTTCCCCACAATTCTTCAGGGTGTCAGGAGTAGATGACCTTACTTTGTGCCATATCCTCTTTTCCAGAAAGAAGCCTCAATGTGGAAGGGACAAGAAACCATATCCACAGCCTACCTCTCAATGTTAATGAGACCTGATAAATGACTATAGAGAGTCTCTTTATCTTTCCACAAAGACCAGTTATTAAGATCATTGTTCTGCTACAAACTCACACACACACACACACACACACACACACACACACAAATGAAAACAAACAAACCAAAAACAAAAACCCTTACTCTGAAGATGAAATTATGAATATTGACTCCCTCTTTCTCTTTTCCTTCTTGCTACAGCATTCCTAATCATCCCTAATGGTTGCCTCTGGTGGGACAGATGGGGAGGATACACACAAGAGAGGGCAAAAGAAAAATCACATGGATATATTTCCAAAAACATGATCTCCATTATACACTGGTTGTGCTACCACGTGCTGAGCCCTGTACTTGAGTACCGCATGCTCAATATTATTTATTTTAGTTACATTCCCATGCATGTGCCGAACCCAATCATTCTCCCCTTTCTACTCCCTCTTTCTCGTTTTCCAAAAATATGCTTGTGCATTTCATTAACCATCTCAGGACTCTGACACTGAAAAGTTCAGCTGAATGATCATAATGCACAAAGCAGGATGTGTACAAGTCATACCTGTATGATCAGGTTCCACATTGAAAGCTGAGGTTTTCTATCCAATGCAAATTAGGATTGTCGTCATAATCATACAGTGCATTGTACTCTGGTCAGGTCTGGTACATTATCATTGCTTAAATGTGCTAATTGGAAATTTCTGAGAGTTCTTCTCCTTTCTCTGCACCTTGGCCCCTAGGGAAAAGATGGGGTGGGAGGCGTGTACTGGTAGAAAGAACAGTAGCCTTACATATGAACAGGGATCTTTTTTTTTCTAGTGTCGTCATAGGAACCATTATTGCCTCCTTCGTGGTAGCTTGTACATAGAAACTGCTGTCTCCTTCCCTATCCTCTCTGTAACTCATCTGTGGTTTAGGTACACCTATCTTTTTGGCCCTTGTTATCTCTCTTGAATATTAGTTGAGTTCTGCACTGTTTTTCTTGGATCAATCCCTAATTCTACAGTAGAACAAAAGAAAATATTTCCTTGTCAATTAAATTGGTATATAAAATCAAGAATTGTGAATTCACTGGACCTTATAAACTCTAAAGCAAATGATTTCTGACCTCTTTCATCCTAAATGCCCTATTCTTTGATTTGGTGATAAATGCACCTAGAATGTGAATAGACAAAATTGGACTAAAACAAATTTTGCTTTGAAAATATTTTTGAAAATGTCTCCAGCACTCCAGAAATAATTACGAACATTCTAGGAGGTCACAGAATAGAAAATGATGTTTTGTTGTTACATACAAGTATTTAGCTTATTCTACTGTACAATAAGTATCAGTTGAATGGGAATTTATTCCCCATTTAGAAATAGAAGAAATTGAGACCTGTATTTACTGGTTGTTTATTCAAGATACTTAGAAAAGGAAGTAAATAATTCAAATTTCTAGGTTTATTCAATTATTCAATTGAATAATTATCTTTTGAGTGTCTACTCGGTGTGTAGCATTGTTAATGTACCTGGGAGGAAAGCAGAAGGAAGAGAGATTATGACCTGTTAGAAAACACAGATCTATAAACAACTTACTGATACCAAGGCAGAATGGCATATGTTTTAAGACACAGTAGAAATAATACTCTCTGGGAACACTGAAGAAAGATCAAGACTGCTTATTCAACTAAGATTTTTAGTGATTATCATGTGCCAGACACTGTCTTGGTTCCTTAAAAAAATACAAATTCATGAACCAAGAAAGTTGAGGTAAATGGATGAATGAATGGATGGACAGACAGACAGTCATGGATAGATAGATAGGGCAAGCTAGGTAGGTGACATATGTTATACTGGAGGTAGCTACACAAAGTCTGTGCCAACACACAAGGGAGCGATTAATTCTGTCTGTATTATGGATGGTAAAGAAGTTTTCAGAGAGGAGGTTATTTTGAGGTAAATTCAAAGTAAGTTATATTTCTCCAAATGAAGAAGAAATGGAGGACATTTCAGGAAAAAGAAATAGTAGGACCAAATGCAAGAAATTCTGGGCAATGCCAAGTCGTGAGATATGAAATATATCAGGAAGACGGCTAGGGATGAGACTAGAAAGTCAAACTGAGGGACAGTTACGAAGGGCTTCCTCTGCCTTTCTAAGGAGTATTTCCTCCAGGCAATGAGAAGGCTTCAAATAATGTAAGTGGGAAGTGATAAATTTTAGTTTCGAAAGGTTGCGCTAGCAACAATGGCTGGTGGAGAGCTGGACTTGGGGTAAGGATACCAATGGATTTTTAACCATCAGTTTGGTGTTCATTGACCGTATTAGGTAGATATTGAGAATTTTGTGACGATTAATATTTTTTCTTTAACTTACAAACCAACTTTCCAAAGTGCTATAGCATTTTACAGGAAATAATACACAAATCATCAAGCCAACACCCTGTACCACCTGATACCAGCCCGTCCTGAAGGATTTACATCCTTAATGTTCTTCCATCCAGACCTCCCATTCAAAGTCATGCTCATCTTTTCCCCAAATTCAAAACCTGACACAATTTATCCTCACAATCTCAGAACAGCCTATCCCTCCTAATTTGCCAAGTCATGTTTCTCCCTGAATTCAGGTTGCCATGTTTTCTTAAGCAAACTATTCTTTCAAGGCTAAATGCCACAGGATGGACGAGAAAACGTATAAGAAAAACACAATTCTTATGTAGCTTATAATGTATTGAGTTAGATAAAACTACTTCCTCAAATATAAACCAAGTGTGACAGATAGTCCGTGAGGACTGGATGTTAACTCATCCGTCTCTAGAGTGACCTACAAAGGCTTTGTGTGGACTGGTCATTACAACTATGTCTTTAACATGGTTAAGATCTCAACAAGATGTAACAAGGTGACTTTCTTGGTGAATTAACATGAATGTAGGTACAGAAGCAGAAAATCACAAGAAATGATGGAGAAATGGAGATTAGTCAAGTTAACTTGGTCTGATGTTTGGCATAAAGAATACAGAAAAATAGAAAGACATGACATTGATAGGACCAGGTTGCCCCTGAACAAGAAATGTTAATTTTTGTAGAACCATTGAAAAATGTTAAGTGGAAAGTAGAGAATTCTTTGCATTGTATAATAGAAAGTGCCTTTAAGATCTTCTAGTTAAACCACTGCATTTTCTTAAGTAAGAAAATTAAATGTACTTGGAGGTTACACAACATACTTGGAGACAATTCGAGGTTCCTTGATGTACAGCCGTGCTGTTGACTCAGTCATGCTTTCTGCCGTGGTCCAAACTTTAAGTCTCCCAACTCCAAAAATGCCTCTCTACATGATAATCTCTCTAATTCTAATTTTCTGTCCTTTTCACTGCCGAGCGCCAACATCTCTGTGACTGCATTCTGTAGTGTGTGGTGTTCATCTTACACAAACAAGAGTTCGTTATATATGTACCTGTAAACGCATACTTACGTGTGTATGTATACACATCTTTTTCTTGTTTTCATACTTCGACTGTGAATTGCGGTGGGGGGCATGTCCCAAGCCCTCTCTTTGTGAATTTCCCCATCTAGAGGGCCTGCAATGCACTGAAAGGGGAGTTGTTCACCAGGAAAGAATACTAGAGGTGAGAATTTAAACAGGATCGTGAGGTTAAAGGAAGTTACATATGAGATAAATAGAGATGGTAGCTGCTGGTTGCTAAAACCGTCATAAATGAGATGCTTCTGTGATCCTGTTCCATGGTTCTTCTTTCCGCCTGTCGCTTGGAGATAGAGTTGCAGGGGGGTGGGCCAGACAGAGCCAGTACGTGTGGCTGTTGGAAGCTTGGGTCTGCAGTGCATTTGCCCATAAACCATTGAGGATTAACCTCTCAATCCCTCAGGCTCTCTTTGCAAACTTGGTGCCGAGCTCGGAAAGCAAGTTGAAGATTTAGCAGCGTTTAGGCAAGATTTGATGAAGCTCATCCCCAACCGCCCTTTTTTTTCTTTCCTGCTTCTATAAGGTGTTTGTGTTTCCAGAGGAAAAATGTAGGCTTTCGAGGCTATTTTCCCTCCTTTTTCCTCTGAAACTGTCTCCCTCCTCTCAGCAGCCTTCTTGGCTGCCTGCATTTTACCAATGCACAGCCTGCCTGCTCCTTATCACCCAAATAAGGTAATAGTTAGAAACACAATTGAAGTGGCTTCTTTTTAATGAATAATAGACCTTGTTCCATTAAAAATAAGACCCTACTCTGAACCATTACAGAAACTTTTTTTGATGTTTAAGAAGAAATGTCAGTGACTCGGGGGGAGTGGTGGCAGATAGAGCTTTCTGATGTTGTTCTTCATTATTTTTACTTCATGCTCCCTGTACCTCTGGCTCTCCCTGAGACAGAAACGGTGAGATACCATAAAATAACCCTCTCTCGAAGTATATTTGGCCTGACAGGAAACAGGAAATACCAGAAAAGATCACAAGAAAAGCTGTAATCATAAGATTTCTAGCCTAATTCTTTTGACGTCAGCAGTTTAGATAAGTCAGATAAGCAATCACAAGCATCCGTGAGCTCTAGAGTGCCAATCCAAATACCCCAAGTGCATCTTCAACCCTTTTGAACTCTCACATTGTTGTTTTGCCCCTGCCCTCTTCTCTTTCCCCCCAAGAAGCATATCCTGAAATTGTGAATTATGGATTAATGTCAACATTAAGGTATTCAAAGATATTACACAGAGCCTCTAAATCGGTCCTATAGTCAATTCAGCTTGCTTAGTGCATTGTAAATCTTGGATGAAGCTGACTGTTAATAAGATGTAGGAAACTAACTCTGGTTTGTCTCAAAATGAGTTTGCTTCCCAAAGTTTAACCTTTCCAATCTTGACAACTAAGCCTTGGCTATGAAATGACTCTGATAATATGCTAAAAGATACATTACCGTACCCAAAATATGCCAAAGTATTCAGTAACTCCAGTCATCATTACTATCACCTTTCTTTGGGCACCACCACCTCCATTCCACAACAATAGAATATTTATGGGTTGGTTAGATATAAATGACATGGGGGATAAATTCCCCTATGAAAAGTTTTCATAAATTCAGAACCAAAACTGTGGAACTCAACCATTAGATCATAAGCAGAGGTACATGTATGGGCTGCTCAGAGGATGAGGTAAGAGAGTAAATCAAGATTGAAATCAGTATTGCATTACATGTAAATTTAAAATGGTTGAGAATAAGAACTTATTTATAAGTTCTCAAAAAAGGTTGAGAATAAGAACTTATTTATATAACATCTATTTCTAAAAAGACTTGTAAGCTTCTAAGACGGTTGTAATAAAACATAAGTACCCAAAGACATAAAACCATTCTGTCCTGATAAAAAACAAAAACCATACAGTAAAGTAGGAGGGAAGGAGAACAAATATGCAAAGTAATTGGGCAAAACTGAGATCTGAACTTACTAGCAGGCAAGGTAAAAGGGGAAACAGGACGGTTACAGCATTCATTGTAGCTGGGAAATAAAAAGTTTTTCCTGGCTTTGGGTATGTGGAGCAAGTTTTGACGAGAGCTCTCTGTATGATAATGGAGGATGTCCTTCCAAGGAGTTTGATACGCAGCTGTGAAGAGGTGCCTCACCACGAGGGAGTTTTACAGACTTTCTCAGTGAAAGATGGTTCCATAGAGACCATTCGTTGGGAGCCAAAAGTGAGGTGGCCTCATTGTGGCTTTGGGGTGGTCTGACATAATAAGGGGTCAGACATAAAAAAAGGTCAAGAACATGTGTAAAACTGTGAGGAGTGAGAATGAAAGCATGTAGCTTCAGCGAAGGGTTCAGCTCTTGTGAGTGTATAAAGTTAGGTTATAGCCCCTGGAATGTCAAACAGATCTACCAGTCTCCTAATGGTCATACCTGCCATTATAATCATTAAAATGGAAAGAGAAAAATTAAGAAGCAAATTCCTCCTCTTAGATGGTAGAAGTGTCTTTATATTTGTCTTTGGTTGTGCCGGACATTTGGCTCTAATTAAATACACATCAATAAGGGGTCCTAATTAACTCATAAGTGAGTCTTGAGTCTTTACCAGGTTTTTTAACCTGATACGCCTTACTTTGAGTACCACAACTAAGCCCTTTATTTCATCAGTGTTTCTACAGTGTATGAACCCATGTAGACACTCAAAACATACATGCTGTATTAAAAGTTCAGAATAAATAATATCTGAATGCATATTTCATTTTATTTGAACCCACGTCCCACACTTCGCCTAACATTCTGCTCAGTGAAAATCCTTTTAATACTTCCCAAGGATTCAGACAACTGGAAAGAATGTATGTGTCTAGATTAAAAGATAAATACTCTATTCAAGGAAGCACAGTAAGTATTGAAAACAAGTGGATTTATTCCTACTCAGTGCAAAAGTGATGAGCAGCTGGGTATTAAGTGTATTGAGAGGTGCAGTCCAGACATCTTTTCTGAGACCACTTCCAAATAAACTTACCGAGGAGGGTTACCAGTGTGTGTTGGGGCGGATTAATGTCAGAAAGGAAACAGGCTTTTGCTTTGTCCAAGTATAATATACCAGACGATGATCTTGCAAAATAAGTAAGGAAAAGAATAGAAGACTAAAAGATGAGAGGAAGCATAACTGGGCAGGGTAACACCTGCTTTCTGAAAAGAACAATGGGGTTTAGAAAGGAATTCAAGAGGCCTGAGCTAGATAATGCCAAAGGTGGCACAGAGAATAGAGGAAGTGGAGTCTGGATGCACTAGAAAGACTTGTTACATGCTATATCTTCTAACTACTTAGAGCTGAGCTACTCTTCCTCACAGCTCACCAAGGTCAAGGTGAGCCCTTTATTATCAACAGTTGCTATACATTTGTATTATCAGTCTTTGCCAAACTAACCAAGTTGAATAACCTTGCACTTTAATTGAAAACCAAGCTCAGACTAAGGACTGACCAACATGCATGCAGACCATGTGTGCGGTATACTCACTACTGTAAGATTACTTTGAATCAGGATAATTCTGGACCCACCTATGAGGGTGCTGAGTTCTTTCTATAGTCATTGTTGATATTTGCTATTGCCCCCGCGAAGCTGAAATTTAAAGACTATAAAGAGCTGCACTTCTCAGAGAGGCTTCAATTCTCAACTCCTTGGGGAATAGACTCCATTTTTATAGGGTTTGTGCTTCTGGTTTATGTTCTTTTCTTTTAATCTTATGAAAAATTAATAACAGCCTACCACCCTACACTCCCCTTTAGCCCTATCATTGGGGATACTTCTCTTTACTTCATTATCATGGTTAAAAGATGGGCTCTGGAGTCAGACTGCTTTGTATCTTTACTAAACTCTTTGGACCTCAGTTTTCTCATCTGTAAAATGGAAATAACGATAGAAACTGCGTTAAGGTGCAGGATTAAGTCAGATGATCTCCGTAAAGAAACTAGCATATTCCTAGTACATAGTAAGTACTCTGTAAGTGTTAGTGATTATTATCCCACACTATTCTTATTTCTAATAATTACCCAGAAGTATTAAGGTAGCTTTTTAGTTTATCATTGAAAAAGCAGGGAGCACTTAATTAACATTCCCTCATCTAAGGTGCATTACTCTGAGTCATAAATAAAGTGGGAAGAAAAGTCATAGAACAGAATTTTGGCTTAATTATACTTGCAATTCCAGTGATACAATCTTGAAAGTACCCTTTACTTATCATTCTTAATCAAACTTTCATCCATTATACATCAGCATATACAATGAAAACTAATACTTCTAATCATGCAATTGCCAAAATATTGTGATTGATTTGGGGTGAAGAAATGGAATTTAAGTTTTGGTTGGGTCAAAGTACATGCAAAAGTAATTTCTAAAAGCACACTGAATTTGCCAGTATTCATTTGTCAACTAAATCCTTAGCTAAAATAAGGTAAAATGTGAGAGGCTTGTGTTCTTATTTTTGAGTAGTCAATTATTTATGGCATGAATGGCCACTTAACATCAAAAACCTTTTTAATCACAAAGGGTTTTTTACTTGAATCTAGTCTCTAGATTACCATTTTGTTGGGACAATATCTACTTAAGACTTATTAATATACAAAAAGCCAGTTCATAACATGTTGCCATTAGAATTCCAGCCACAGCTTTTTAGGAATCAAGACTGATCACTTTTGACAAGCAGCAGACCTATCCAAATTACCACAGGGAGAGAAACTTCTCAGAGACCAGGGGTTTTGTAAGGAGATCAACATAATAGCTCATTTCCTAATGAAACTGGCAGGAGTTGATGTCTTCTAGTTATGTTGAAGAAAAACCATTAGATTTCCTCATGAGATTTCAGAGCTTGGATGATCTTCAACTGGAGACAAAGGACACCCTGAAATCATATAACATCTGCTCTCCTTGAAATGTCCAAAGACACCTGAAAATATTCAGAACTACCAGCATGTTTGCCTCCATCCCACCTCCAAGATCTATTTCCTGGGAACTCAGCAGCAGGGTAGAAATAACAATCAAAGGGAATTAAGAAAAAGAATATCTGGTTAATTGCTTTTAGAGGAATAAGACTAGTAAAAATTATCCCAGTTGTTCAGAATGAACAACTGATTCGTAGCCCTAGTATATGATATTCCAACATTTTGAGCAATATTAGCTTCAGGAAGCTTATATACCTCACCTCTTAGCAGCTCAAGTCTTGGTTGGTATTCTCTCATGCTGTAAAACGCGGATTTGGGAAAGATGAAAGGGAGGGGCAGAGGGAAGAGGAATTTTCATAGGTGGTGTTTAACGGAATGCAGAGGAAAACATACTATACCATGTTTATATACTTTAAATGTCTACTAAACCAAAATGAATTCCATTGAGGACACTGATTTGAAAGAAAAAAGTGATTTACATAAAAAATAGTTTAATAGAATGTAAGTAAGGCTTTTAGGTTCTGCTATGAAAGTATCAGAAATAGGATTGGGAAGTCAGCAACCTAAATACACATAATCTACTTTTCAGATGCATGAATTATGAATGAGCCACCCTGAGCACTTGTTCAGCCTGAGCGGTGTTGACATGTCAAGTTGACCTGTGCTTTGGACCAGAGGTGGTCTAATAGTAACTTTACAGGGTAGGAATTAGAAGTGACTCATTGTGGAGGCAGAGAGAAGGTAGAAGAATGTATGCAGACTCCATCCCTGGCTCTGATTGCTCTGTAGTTCCTCAATGCAATTATGCAGAATTAATCAAATCCCTGGATGTGGAATCAAAAGGCACCTTCCTACTTGCTATGCAGATGTAAACGTTCCTCTCTCTGCACCACAGCCAGCCAAAGTGTGAACCGTGGAGATCGGAACTTTGGTCGAATCGTGCCAGGAGGGCACAGTCACTTGAAACCGAGCCCACGTTTGATTTAAGCTCAGAATGACAACTTTGGCAAGGGCTGGGGTAGGGGTGAGGGGGTGTTTTGCCGCATTTGATCAAGAAAAACCAAGGCACTAGGCATAAATTTCTCCGTTTTAATTATGCAAACTCCAAGACCATAGTGGCTGTTTGAATACTATCCTAAAGTCCACTTGATTAATCTCCCCAAATCATGCCTTTCAGTTTTCATAACTATTTCACATTCAAAATTTTAGCTCTCACCTCCTCACAGTTGAAATAAATGAACTGCTTCCATAGATAAAAGGCTAAAATCTTATTTTTCAATTAAGAAAACAGTGATGATGCTATTAGGAACATTGAACATCACTTTACTGAAAGTATTTGCTATAAATTGATCATTCCCCATCTACCAAAACTTAGACCTCTGCCAAACTTGGAGAGGGATACAAAGAAGTACAGATTACACCCCCCTCCTCCTGAGAATTTACAGTGCAGTTTGGAATCAAGAAATTGAGCATGAAACATTAAGTAGCAATTCAAACCCTTGTATTCTGATGTAGAATATTAGTTTGAAAAATTAGAATGCATCAGAATAAAAATGAATCATTATTTTAAATTTAAGTGATAAAAATGAATATCTAATTACTCCCTCCTTCTTCCTTAGCTAATTACCATTTTGCAGAGCTTTTTTCCTGAATAAGGGTTATTTCTAAGTCTGGGTCATAATCCCAGACCTTCATCCTGTCCCTAATTTTGATGGAGGAAGGGGTGGTTCTTTTTGCTTCCATTTGATTTATGTCATTTTTTTTCTCTCTCTCTGTTTTCTTCTCCACCTGTCTCCTCTGCCCTCTCTTCTTCACTGCCCATCTTAAGAAAACTTAATATATTAAAAGTCACATTTATAAATAAACAGCCAAATTAGGATAGATATTGGCTTTATGTTAGAAGCTAACATGACAGATGAATGGATAAAGAAGGTGTGGTGTATACATATATAATGGAATATTACTCAGCCATAAAAAAAGAACAAAATAATGCTATTTGCAGCAACGTGGATGGACCTAGAGATTATCATACCAAGCGAAGTGAGTCAGAGAGAGAAAGACAAATACCATATGACATCACTTATATGTAGAATCTAAAATATGATACAAATGAACATACCTACAAAAGAAAAACAGACTCACAGACATAGAGAACAGACTTGTGGTTGCCAAGGGGGAGGGGAGGTGGGGGAGGGAAGAATTGGGAGTTTGGGATTAGCAGAAGCTAACTATTATAAATAGAATGGATAAACAACAAGGTCCTACTGTATAGCACAGGGAAATATGTACAATATGCTGTGATAAACCATAATGGAAAAGAATATGAAAAAGAATATATATGTATAACTGAGTCACTTTGCTGTACAGCAGAAATTAAACACAACACTGTAAATCAACTACTTCAATAAAATTTTTTTACAAAGAAGCTTACAAACAAGAACCTAAAATCACTTTATTAACAGAATAAGAAAGGCAATAAATTAGAGAAAAAGAATAAATTGTAAGAAAATATAAATTGTGGTACAAAAAACAAGCTTATTATCATGGATTCCTTGAGATAGAGGTTTAGTGTGTGCAAGGAGCTTTCACATTTGTAGCAACTCCTTTAATCCTCATAACAACCAGTGAGGTAGATACAGAATTATTACTCCACTTCATGAATGGGAAACCGAAGCACATAGCCGATGAAAGGATAAATGAGAAAGAAGTCTTTGGATATGGAGACAACATATAATGTCCTTCGACGGATGAATGGATTTTTAAAAATGTGATACACATATATTTATTTTTAACATATATACATAAACATATATGTGAAATTATTGTCTTAAAAAAACAAGGAAAGCCTGCCATTTGCAACAACATGGATGAACTTGGAGGACATTATGCTAAGCAAAATAAGCAAAACACAAAAAGAGAAATACTGCATGATCTTACTTATATGTGGAATCTAAAATAGTCAAATTCGTAGAAGTAGAGAGTTAGGATGGTGGTTGCCAGCACCTGTGGGGAGAGGAAAATGGGGTGATGTTGGTCAAGGGGTACAACATTTCAGTTACACAAGGTGAAGAAATTCTGGAGATCTAATGCACAACATGGGGCCAACAGTATACTGTATTGTATACTTGGAATTTGCTAAGAGGATAGGTCTTAAGTTAAATCTTCTCAATGCACACACATACGCATGACGATAACCACATGGAGGTAATGGATATGATAATTAGCTTGATTATGGTTATCATTCCACAATGTATACATATAACAAAACGTCAAGTTGTATATGTTAAATGTATACAATTTTTATGTGTCAATGAATCTCAAAGCTGTTTTTTACATTTAATAATAATAATAATAAATGAAAAGGCTTTGAATAATACCTGCCACTGAGTAGGTGCTCAGTAAACTCCAGGTTTTATCACTCTACAACAGAGCCAGGACTGTAATCCTCTGCATCTGATTCCAACTTAGGGTTCTTTTCACTTTATACACATCCTTTGATACATTCTACTTCTATAAGAAAAGTAAAGTCTTTTGAGTTGTTTTGGTTGCTCTTTCAGGGCAAACCCCAGCGGGAGGATTGTCATACTCTTTCCTAGAACATGATGCCGTGCATGGTGGTTGCCATGTAATAGATGCTCAGTAATGATTTCTTGAATTCATGAATGTAAATGAATGAGACAGATGACTGCCACCCTCTGTTTTATTTTACTCTTAAATAAATTCAGTTCTTAGCTAGTAGCATAACAAACAGCTTTACTTCCGAATGAATCAATGTTAGTGTTAATAGCATTGTTTACAGGGGAGTCTCATCAAGAGCATAAGAAATTCTGCACCAATTCGAGGATAGTTGTTTTAGGTTAGAGAGGCCTGAGAACTAGTCTAAAATCAGGAATTCTTAGGCAATGACCTTAACCTTTAATGACTCTTCTTCCTCTCTCCCTCCCCCATCTAAGGAAAAAGGGGGTTACCTGCCAAATCTGAAAGTCAGAGAGGTTGTGAAAACCAGGACAACAGTACCTCTCAATGTTTTCAGCTTCTTAGCAATACCCCACAGAGGTCACGTGAGATGTATTCAAACTCGACCACCCACAGGGTAAAAGCCATCAAACTCGTTCATCAAGCGTTAAGCATTAAATGAGCATCTAATCCATGTTGGGCATTGCACCAGGCCCCAGGGGGTACAAAAATGACTAAGACTAGGATACTGCAGGCCAGCGATTGAGAATGCAGCTCAACATACCCAGCTTTGAATGCTGGTCTGTTGCTTACTACATATGTGATTCTTGGCAAACCATCTAACCTCTTAGTCCTCAGTCTTCTAGTGTGTAAGTTAGCGCAGTTCCTGGTACATTGCCAGACCTCAAACATGGGTTATTAGCATTACTGAACCAGCCCTTAAGGAGCTCATGGTCTAGTGAAAAGACAGAAATGGAAATAATAAAATACTATGTGATGCTTGTTGTGATAGAAGGCGAGGGTCTGTGAGAAAACAGAGCAGTGAAGGCTTAATGGCCTTAGAGGGTGCAGTGTGGTGATGAACTAAACTGTGTTCTAATGTTTTACATCCTTTCACCACCCTCATGAGGTAAATCCTATTATCCTATTTTGTGGATAGGGAAATGAAGGCACCAAGAGGTTAGGATAGTTGTCTTAAAGCCACACAGCTAGTGAGGCAGAATTTGAACTCACATTTGGGGTCTCTAGAGCCCACACTTAACCAGGATGGCACACAGCCTCTTTCCATGGAGGATTTTCAGAGGATCAGAGAGCTGCCAAGTAAACAAAATAGAAGAAGACCATTTTAGGCCTGAGAACAGCAGCTCTGGGGTCCTGAAAGGATCCCTTCCCTCCCACCACCCCATCCTCTCCACCTCCAATGCCCAACTAGGCTCTAGCCCGACCTCAAAGTCCAAACCCCTCTCTAGAGTGGATCTGCAGTCATCTCCAAGGCCCCAGATTGAACTGAAGGCTGAGATAGTCCTAGGAATGCACTAGAATCTATCAGTTGATTCTAGGCCATCCTGAATTCTTGTGGGGCAAAAGGTATGGAGAGGAGAAACAAGGGGAGCAGGAACCAACCACATAGATTTCCTGTGGCCATTCCAGAGTCTCAAGATGAGCTTGAACCCTCAAAATTGAGGCAGATTGAGAGACAATAAGAAACAGTGCAAAAGAACCTTTAATCGAATATTTGTTATAACCTTGGGCAGGTTTTCAGTAAAATGAGACTAATATTAATTACCCTGCCTACATAAACAAGGCTCTATAAGGGACAATATATGTGAAAATGAATTTCAAGTAAATACAGGGAAAAAATAATGCAAGGAATTACAAAATTGTAGCCAGTGGCCTGGAAGAGTAAGCAGAGTTTGCCTGAGTTAACAGCATCTGATTAACTTAGGCACATAGAGAATCTGGCTCAGTAGCTGATAAAGCTCACAGATAGCACTTGAAAACCACAACTGGATATTTTGAGATTAAAAAGTAAACCAGAAATATCTTACAAAATCAAAGGAACTCTATACAACCATTAATATCTTTCCCACCCACACCCTCCAGCCCATGTCTCCCACCACCCTGGGAAGTCAGGACCTCTTTATTTCATACATAGATTGCTGCCCTAGTCCTCTATCTGAGTTCCCTGCTTTCAGTATGTCCTAAAGACGAATCCATCCTAAATACAGGTTACCCCATTCAAGGCAGAGCTCTGCTTATACCGCTCCGCCGCAAAGTCTTCCAGCGGCTTCCCATTCACTTGACATCTGAGACAAGCCATGAGCTGGCCCCACTCCTTACTCCACTCTTCTGCCTCACCTTCCCTTTGCACCAGCAAAACAGAATACTTTTATTTCACATACGCACTGTTACTTCCTCCCTCTGAACATTTACTCAAAGTTATCTCCCGTGGACGTTCATGCCTCATCCCCAAACCTCTAATTTCCAAATGCCCTTATTGTTCAATGATCAGCCCAATCACCACCTTCATGTCGCCTTCCCTGCTATCTCAGTAATAAACACCTCCACACCTGTGACCCATCACATTGTCTTTTTTACCTTCTAGCCTGTGCTATAGTTATTACTGTATATTTTATATTTCCCTGGCTACGTAATAAATTTCCCTCCAACACCCATTTGCCCCAGGTAAGGCAGGTACCCATTAAAGTTTATTTAATTAATTAATAAGGTTGAACGAAGAACACAATCTTTTTTTTAATACAACGTGTGGAATAGCATCTGGTTTAGGATTCTGTTAACATGTGATAAAACTATCAAAATATTCACAACTTCTTAACTGTACATCTTTTTACCCGGGGATTTGTTTTAGTGTACAACAGAAGACTATTAGTAGCTAAAATTTTTCTGAAAGTGCAGCTGCATTAACATTGCAGCTATAAAGGAAAAGCACAAAAACAGGTCAAACAAATGCTTTAAAAGAAGAAAAACCAAATTACCTATAATGATTTTCTGTCTGTGCATGAGGAGCCAAAAATCACCCAACAGTAGGCAAAAAAAAAAAAAAAAAATTCTCATAAATGCAAAAGCTACCCACCTGCTTCTCTGTTGGTGGCAAGTTCATTGGATACGAGGCTGGGGACAAGGGGCTCAAGAGGAGGAATCGACAACAGGCCACTTCTTCCCTCAAACGTGGGGCCTGAGTGGAGACCATTCTTCTCTTGAAGCTCTGAGGGTCTCAGATTGAGTCCTATTTGGTTCCCTGGCCTGGTCTGACCCCTTCTCAGCTGTCTCATATAGTTGTCTCCACCTTCATGTCTGGAACCTTGACCAAGAACTTGACAATGAGGTGAGACAATCAGCTCCATTTACTTCCCCTCCTTCTAAAAGGGAGTCCGTCTCACAGCCCATAAAGCATTGCTTTCCTTGTCTTTAGTTTAATTGTCACTCCTTCCAGAAGATCTTCCCTGATGCCCCTGATAGGTTCGGTCCCTAAGACATGTTCCTGTTGCACCCTCCATTCTCCTTTATGACGCTGGTAATTATATGTTTAATTTCTACCTTTTCTCCAAAACACCGTAAACCCCTTAAGGGCAAAAGCAGTATTTGTCACTGCTTTGTACCTGGCACAGGGTAGAGTCTCAGTAAATATTGGTTGTGAATAATGAATAAACAATGCAAGTAACAGAGTCCAAAGGTTTGTAGGTTTATGAGGGTGGCATGTGTATGTGTGTGTGTGACATTTACACTTAGCCCTTATAGACAACCCATAGCCCAAGTACCACAGAGCACAATTTCACATGTGCCTAAAAGTCCATGGAGGAGACACCTACTTAGACTCAGCTGGGGATGGGAGAATTTAGCAGCAGCTCCCTGGGAATGCTGCTGAAACCTGGGCTTGCAGGGTTTGCTCAGTTTACCTTGAAGATGTCACGTAATTATGTTGATAACCATTTCTCCTACAAATAAGCTTATCAAATTAAACATTTGCTTCACAAAACTACCTTTGAGGCAAAGTCCCAGGAGTAAAATGACATGAGAAGAACTGAAATTGACATCCTTTTTCTCTCATATGAGAAGTCATGCGAATGCTCATGAGTGTCAGCCTAATTTACAAAGAGACCTTGGACTTGATTTGACTATTTTGTAAGTCCACTGCTTCTATTGTAATTAATGATAGTCTAATGATCTTCAACAAGCATCTAATTTGATCCCAGGTGCCGGGAGCATTGTTCCCTTACCTCCAGTTTAGGAAGCATTGAAGGACTCTGTTCAGAATCTTCCCACCACTTCCAAATACCCTGAGGCCATAGGTGTTGCCTTCCTTTGGGTTGGGTACACCCAACCCAACCCAAGAAGCAGACAAGGAATCCAGGGTGCATGACTGTATATGCAATAATGTTCTTAAATTACACAATTCAGTATATCTGATCAGGTGGAAAGGTGGTTCTGTGATGTGTTCATCTAAATATTTTGTTCTAGATTAAAAAAATGTTTGAGTAGGATTTTCATAAATGTCAGAAAATCCATTTTCTAGAGTAACAGCTGTCATTGAACAGTTAAGCACTGAGCTATGCTCTTTATTTTTATCAGTTCTTAGTAATAATACAAAAATAGTATTTCCCCCTGTGATTTTCAGAGTTCTAACCGGTGGTTTACGATCAGGTCATCAATTTCACACACCACTGCCACAGGGCTTCCTCTAAGCTTCTTACATTCCAATGGTTTCCATAAAAGTTTTTCTTTCTTTCTTTTTTTTTAAGTGTTATCCAGGCATGTCCACATGTGGCTCTTTTCTTACTTTCAGTCAGTCTGACGTAGCCGCAGTGTGGAAGGAAGTACCAGGGAGGCAGTGCAGTCATCCGCACCCTCCTTACACAGCAGCACTGAGTGCTGTGCCCAGGTTTTTGTCCTTGAGGCAGGGAAATCTGCCCTCCCACCCCAGGATGACTCAGTGAGCCCTGAGAACAAAGGTGCACCCTGGATGTCTTGTTTGCCATTTGGGTTTGGTTTGGTACTTCTAGAAGGCAGCTGTATGGTCAGAGAATGTGGGACGATGCTGAACTAAACCCTGAACAGAAATGAAACCTTGTTGATGCTCATGTACAAAGCCATCGTTTTCTTATTAGAGCATCCTTACATTATGAGAAATGCAAAGCCCTTAGAGAATCTGATGCCTTGGACAAATTAATGGAACAGGCGTGGCCTAGGCAACAGAAAAAATAGTTAATCAGCCCTCACTATGCAGATGCAAACCAATTATGGAAAAAGACATGTAAAATAAAAGGGAGTTTTAAAAAAAATTGTCAGGTATGCAGTATATTCTGTTACATACAGTACCATGGTAAATATTCTTTAAAAAGAAGAAACGAAGTTGTACAACATCACATAGCAACAAAAGCAGAAGAGATGGGGAGATAGAGCACAAACCTAAAGACAGAGAAATAGGAGTTCTGGCTGCATCTTTGTCAGTGGCTCCCAGAGTGTTCCTCTGGACACCCAGTTCTTACCTCTGTAGGAAAATTCCTTCACACATTAGAAATAATGTTTTTCTCCCTCATTCTCAGAAACGTTTCAGATAAAAAGATAAGGTATGCATATAAAATGTTTCAGCCCAAGACGTCTTTATAGTAACAGTTTACCCACTTTTCTCCAGACTAAATAATCCCAATTCTAAGTGAGACAGCATGAAATTTCTGTTTCTCAACTCTAACCATCTGCATTTGTTGTTTTCTACCGTCCACTTTCACCCCCATCTCACTGGACTCCACACTCTTATGAAGAGCTGTACACTAAAAACTGAGCATAAATATTTTTTTTAACATAAATATTTTTAATCAAAATGAGTGAATGAGAAGTGAACAGTATTTAAATTATAAAACAGAAGATGAATTAGGAGCTTAGGATTAACATATACACACTACTGTGATTTAAAGTAGATAGCCAACAAGGACCTACTGTATAGCACAGGGAACTATACTCAATATTTTGTAATAACTTATATGGGAAAAGAATCTGAGAAAGAATATATATATATTCAGTATAACTGAATCGCTGTGCTGTGCATCTGAAACTAACATGATATTGTAAATCAACTATACTTCAATAAAAAATGTTTTAATTTAAAAAATAAATTTTAAAACCGAAAACTGTATAGGACATTCTAATTAAGGCCTGAATGGCAATGTGTAAGGACTTCTATGCACCAAACATTAGAATGAAAGTGTTTTACTACCTTTTTTTTTTTTTTTTGGTTTGGTTTTGTTTTCCATTTCAGCTGTCGTAGATGTGACTTTGACCAGCATTTCATGTTGATATAGATGTGGCTTCACATCTAAGCAAGGAAGGTGTTTTTCAAGTTGCTGGAAGTGAGCCGCCCAGTATTTCCCACACGTCGGACCCTGTTTTTTCAACATCTTGTGGATCACTAATTGGAGTTTGCATAATTTACCGCCAAATTGCAATCATTCCTTTGAAATGAGTGCTGCACACACTTCCCTTTCAGAGTCAATGAAAAGAGAAGGTCAGGAAGGGGAAAAGCAGAAAACAATGATCTTCTAATTAATGTAGAAGGAACTGAATTTCTGGTTCTTGATTTTCTTCAGGAGAAGAAGAAATAGAAATTCAATCTGAAAGGAAAGTTCGTGATTTATGTTTTCATCCTAAACACAGTTCAATGGTTAGCTGCCCCACATCGCATTAATCCTCATAGCAAAGGAAAAACAATCTTGAAATAACCTGAAAATGTGCTCTCTATGAAACTTTAAAGGCAGAGGAGCTAGAAGCAGTAAGCAAGCAGGGACAAATCATAAGAGAGAAAATGCTCTCTGCGCACTGTGAATCAATTTTTAAACCATTTGAAAGACTGCGTGTGACTGCACGCGTGTGTGTAAATATGGACATGTGAGGTCCTGTTAGATCACATTCAAGGAGGAATTTGAAAATAATCGGCAGTGAACGTGTCCTCAAACAGAAAGTCATGATTTTTCCCTTCAACTTAAATCCTTGAAATAAACCAGTTTAAAGCTGTCCCCAAAAATGCATGACTGGTATTTTAAAAAGCATTTGATTATATAAATGTGCAGAGTTTTGAGGGCATTCAAGAGTGCAGTTAGTAATATACTATCTTAAATGTTTTAAATTGATATCTGGCCAATTAAATTAAACTGGGTCTTATGAATGAATTGCTTCCAACATTTTTGAAAACTTTGTTCTATAATATACAATTATGAAATATGAAAAATAATCTTAAAATTTAGTTTATTTCTCTGTTTTTATTACTCTGTTAAAATCACAGTATCTCTATCGGGAAATAACTCAGAGATGAATTGCCTTGGTAAAAATATCACAAAAATGAATGTTAAAAAAATAAGTTCAGAATTGTAAATATAAGGTTTAAAGTTAAAGAGGTGGTATATCCTTTCTCTATCTATCTCCAGTCTGATTCACCATTAAAGGAAAAGTGTTATTCAAACAGCAAATCTAAGCTAAACTGAGCACAAAAGTTACCAAAATTTAAAGAATATTAAATTGATAAATATCAAAAATTAGAAATTCCCCACTACCACCACTGGTCAACTCTTCCTGAACATACATATTACACTACAGACAATTTAAAATATAGTGCACTGTATTTTAAAGAATCAAAGCCTAAAAAAGCAGAAGCAAGATTTAAAACCAATTTTAAGAAACAGCTACTTATACTCAAAAACAGGTGGTAACATAACATACTGATGTGACACCAAGAAAAGTTTAATTAGAAGTGGATTGAGTCTTCAAATTCCAATTGAACAGGAGAAAAAAATCCATCACATTTGAATTCCTTTGGATGAGATTCTGTAGGTTAAAGCAAATTATGTATAATTTCACAATGGTGTCCAAGTAGAATATTTATTAAGCTCTATGAATACCCACACAGTTTGCTTTCAGACCTACATTTTTCACATTTTATATGATTATATTAATGTGTGGTTCTCAAATATTAATACTGGCATAATCAGATCTCATGAATGACAATATTGTTCAAAGGAAAAAAATATTAAGTGTACTCTAATCTCCTTTATTTAAAAAGGTCAGTAATTGGTCTAGCTGGAAAAGCATTTTAGACATTCATTTATGCCATATTTTTGTATACTTTAGAACACAAAAGAAAAAAAAAACTCTCTGATCATTTAGAATGGCACTCTGACTTTTTTTTAATTTGCAGCATATTGACTTTTTTATTATCAGCAAACTAAAATACCATAATATTACTTGAACACTTACGACTCAAATCAAAAAATCTAAAGTCAGTAGAAAACAAGTTATTTGGGCCTAGTAGGAACCAAACCCAAACTCCTACCCAAAATGAACAATTGAAATTCCTGTTGAGGTTTGAAAAAGTCTCCACAACCCCCTCAAGTGTCCTACTTTTCATGCAGCTCAGCACTTCCCAACCGAGCCAGAATGAGGAGCCCTGAGATCCCTGTGGTCGACTGTTTCCCAAGTATTCCAAACCCACGCCTGGACCAAGAAGCTCCAGGAATCTCATCAGAAGCCTTGACCCCAGGAGGTTTCTAGTTAGATTTCCAAACCAGAGAGGTTTGGAAAAGATTGCCTTGAACCTTCGACCCATTCATGGCTTACCCATCTGTATTTCAGATTCAGGCACTCACCTAAGAGTACTAACTCCTTTCACTATACCTGCATAGTTAATGTGCCATTTGCACTGTGAAAAACTTGGCTGAGGAAGTCAACATGGTTCAGTTTACCAACCAATAAATATATTGAAAATAACCAATGAAAACAAAATTACAGAGGCTGCTTTGTAGCTGAGCTGCCATGGTCTCTGCAGCCAACCTTCACCTTCACCTCAGCATTTCTCTAAGTTTAGAATCACTAAAACATCAGAAAGCTTGGACAAAAGGAAAAGTAAGATGGGGCGGGGAGGGGGAAGCCACACATATGCATATAAAATAAAGCTGAATTCCAAAGTATTAGGAATTTTATTTTCAAAGTACTAGAGAGGAAAAGAGAGATAGTTCATTCCACTTTAATTACAGAAACACCAAGAAATGATACTTCTCTGGGCCTGTTTTCTCATCAGAAAAATGGTGTTCAGAGTACATCATTTTCATATTTTAAGATTAAATGAGATGTTTATGACAGTGCCTTATAAGGTGCACAGCACAGTAAGAACTAAATAGATATCAGCTTCTTTCCTTAGTTTCCATTGATATTTTTCATTAATTTCCAGTCACTCAACAAATATTTTTTGAACGATTATGCAGCAAGCACTATAATTGGTTCTGAATATACATTGGCGAACACAACAAATATAGTTCCCGCCCTCGTGGAATCCACAATCTAATGAGGAAAACAGAAAATAAGTAAGGAAGGGGGAGGGTGGGCGAGAGACAGGGAGAGAGACAGACAGATCGAAATTGTCATCAGTGCTATGAAGGGATTGAACAAGGTTCACAGATAGGAAATAGCAGGGGAGGAGGGGACCTGACTAGATAGCTCAAAGCATTAGCTGATGCTTGAATTTTGTTGCTTTATTTTTCCACTGATCTTAAGAAAGAAAAAAAATGTCTTCCAAAAACTCATCGGTTTTAGCATAAGTTTCACAGTGCCACGTTACCCTTTGGAAAGACTGTGACCGACTGGTAGGACAGAGTATTTCAGACAGAAGCTAGACCACTGAAGACTTGTCTGAACATGTATAGTCCAGCTAGCTTTCATTTTGTCATGACATTTCCTCTTCTAAGAAAGGTCACAGGAGAGGTTTTGACAGGGTGATCCTATTGATATTTGGAATCCTGACTTTCTTGATCCTTTTCAGTTGAGCTGTAGGGCAGCATGTGCAGTGGAAACTGGCCCGGTTGCCATGGTGGATAATGTCTTGACAACAGACATGGGTCAGGTGTCCATTTTGGATCTTTGGGCTTGTCAACAGCTCTTGATAAAGCTGGTCATGTGGTTTTTATTGGCTCACCTGTACATTCTGATAGGAACAGCTAAGAGCCACTCAGCTCACCCTCCTCTTTTTGGAGAAGTCCCAGGGAGTAGTGTTGCTTGTGGCTGGTCTGCTCTGAGAACAATGTTGGTTCTTACGTCACTTTGGTCTACTCTCCTGGTTAAAGTGTGCTAACGGAATATCTGAGGTGGCAGTGTCAATAGGGGCAGCTGCCCTTAAATCTGCCTTCCATTTCACAATCCAGGTCACTGTTGCCCTGTTCCTGTCCCACAATATCACACAGCTAGGGCCACAACCGAGGATCTCCATCTGAATGATGTTGAGGAGGGTGTACATAACGCAAAGCGTGTTGCTGAGTGCCTCTCTATACCAGGCACTGTGGTAGGTCTTGGGACAACATATATTAAAGACATCCCCCCTTTTGTGTAAAGAATGTGATTGGGTTAAATAAAGGTGAAAATTTTCTTTCCTGAGTCCCAAAATAAGGGCATCTGTATTAGCTTGCTAGGGCTGCCATAACAAAGTACCACAGACCAGGTAGCTTAAACCATAGGAATTTATCTTCTCACAGTTCTGGAGGCTAGAAGTCCAAAGTATCTGCAGGGTCGGTTTCTTCTGAGGCCTCTCTCCTTGGCTGGTAGATGGTCATTCTCTCCACATGGTCATCCCTCTGTGCCTGTCTGTGTCTAAATTTTCTCTTCTAATAAGGACACCAGTCATATTGGATTAGGATCCACCCTAAGGTTCTTACTTTAACTTAATTACCGTTTTAAAGACCGTATCTCCAAATACAGTCACATTCTGTGGTACTGGGAATTAGGATTTTAATATATGAAATTGAACGGGGGGGGGGGGGCACAATTCAGCCCATATCAGCATCTTTATAGCCACATATAGTATAAATCTAGAAATACATCACCAAAGTGTATCAGAGTATAAGTGGCCATGGGTGATGATCATTTAAATCTTTCTAGCTAAGAATCTCAACCTGTTTTCTAAAAACTTGTTATGAAAGTAACATGCAAACAGAAAAAAAATGAAATTTCACCAGAAATTCCATATGTGAATCAAATGAAAACTTTTACTCCCCACATGCTACCCAATAGACCTAATTCCTTGGTAGAGAATCCATTCCCACCCCATTCCAGTGACAAAAAGAAATTTGGGAAAACTAGGTTTCTTTCCTCTACATGAGATCATTCAGTTGTTAACTGTAACGAGGGAAAAGTTCTGAAACAACTTCACAAATCAAAGACTTCGATCGACATTTTTGTTAATGAATAAAATGTTTTCAAGCCATGGTCTCCCTCAGTCTAATGTCTCTGATTCTTCTCTCCTGAGTGCTTCTCTTTAGCCACAGCAAAAGCATATTTTAGACTCTTAAACTTGAATTGTTCAAAACTTTAAAGCACTGGAGGAATCAGAAAATTATCTTGGTGTTCTCTGACAGCTGCAGTATCATGTAAATTATTACTAATGTGCCAGGATTACAAAGCACTGGGCAAAGTGAAAGACCCACCCCCTTGAGATTCTCGCAGAAAGGAAAGTGTGTTGAACTGTATTGCTTACAGCTGTTGATGACTTCTCCTTTTTGTACATAATAAATGAGATATTTTAGAGCTGGCACAAAGCTGTGACCCACTCATGACCACGATGCTTCTCACTGTCCCACATTATAACAAGGATGAGAGCTGTGCCGTCTCTCCACCAGCTGTATGGGGTTTTGTGTGTTCTAATTTGCAGGGGCACCATTGTACCATTTAAAGACCTAATACTGGGTGAAGTGTGGTTGCAGATTACAATTCAGAATGCCCACAATACGTATGGATTGATGGCCTTTTCTCCCTAACTGCCCCTTCCCTTTCATCCTTTCCCTCTTCTAGGAACCCCTCTTATTAGAGTGGTCCCTGGGAATGGTACTCACCATTGAGAAGAGTTACTTGGGTTACATAACAAACCCTCAAGGACAGACAATGCCTCAAGAAGAGGCAGGACTGCTCAGAGGCAGAGAAAGCAAACCTTGGCCCTAACTACATCACTCCTTTATTTAGGATGTTGATTATGTATCTTATGTTCTGTGTCTCAATTTCTGCATCTATGCAGTGACAACATGTTTTGTCTTTACTTTTTAATAGGGAAGATAAGTGTGGTAGATTGAACACACCTGTTTATCCCAAAAAGCCCATCATGGGGCAACAGTAAAAAGAAATGAATAAACCCCCAAAGACATAAGAGTGTAGAAGGAGACACCAATAAGCAAGAGATACATTTGGAGGATGGGAAATGGATGGGAGGGTGATGCCTGAGTTATGTTTACTTCTTAGTAACACTAAGTGCAGAAGGGGGAAACCTGGGCAAACTAAGCAGATTTGTGTCTCAAACCTTAAAACCCTCAGGAATTGAAGCCACCAACAAGGGGCAAAGGAGATATGAGAGTGCTAAAAATAAAAGAATTGGTGCAAAGTCTATATGGGTTGCAGTTAGATCCCCAGATCTCTTCCCCACACACACCCCCCGCATACACACCCAAGCAAATCCTCCCCTTCTACCCTGGCATAATACTGGGGTTTATTCTCTGGGGAGGTTGAGCCAGCAAAGTTCTGGACAATGGAACATGGGGACACCTGGGGAAAGAGTGAGTCACCGTTCTAAAGTCACAGGAATGAAGTCAAAATATGTCTACTAACTGGCAGCACCGAAATCAGTTCACTGTGGAAAGTGGTCCAGCCAGGAAAAAGATCTAAAGTTATTCATATTTGGGAGTCCCTGGAAAAAAATGGCTAAGTCCCTCTGAATCCCTGACAATGAATAAAGATGCAATAAACCATATGTAGATATGCAAGATGTCAACTTTTTTCTTCTCATGTACTCTTTGTCAGGGAGCTTGAAGAGAATGTGTTCCACCAAATCAGGATATAAACAAACATAGAGATAGATGATGGAGATAGAGACGAATGTGTGTGTGAGAGAGAGAGAGAAAGAGAGCGCAAGCAAAAATTAGAAAATCCAACACAGGAGAGAAGGAGAGAATGACCAGGAGGACAGTGACAAATAGCTATAGGAAGGAGGTCTAAAACAGAATGCACAAGATAAAAAAAATATCACACCTGTTGTGCTGGACAATATTAATGTGTTTTATCATTATTTAGGATACACAGAAAACTAAGCAAACTAAAAATATAGTATACAGTAAAGAAAATGTCAACATAGTACCCAGTGTGGCTCAGCTGTGAAATATTAAGACTATAATAATGCATATGATTTAACTCAAACTGGAATGATTAAAGAACAGAAAGCGTGGGGGAGAAGGATGTATAAGAGTGCTAATTCCTAATTGTCTAAAACTGAAAATCAAGATATAGAAATATAAAAATATTATTTAGAAATATGGAGGTAAATATCATTAAAAAAAATTGAAACTCTTAAAAGTAACTACCAGCAGGGTGTATGATTGGAGACTGGGATGGGATGGTGAGAAAGAGGATGGCTTTTTGATTGTCGTAAGCTTCTTAGTATTACTTGATTTTTTAAACTATGTGCCATATTACTTATATAAAAGTTTAAATTAAATTTAAAATATTAGGTTAATTAGCCCATATGAAGTACATATTTCAACATGTTTTTAAATGAAAAAGTGTTTTTAATAAATATTAAAGATTCCAAAAAGCAGAATTTTATAAATGTAAATCTTTAAAATTAGTATTGCATTGTATAATGTTCCTGCAATTATGCCTGTAAAGAGGTTCCATCAATCCTGGATTTTTATGTTTTTAATATAAGGCATATTTTCTTTTGTTGTTTATCGAAAAGCTGAGTTCCTTGATCATGAACATGAACATTGAAGGTCCAGTCTGGCTCACACACATGCACAATGGTTTCCATGATTATTTGAAATCCTATGGAGTCATCCATTGCTAATTCAAACCTGGCCAGGCTGCCTGATTCTAATCTCATCCCAGGGTGAATTGAGGTTAGCTACTGGATGGAATGTTCAGTTTAGTTGACTGTGAGCCTGGTGCTGAGCTTCATGTGAGCTGAGTGCTCCAGGAAGCCAGGTGATAAATCGAAGAAAGAAAGATCACATGAGGCTGATGTTTTAGCACAGGTCCTCTTCTGCAAGAATACTGAGCAGAGCTGTAAGTGAGGTACAAAGAGGATATATACGGCTTAGCAGGACTTCAAAGGACTAACTCATCTGGAAAAAACTCCCTATGCCATTGAGGGCTGAATACAGGCTATACTCATTTTTGGATAGGTGTCTGATGAAGATTGTATTCTTAGAATGCCTTTCCAACATTTAGCTAAGACCACTCATCCTTCACAACACCTTTGACTTAAGGAAAATAGACAAGAGTGCCCACCTGACAACTCTTATGATCAGACATTAACGCCTCCTGCACCCACCCCGGAAAGATCCTATCTAGTCCACACCTAACTGATTCCCTGAAAAACCTCAATGTTAAAGTAGACTTGGGTATCTGAGCATCCCAGCTCCAGATGAGTGACGATACTGCAAGGGTATCCCAGAATTCCAATGATGGTGAAAAACTTTAAACACCCTGAAAAAAAAAAGCTAGTATCTGAAGGAGACAAAAGGAAAAAGAATCTCTTTGGTTTTTTGATGAGCAAGAGGGACACACAACTTTGTGTGCAAAAACCTACCCGAACTCCTAAATAGCCTTCTTTTGGTCAGTTTAAATCATATCATAAGAGGTAGCTGAATTTATGTTTAAAAAGTACATATACATTTTAGACTAAATAATGTTGAAAGATGTACACTATACATTCTTATAAAACAGCCTTAAAAATTTTTTTTAATTATACATGTTTATTGCAGATATTTTTTAAAAAACAGAAAAGTACGAAGTAAAAAATAGCCCAAATGCTATCACCCAGGAAAACCTGTTTTGTTAATACCTTTCCAGACATCTCTATACGAACACACATGCAATTTTATACAAATGGGGCCGTGCCTTTCATACTGTTGTCTAACTGGGAGACTTCTATACTCTTAATGGGTAGATAAGCTTCCATCAGGCATGGTAGTACCCTGGCTTTTTTCTCCTTTTTATTTTTTTAAATTTTTTTTCTGGGGTGAGGGTCTCCTGCACATTTTATTTTTTTACGTTTTTTATGGTAGGTCCTTGTTGGTTATCTATTTTAAATATAACAGTGTGTACATCTCAGTCCCAAACTCCCGATCTATCCCTCCCCCACACCCTTCCCCGCTGGTAACCGTAAGTTCATTCTCCAAGTCTGTGAGTCTCTTTCTGTTTTGTAAATAAGTTCATTTGTAGCATTTTTTTAGTTTCCGCATACCAACAATATCATATGATATTTGTCTTTCTCTGTCTGTTTATTTCACTTAATATGATAATCTCTAGGTCCATCCATGTTGCTGCAAATGGCATTATTTCATTCTTTTTAATGGCTGAGTAATATTCCATTGTATATATGTACCATATCTTGTCCATCGACAGATGAATGGATAAAGAAGATGTGTTCTCCTTTTTAAAAACCATCCTTTTGCATGCTCAGTGTATCTGTTTTACACATTAATCCCATATCTTGAAACTGTGTTGTCCAATACAGTAGTCACTAGCCATGTGTGACTACTTAAATTTAAATTAATGAAAATTCAATAAAGTTTAGAATTCAGTTTCTGAGTTACGTTAAGCACACTTCGAGGGCTCAATAGCCACATATGGCTACACTATTGGACAAGACTGAATAGTTTCATCATTGCAGAACATTCTATTGGACAGTACTGTGTTGGAACCAGATGTTTTTCAGACACAGACCACTTAAGGGCTGAGGTTTTATTGAAACACCTGAATTTTCCAAGAGCTCTGACTTTTGACTCTTGCCAATATAATGCAGGGTTAAATCCCACTGTAGAAGCCAGAAGTCACAACTCAGCAACCAGCCATTTGGATAAAGAAGGCAAAGAGGAAGCCTTTCCCACCATTTCCAGTGATTTCTCAAAGATTCTGACTTCCAGATGTTCTTGTGACCAGAATAACGCTCTTCATAACACTCTGCTCCATTGATGGAGATATCATGGCTCTTGTTCACTCAGAATGAGTAGGAGAGTTTGAGGGGAGGTGCTCTCTGGTAGATTGGTTCCCATCCTACTTCAGCGTGGGAAAATCACTCCAAATCTCAGAATATAAAGAAAACAAGGACAGTTAATGAGCAGCAGGGTCTGGGAACTGGATCCAAACCAACCATCCACCTGAAGTTCCTCCAGATCTTATGCTATAACGATGAGGAAAAGAATAGAAGGGGAAAAAAACATGTGTTCAGTATCATGTTCTCAGGCTGAGCAAATAACCCCTCCCCCTTCTTGGTCCCTGTGTCTCTAGGGAACATAATACACAGGCTTGTTCCAATAATTTGAGAAGATAAACTTTCAAATTTTCAAAATTTATGTTCAGTTTGAATAAGCACCTAAAGTTACATGCTCTCCAGTCTCACACAAGCTCCCTTCTTAAATCTCTGGAGACTAAAAGTTTGGCAGTGAGGAAAAACATTCTCACAGAAGGTTTCTTATCCTTCCTCCCTCCACTTAAATTTTAACTTCCTCCAAATGGCCTTTGGGATTTCATTTCAACACGTCTTCCCCCAGTCCTAATAGGAGTATGGAAATATGAGAAGAAAATAGTAGCATGAAAAGCGATTTTCAATTTCTATAGGTTCCCAAAATGGCCCAGTTTGAGGTCTGTAGGAAGACTTGGAATCATTTCTCATTTGATATGAACTGTCTTATCTCTGCTTATGAGCCATTTGTGTTCAGTGATACCCATGTGACATGGAGGTCTTTCTCATCTCTGTATCCTAAGGAGCAGTCTTTGGAAGGGCTCTTGTCTTTACTTATTAATTTGTTCATTCCTCTGCTTAATAAACATTGATTGAGAGTTGCTATGCACCAGGGAGAGAGCCAAGTGTCATTTTTACAAACATTAATAAGAAATGGCTCCTATCCTTAAGAAGCTCTAAGGAAAAAGAGAAGTAAGATGTGATGAATGCTGAGAGGGAATACTGCACAGAGGAGAGGCACCCACTGGGAAATGGGGGAGGGGGAGGGGGTCTAAGAAAGCTTCCTCCAGGAGGGGGTGCTTGAACTGAGTCTTAAAGGATAGCTAAGAATTAGCCAAACAGTGAAGGTGGGAAGGACTATCCCAGCACAGTGAAAAAGGAGAATGGCACAATGTTTGCAGAAGGGCAGATAACGTGGTGAGGTTGGTACAATAAACCAATAAGGCTGGAGGTCAGACAGGGTCAGATGATGAGACACCGTGTATTTCATTCTGAAAGTGATATAAAGCCATTGAAGGCTTTTAAACATGGCAATGACAAGAGAGACTCATAATTTCAGAGAGATTTATGTGGTGTGTTTGTAGGGGTTGGACTAAAAGAGGACAAACATGAGAAGAGAGAGAGAGAGAGAGACACCATACTGATGGTGACTACAGTGCCTCAAACGAGAAATTAATGCTTAAATTCAGGGAGTATTGATGGTCTAGAAAGTGCCCAGTGATATGATTTCAATGTTAGGAGGTAAAATTTTCAGGATCTGATAACCAGTTGGACAAATGGAAGGGAACTAGAATGGTTTCAAGGATAACTGAGTGATTATAAAATAAACTAGTCTTTTAAGAGTTGTTCTGAGGGAGGGGTAGCTATTATCAGAACATCTACGCTGGCATCTGAAATATGAAATATATGAAACATTCTTAAGGCAAGAAACAGAAGAAGAGCACATTTTGGATGTTCTATGCACATCACAACTGATTCTCTTTATCCTTGAAAGCCTTGCCTCTCAGATTAGTGTTCTGTTTTCTAGACTTCAGTGACTCTCAAAACAAAGAAATCTAAGACATCATTTGATATGTGCAATATTTTTAATTTTGGCATCAGCCTATATAAGAGCCTTTCAGTCATTTAGTCAACAATGTTTACTGAAATTTATTCTGTGCTAAGAATTGTAAGTACAAGAGAAAATAGACCCTTTATTCAAATCGTTCTTTATCTCATTTTTATTTGCGTAGTTATTTGATTGTTTGCTAATATCTAGTTATTATCATCATACATTGGCACAGTGGTTCTCAAACTATAGCATGAATAAGAATCAGGTGGAGAGCTTGTTAAACTAATTTCCTGGGCCTTAATCCCAGAGATTATGATTCAGGAGGTCAGTCTGTGTAGGGCCCATGAATGTGCATTCCTAGCAATTTTATAGTTGCTACCAATATTGCTTGTCTAAGGACCACACTCTGAGCTTTGAGTGAGAGTAACTCTGATCCGTGAAGCAATGTAAGGTTTTCTTCCTGTGGTCCTAAACTATCCATAACATGGAATTGACGTCAATGGGAATTACGTAGGCCACAAAGTTGTCACACTGAGGCCTTAAGTGTTTATGACCATCCCCTCACCATCCAGCTCTCGCCTCCTGTTTATCAGCTGTATTCCTCCTTGGGCATTGCTGTTACTATTGGTCTGTAAGTTGCTGCAGTTACGGCTCTTGATGAGATCAAACACTCCCAGCTGGAGAGACTTGAGAAATGGGAGCAAACGTTCCTCTGTCTGAACTTCTATCCTACCTGAGTTTAAAAGTCAGAGATCGGTAAACCTGGAGAAAGTGGCAAGGTTTGCCAAATATTACCAGACAGTGGAAGGGCTGCAGTGATCAGCTCAGGTCCAGTCATGCAGTTGGCCTGGACCACAAAAAAGATAAGTGGGTAAGAACCTGTCTCACGGTATCATTGTGAATGTAATGGCTTGCCAAATGCCTCACTATGAATTTGTTTTCTTGTGAGTGGTTTTGAATTGTGGATCGCTTCTAGGCAGAGTTAAGCTCCTTCTGTTTACTCATGATATTCCGAAGTTTTTCTGGTCTTTGCCTTTCAGGTATATATATTTCAGTCTCACATACAGGAAAATCAAGCAGGAAATTATTGAGTAATTTGGGTATCAAGTGAAGAGAGAGCAATGGGAGTTGAAAGAAGGGACAAATTTAAAGAATATTATAAAGAAAATGGTAAAAGGCTTGGCTTCTTTGACAGGGGGCTATATGGGATGAGACAAGGTAGTTGAAATGAACACTCAGGTTTCCAGCTCTTTTGACCAGGAGAAGGACGGCATCAGTTACATAAATATAAAGATCGAGGAAGGATTGGTGTAGGTACAATGCTGAGTTCTGTCTTGGACATCCTGGTGATAGTGGGGCAATGAGGTGGAAGTGTTTTGAAATCGTTGGAAATCTAGGACTAGAGTTTGGGTAAGAACAGTGGCTTGGAGGATCCTGCTGGGACACCCCTACTTAGAAGTGAAAAACTGAAGCCCTGTCAATGAGGAGTTCACTGAGAGAGGGTCTGTGAAGAAACAGTCAGAGGATTGAGGACTGAACCCTAAACAGTCCTTCCAGAAAGTTCCAAATAAGTTCTTCTTGGATTTGATACCTTTGTGTATTTTCGGTTCGTGTTTTGGTTAAAATGTAAATAGTATTTCTGGAACACAGGATAGGGTAGCCTATGGAGAGATACCCCATACATCTGAGGGCGTGCACATAACCACTTACATATGTGCCCACCTGTATAGAGAACAGGGCTTCATTTGCATGGTATAGAGGCTGACTTGGGGACATTTTCAGTCCTCAGAAAATCGTAATAAAATAGTCTGAAATGGCGTGCTAATGACTATTAAAATGTCTATAACTTTTCTCTTTTTTTCCATATCATTCATGCCATGATATTGATGTGGGGATACTTTCCAGCCACATTTGAAAAGCCTCCCCTGAAGTTGCAAACCCATGGTTTGGAAGAGAGTGTTTAAATAACTCAAAATATACAGTGTAAACAAGCCGGCCTTTTAGTATGAAGTGTACTAAATTAAAGAAACCAGATGCTTTGGTTGGCTTGGAACAGCTGGATTATGATTGGCTCTCCTTCACTAACCATTTTCTTTGGAGCCTCCTCGTGTCCTTCTCCTCCTCCTCCTTTCTTCCTTCTTGCCCTCTTCCTCTCTCTTTCTCTCCCTTCCTCAGCTCCCCTGCTCTATCTGGTTTCTGTTTTCAGACAGCCATAAACTCATCAGACGCAGGAGACATATCTCCCAAATATCAAACGGTTTCTGAAAATAGAGTTTGTGAATTTAAATTGTTTGCCTGTGCTCATAAAAACTTGCTTACTGGAAACCTGGCGTGAGAATCTGAATCACACCTTCAATCATAGTTCTTAATGTGAAGGACTTTTCTATGTACAATTTTGTTTGACTTAAAAATTAAACATTAAAATATTCCTCTTTCAATAGTACTAACTGGGACATTTTATAGAGTCTCTAGGAAGTCACTTCGATCCATAAATTTTCAAGTTATTTATTCATATAAAGTCATGAAGCCTCACAACATTCTGAGAAAGAGGGTCAAACCCAAATATCCCAGTTCATTAAAAGTTAGATGAACTTCAATGAAGTTTAGTGGTTTTCCTGACACAGAAGCTTTTACTGGCCAAATCTATGCTATCTCAAATCAATTGATACCATGGGAAATTACTTAATATGGATTGAAATCCACTTACATATGAAATATCAAGAGAACTGTACCAGAAATGTACTTTCAGCTTGAACTCTAGAGATAAGATCTCCAAGAAGGGAAGGAAAGAACAAGGAAGAGAAATTTCACAGCCTGAAAGATCAACAGTATTGCCTCAATGATTAATTACCTTATAGTTGGGGGCAATTTCATGTTTCTGAGATTTAAGATAAACAACAGTAGTCTCTGTCAGAATGGTTAATTATGGCTTAGCTAATAAAGGTGGTTGTGAAACATTTTGTAAGTATAAAGTGTTGTATAAGTATTAGGTGTAAAAAGCAACTGCCAGACACTGCCTCATAACTGTGAAATCTATTGTATTTCAACTGGATTAGGGAATCTTTTTGTAGGCCAGGGCATCTAAAATGTACAAGTATTTATGTTCTCCCTTTAGGGAGAATTTTTTGTTGTGCTTTAGTAAATCAAAGCCTAGGAATAATACTGGTTCCAGATAATTTGGGGGCAAGGAGACACTAATTTCATTTCATTTCAAAGAGTGGAGAAAACACTCCACAAGTTCTCCATGCCCTCTTTTTCTCTCCAAAGCACCCATCACCACCTCCCTTTCTCTCCACCCTCCTTTAACCTTCTGGATCTCAGCTCCAGGCCGGCTGATGGCTGGTCACTATGGCTTAGTTCTGGCACTTGCAGGAAAGCCAGGTGGAATGGGCAGGGCACATCCTGGATATGATAGTTCCAGCATTTTTCCCACCCCAGTTAAGCCTGACGATAAATCTTTTCAAAAGTGCACTATTGTATTGAGACACGTTTCATAGGGTCTTAAAGCGGTAACTGATGCACTAAAGATACAGGACATTTTTGTTGGTGAGCCTTTTATGTCACAGTCTGACTTCGCTTCCCAACTCTGAAACAGGAAACGAAAAATTCTACTACTCCTTCCTGCCGCATCATTCACTTCTCAGAAGCAGGAGAAAAAAAAAAAAGAATTTTTCTTTTCATAGAAACTACACATAGAGCATAAGTCAAGAAATTCTTTTTTGTGTTTTGACTTTGCATTCTTATGCCAAAAGTGCTGTCCTGGTACTAGTCTGTTTTGAAATTTATGGGGATTTGTGAAAAGCAAAGACAAAAACTTCTAAGCTGGTAGCCCGGTTGGTCTTGTTTTTGTAATGCACAGGGAGGCTGGGTGTTCAGAGAAACAGCTCCCTGCCTGGCTGACTTTTGGCTGCTGGACTCAGTTAACATCCCCAGGCAGATTTGGAAATCCTGACTTTCATCAGGAGGATGCTGGTTATCCAGGGGATGCAGGGCTAAAGGCAAAGAATTGAGGCAAAGTGGTAAAAAGAAAAGTCAATATTGAAAAGTAAAATGAATTTATGAAGCGCTCACCCTTTTCCCAGAACAGCTCCCTGTGTAATACTGGCAAGTGAATGTTAGGTGTTGTTTTTACTGCGTGTCTTTGCCCTATAATCCCTGGTTTCACTGTACTCTACCTCACTGGGCAGAGATGACAGAGTCTGACTGAGCTGCAGAGACCACACTGTGGACTCAGCAGTATTTTAGAATTCATGTCACCTGCAGGTGATTATTAAACTCTGAGCTTTGTAAGTTTTTTGGAGTATCATCCACAAAATGTTTGCCCGAAATACCTTTATGGTGTTGCTTTATCGGCCAAGTTTTACAATCCCCTGCTAGGCTGTGATTGCTTTCTTTCTTACATAGGTATTTTTAATAATTGTCCAACAGACAGTTCTTTTGCAGCACTTCCTAATAGGCCCCATCAAGATGTGTTTGTGTCAGAAGAGACCTTTTCCAATTATTGTATTTTCTCTGTTTGGATTGTATATCTGGGTAACTGGAGTTATAACTCCTGCACTTGGAGAATATTCTAGTACTCTGCACCACTCTGAATAGTCTGGACCTGTCTTGCATCTCCTCCTATGCTAGTATTCCTTTCCCTGTCTAGATGCAACTTATACTTTCAGTATTCTAGTTCATTTCTTAATGACTTTTAAATATTCCCATACACTTCTGCTTTTCTCCTTCACTCTTCTTTTATTCCACTTTGGCCTCAAATTGAAACTTTTCCAAAAGGCACGTATCACAATATTAGTAAATATAGAAATCCAATTTCTCTTTTCCCGACCACAATAATTTACAGAAAGCTTGACACTGACCTGACTCTGAGCGTGCCTTTCACCCTAGGATTATTTTTCATTGCACACCCTTTGACTAAGGGTTGAAGATGCATGTATTTTACTCAGAAGAAAAAGCGTAAAATGGAAAGTACTGTTATTAGAGACACTTAGCAACAGCTTGAGAACGTCAGCAGCTAAAGCTGTGTGCAGCCAGCGCCAAGGTGGATGGGGCAGCTGCTTTAGGAGAATATTGAGAAGCCAGCTGTTATTCCCATTGGCACGGGAATGTGCCAATCACCATCAAGCTGCAGGAAGCCTGGGCCAAGTTCTGGGGGAAAGAGCACCTTCCCATGACAACTAGAAAGGGGCCCTATCGTTTCTATGTGTCAAAATTATAGCAGTTACTTATGTCCTTTCCTTTCTTTAATCACCCATTCTCCCTTCATAGGTTGGAATGAGAAAGAGACGATACTGAAGAGGGAAACATCTTTCTCTTTCATTTTACATTGTTATAACAAATAATTTTACGGTTTAAATATTGATTATAGCCTGGCTGGCATCTTTGGTTGATGAAGGGTGCAGATATAAACAAATACAAGTGAACTTCAAAGGGTGACTAATGAACCAGCCCATATGGGTCAATCCATTTTCTCAAGCTCGCTAGCTGGGAACCAGAAATTTTGGCTAACAAAAAGCAGTACTTCGAAATTTCCCTAAGAAACTTCTTTTTTACCTCCAAGCAGAGAGGACAAAGTACATTTTCCTTTAAGTTTGTTTACCACAAAGTAGGAAGAGCAAGAGATATTTTCCCCAAATTTTATTCAGACTTGGAATTTAAGTCAATTCTGTAAAAATGAGGCCTAGTTAACTTTCACTTTGGCTGTACGTAAGCAGTTCTTGGAGATCCGAAAGCGTTAACTTAGACAAACAATTAGAAAGTAATAACTTCATGTCCCTCCTTTTCAATATGTCTAAGGCATGCAAAGCTTCCTAATTAAATAGCATAGTCTTCTCCAAAAGGGCGGTAAAAAAGAATGCTCATACATACACATATCCCTCTGAGAAATATATACATATGCATATTCCTAGTTTGAGGGCAATTTGTTCTCATAGGCCTGTTTAGATTGTAATGCAGTGTAGATGTGCAGCAAGCGGAGTTATATTCTACAACTGAAATTGGTAAATCTTTTGCTCTTAGAACTATCTCAGAAAATCAAATAAATAAATAAGTAAAACGATTATACTTTCCGTGGTTTCAACAAGTCAGTCCCGGTGGGAGAAAGTCTTTTCTCTAAATCACATAAGGAAGAGTGGACCATCAGTAGCATTCCTGTGGAGTAATCCATCCTATTGCCAGCATACCAGTATCAACACAACTTGAAGTTCAATGTTATTCTGATTTCTTTTACCAGGATAGCTTCAAACCAAGCAAGTAGGCTGCTAAGGAACATTCCTGAAAATCGGACAGAATAGAGAGAGGAGCAGACAGAGATAGGTGTAGTGAAAGCTTAGGACAGGAGATGAAGACCTGGGTTTTTAGCATGTTGTCACACGTACTATACGTGTACTATAGGTGTTATGAAGTCTCATCGTGCTGGAGGGAGAAGAGACTGCTTCATAATGCGGGAGTGAAGCAGGATGACCTTCTTTAGAGAGAGACTGCAGATAACTTCTCTTTGTATTAGGAGAGGAAACAAGAGAAGCTGGTTCAAAAATTCACAAACACTGATTGAAGGTATGCTGTCTCTGCCAGGTGTCCCTGACTCAGGGAGACCATAAGCTACATGAGGCGAAAAGGCAGGGACACACTAAAAGTTTTCAAAGCACAATAATGCAAGACAACATGACTACAAATGTCATAAGACAAAATGGGATTAAAAGCCAAGTGAACAAAAGACCACATATTATATGATTCCATTTATATGAAATGTCCAGAACAGGGAAATCTGTGGAGACAGAAGTAGATGAGTGGCTGCTCGAGGCCAAGGAGGGTGGGGATGGAGGACTATGGGGGTAATAACTGAAGGGTACGGGGTTTCTTTTTGAGGTGATGAAAATGACTGTCATGATGGTTGCACATATCTGTGAATGTACTAAAAACTATTGAATTGTACACTTTAAATGGGTGAATTGTGTGGTGTGTAAATTATATCTTAACAAAGCCATTATTTAAAAATCTAAGGTAATTTTAAAATTGGAGAAAGAAAAGCCAAGTAAATGAAAGGAGCCATAAGAACTCCAGGGATGGAGTCTTCCCTGTCAGGACCCTGACCCCACAGGCTGCCCTCTTTTCCCACCTACCCACAGGGAACAAAACAGAGGAAGCTGTGAAATATTCTTGCTCGCTTAGAAACAGTGAAATACTCTTCAGAGAACCCACTTAAGTGTAAGGCTTGATGGGGTCCCAATTCAGTCCTAGGAGAATTGTGAGCCTGTGAATTATCGTGCAGCATCTTTTCCAGACAAAAGCGCTTTAGCTGACAACAACACAAACTCTTGGATGAAAAGAGTAGACATTCAAGCTCTCTGAGGCCCTCTCATAAATAACAAAAAAGATTGGCACCAGGTAGGTCTTACCAGAGACTGCAGCATTTACAAAGTTCTTCTATTTGAATTTATTTCAAGCAGTCAATAAATAAATGGTTCCATGCTATTAAAAATGGAGAAAAGAGAAGACTACAAACATGTGCTTCTACCTCCTGCAATTTGGTCCATTTCCCCAGCTCCCTTCTCAGAGAAAGATGCAGTTGTTCACTTGATGACCCTGGTACCCAGCATATTTTCTTTGGGGCCATCTTTTGAATATTATTTTTGTATAAAGCCAAGTAAATGAATGGGGAAGTTGAAAAACATAATCAGAATGTTATATTGACACCGTTGTAGATTTTCCGAATGCCGAAAAACAAGAAATGAATGGAAATGAGTTTGCCAAAGTGAACATTTTATGCATCTTTATATAGGGCCTATTCCCAAGTGGAAAAAAATGCATTTGAATAAAATAAAATAACAAAATATTTATTGAACATTTTTAATTTATGACATATATTTGTCACATTTAGGCAGAACTCTCACCCTCGGGGACTTAACATTCTAAACATTTTCTTCTTTGTGTGTGTCTTTTTCTCTCTTCCTTATTTTCTATTTCTAGTGCTCAGAAGGCACTTTGAGCTATTTGGAGTTATGAATATTCTGCCCAGTCACAGGCATATAATCCCCCTGGAACTGTCCGTCTTTCTGAACTGTCTGTCTTAATGATACACACAGTGATTGCTAGTGATTGTGTAGGCCCTCTGAGATAACTGCAAGACACCAAATGAGATTTTTAAACTAACCCAAAGAGTGCTCTATCAGCGTTAACCTTGAAAACCCAGAAATGACTGTTCATTTTGTACCCTCAGGAATAATATCCTTCCATTGACAGGGTAACATGGGGCCATTCACTTAGCTATGAGAAAGCCCGAACATGTGTGGAGCATTAAGGTTTAGAGAAAGAAGCAACGCTGAAAATTCTAGAAAAGTTCCAAAAGTAAATCCTCAGTAAAGCTGGTGATAAGTCGTTGCTAAAGTTCTTTGTTTAGGAATTTGGAGAATTTGTGCTTCTCATTGGAGGGATTATAGCGATATGAGATGGCTTCACAGATGCTGTATAATAAAGTCAGGCTTTGGATCGTTACCTGTATTTTTCTTCAGAATTTGAATTGTAACTTCCTTATACTATACAATATGAAATATACCTGTACCTTATTGCACTCTTAATCTTGTCAGTAAACACTTTCCATGGTAGTACTCTGTATTATTTTTGTTGTAGTTTTTCTTTGAGTGTGAGTACAGATTATTGTTGACAAAGTCCTTCCTCAGCTCTGATTGCCCAATCCATGAAAAAATGTGCCAGTTACCCTTCTAAATCTGAACCAGGCCACCTGTGGAGCACCCTAGTTTTTGCTCAGTGACTGAGCTCCTCGTTGGAAGGCCAAGAGTCTTTATCTCCCATTTCTCTACTACCCACCCCCTGCAAATTCTCTTTCACTAAGCAAACCACTCCTCCATCTATTTCTTCATTTGCTGCTCTGGCCCTTCTTTGTCCTGGTCTGTGAATTCATACCCCAAATTTTCACTACCTTTTTCTTTCAAAATGTTCTTTAAGTTGATTTGTTCCACAAAACCTCTCCTAGCTCACCAGAGCAGTGATAATCCATTTCCCCAACTAAGGTGCCCAAATCCCACGAGACACAACTCAGAAATGCCCAAAGATGATGCTTAGTATAAATATTTGCTTCCTGTACTATTTGCTTTTGCCTCATGTCTCATCTCTATTTTGCTGGATGATTATGCTTTGGGATGTGCCCTTTCACATATGTGCTCAGTTACAAAATGGGATACTCATCAGTAGTTCCTACCCATGTCTTCCCATTGGAGTCATTGGGGAAGCTTTGTAAAAATACCTATGCCCAGACTCACCCCAGACCAACTAAGTCAGAAGATGTGATTGAAAACAACTGATCTTAGATGGTTGTGAAACAGAATAGAATGTTAGTCTAATTTCTTTTTCGCTCCCATCCTGGGATGCAGAGGGAAAATTCTGACCAGTTTGAAAGTATAATGGGAAAAAAAATTTTAAGTATCCTGCTGAATCATATGACTAGAAAGTTAAAGGTAAGCAAGAGCTTATCTTTTTCCAGGTCACTGCCATGTCAGTTCAGAGAAATAAAACATTTGCTTTAAATGACAGTCCACTCCTTCTACTCCAATTTTCCATGACCTTCACCCCACCCTGCTCAACCCCTGCTGATGAATAGTAACGTTCTCTGAAGACTGATCCTATGATTCTGTGAAGTCTGTTGACCTCAAAAAGTATATATTCTAATAAATCAAACATATGATAAGCTATTCTGAGGGCTGTATCCAGGTAGCTTCATCTTAATTGTACAGATCAGTGTTCCCCCACCAGTGTGCTGTGAATGGGTTTCCAGTGTACTGAGATGTTGATCACCCTCAGTCCCTGAGGGTAGCCAGGCAAGCCTGGGGCAGCCAAGATCCCAGTTCTAAAGGCTCTCAACTTGAGCAACCAGACACATTTAACCCAGTGGGAATCAAGTGTTATTTTCTATGTATGATATGAAGTGAAAAAGCAGGGAAGTCCTGGAGAAATACAGATGGTAGAATCTTGAGTGTCTAAAGTGAGAAACAATACAGAGCACCAGGTTTTACTCAGTGCAGAAGAAATTATATACTGCACCAAAATCCATCCATCAGTTACAATTATACTAAGAGTAAAGCCATAAGCAGCAGCATATCAGATATGAAAAACTAAGCAATTAATACTAAAAGACTTGTCCCCCAGTATCACTTGAGGGGAACATTATACTATATTGCTCACAAAGTAATTCCTAATATAATAATACATGAGTACAATAGATTTATAATTGGTAGTCAATGAACATTGATTGAAAACAAATATTACTGTTTATTTATTTATCATCTCCAAAAGAATGATTTCATATATTTGGATCCGTTTTTCAGTTCCAGTTCTCAAATTCAAACAGATTAAAATCACATAATTGTGTTTGGACATGAAGAACTGTTTCTCTGGGTTTAATTATCACAAGAGGAAAATGATGTGGTGAAAGGAATTCAGGACATTGTTAGACTTTAATTTCATAAAGGGAAATGTATATTGCCATCAAAATAGATTCTAAAAGACTGTAAGACTTGATAAGGACAGAAAAATCTAAAATACAAACTTACTACAAAGTGTATTTATTCATTTAATTCAGGCATAATTTTCCCAGTGATAGCTAAGATGTATTCTCGGACTTCGGGATTTGCAGGTAAGAAACATAGAAATGGCATTATATCGAGATCACAAGGTATCTCAGTAAGCAAGAATAGAGAGGTTTACCTGAAGAAGTCAATGAAGGTGTATAAAAAGTTCTCTGATGAGTTCAAATATTTTTTAAACTATTAATAACATGCACAAAAGACAGAGGAAGATTCATGTAACCAAAGGCAAACACAAATGCGTGATGCAAACCAATGAGAAAGGATTTTTTAAAGGATTTCTTAAAATGCTCTTTAAAGAACAAGGATGGAAAAGAACCAGCCTATGGCCCAGGAAAGCAGCAAAATGTTCAGAGCAGCAGCAGACTGAGAAAGAGCAATAAAAGTTCAGCACCCTTTTTTTTTTTCTTTCTTTTTGTCCAAAAGAAAACTCAAAGTAGAAAAGGTATAGCTTTGTTTTAAACAGGGTCAGTGTAGAGGGTTGGAATGGAAGCCCAAGAAAGTAAAAAAACAAACAATAGACAAAAACAAGGGCCATTTTGCAAAAATTCAAGTTTCTGGGTCTAGTGAATTATAATCCCAACTATTCGCAGATATATTTGCTAAACTCCTGTCAATAATCCTGGTGGAATTATGGAGAGTGGGAAAGTGTCAGAAAGCTAGAAAAAAGGCAGAAGTGGTCTGAATATTATTTTAAAAATATTATTTAAAAAAATCAAATGATCTCTGTTTATAAAGTACCTCCACTTCAGCTTAGTCGCCAAGGGTAATTATGATGGCTGTGTAAACAAGCAAGGGAGCAGAGTCCTGAGTGGGCAAATTAATGTATGTTCCAATCAACCGTATCGTAAGTAAAGTCCAGGCACAGAAGGGCAGGTTTCAGGGACCGTTTCTATAGGAGCCAATGTTTCTTGAGTTTTATATTTTATCTGCTTCTTAAATAGTTCTTATTCCAAGTCAATGTGCTGCAAGGTCTTTCTCCCAAGTATGTATTCTGCTAGGACTAGTTTAATTAATTTTACAGATAATAAAATATTCTAAAATACACCCCTCCCTAAAATAGATGTATTTGTATCCTACGTACTTATAAATTTGATGGGAACTTGTATGAATGAAGTAGCCACATGACCATGTGACTTGACCAATTTTCTGCCTTCTCCATGATGCCAGAAGAATGTTTATTGGGCCTTAGCCCCCTTTCCTAGAGAGGACCCTGCATACACAGGCTTTAGTAGAGTGCCTACCCTGCTAAGTGATAAGACCACCTCTGGGGGGTGGGGAGTGGCACACAGTAACGGGCCTTGGTGGCTGACTGGACTTGCCATAACTAGGACACAAGACAGCACCTGGGTTATAGGAAAAGATGCCACATTTGTTTGGGAATCTACTAAATGTATAAACTCCCCAACAGTCTATTCCCAATGAGGCAGGAGATAGATGGGCCCCTGGCTGAGCAGCTGGAGTTTGTCCCCTGTGGACAGATATTCCAAAATAGCAGGAGCGAGAGAAGAGCTGAGCCCTGCCCAGATAAAAGATAGAGACCACATATTTCTCATACTCGAGGTCGAGGAGACCTTCCCGGCTATACATGCGCAGAAAGGCTCTTTGGAGGTCAAAAAGGGAGTGATGTCAACCTACCCGAAGCCCTCTTCGCTAAAATCCATCTTGGCTAAGAGATGCGCACACCCATATGGGAGGACCCTGAGATAAACCAAATACGGACTCAGAACCAAGCAAAGAAAGACGACTGGCCAAAGGAAACCGGAAGAAATGCCCCATATAAGTGATTCAAACTACCACAAGCGACTCCTTCTCTGAGTCCGCCTGTGTGTCTGTCCACACATACCCTTTTTTTCCTCCTAATAAACACTTTAGTGGTTTCACTTCTTTCCGTCTCTTTGTGGAAATTTATTTCTACAAAGCTGATGGGCCAGGGCCTTGTCACTGGCCACTGGCCATCGTAGTCTAGTGGCTAAGATTCAGCGCTCTCACTGCTACGGCCTGACTTCAATGTCTGGCCTCTGGCCGGGAACCGACATCCTGCTTCAAGCCACTGCAGGCCGAGGCCACCCGAGATCAGCAACAGAGCTGCCAGAGCCATCCTTTAAAAACATTAGTCAGATCATGTCACTCTCTATTCAAAACCTTCTTGTGTCTCCGTTTCTCTCTGAGTCTCTAAACTATTGATATTTCCGACTCCCCTCCTTGCCCACCCCTCCCCACTTGTCATCTCTCTGCCCTTATCTCCTCCCCACACTCTCTCTGCTCCAGCATGCTGGCCTCCTTGCTATTTCTAGAACATATCAGGCCTGTGCTTGCTCTTCCCTGAGCCTGAAATGCTCCTCCCAGATGACCCCATGGCTCCTCTCACATTTCATTCAGGTCTTTGCTTCAAGGCACCTCTGAGCAGCCCTCCCATACCCTCCTCTATTTAAACCTCAGTCCCCCCTCCCACCCAGCCCACCCAGAACTCCCTCACCCCTTCCCTGCTGTATTCACCCCAGAGCACTTACATCAGGTCCTATCAGCAATTTATTTGTTAATTTTGTCTATTATCTGTCTTGCCTCCACTGGAACCTGAGCAGGCATGTTCTGTCTGTTCTGTTCACTGCCATATTCTCACAGTCTAGAACAGGGCCTGGCACATAGTAGGCACTCAAAACATATTTGAGGAATAAATGAATAAATATCCAGTTGGTCTGTACCCAAAAAAAGCAATTAGAACCAGATGTGTAGACTTAGTCATACAGGACAAGAATGCAAAGAGTGATGGTACCAGAGAAGGGCACTAGGGGACCTCTAAGCTCCTTCCAGGGCTGAGATTTTGACCTAAGTATTACACACACAGACACACACACACACACAGGCTCCATGTAGAACAGTATATACCCAATTATTTTCCTCAAAATAGTCATCTTAGAAGATACTTGAAAAACATGTTTTGTGGACAGAGGTGTTTGGGAAATTCTGTATGATCTCACCTTCTTGGATATTCACAGTGAAGCTCAATAATTGGAAGGATCCAAAAAATCTCACACGTACTAGTCAGGGTTCTTCAGAGAAACAAAACCCTGACTAATACAGATTTTGGTAACGAGAGTGGTTCGAGAGAAACAGAATCTTAAGGATGGGTTTTCTAAATTGGTCTGGGCTGTCTGGGATTGGCTGTCTAATATGATTAGATTTAAGGATGCTAATTACTCTGTTCCCATTAGTAAAGGGAACACTGATGAGTTCATAGTGTGATGTGGCAATAGAGATATGCAAAATATCAACAATGGATTCTCCTAACCGAACATGTAGAAGAGGCAAGTTTCTGGGTACCCATGTATATAATCCCTTCAAATTTTTTGTCAGACTAACAAGAATAGTGAGATTGGCTGGTTACTCCTAACGTTGCTGGACAAAGTGGGAAAAGAAAAGAATGACTTCAGGGATTCAAATTTCCAGCTCAAGTGCTGTATAAATGACCCTGAAAGCTTCTATGTCTGCCTTGAAAGAGACTCATTTCCTGTAGCTGCAAAGCTGAGATTCCTGAAAGCCAAGCCCAGAATCTCATCCGGCTAATGGCTGAATTACAAAACAAATTGAATTCCCAACGTTGGAGGGTGTCTACTATTAAAGTGAGGGCCTTGAGTGGGAAGGAATGGGACCCTGAAAATTGGAATGGAGACATACGAGAAGGCCCTGATGAAGCTGGGGACATTGAACCCCCAAATTCCAACGAGTCTTCTTTGCCAGTAGAAGCAGCCTCTCTACCTAACAAAATACCATGGACTGAGTGTCTTAAATATCAGAAATTTGTTTACTCCCAGTTCTAGAGGTTAGTTCAAGATCAAGGTATCAGCATGTCTGGTTTCTTCTGAAGCCTCTGTCCTTGGCTTTCGGATGGCCACCTTCTCGCTATGTCCCCACATGGCCTTTTCTCTGTGCTCACACAAAACTGGTGTCTCCTTGTGTGTCTAATGTCCTCTTTTTATAAAAACACAGGTCAGATTGGATTAGGACCCATCATAATGGCCTCATTTTAACTTAATCACTTCTTTAAAGGCCCAGTCTCAAAATATGGTCACATTCTGAGGTACTAAGGGGGTTACAGGTTCAATATATGAATGGAGGGCACAATTTAGCCCATAATATTGCAACTTTTAAAAGTTTAATTTTATTAAACCTCTACATTTCACAAGCACATTTGACTACAGCACCCTTAATTCACACTTAATTATATATCAAACAGTAATGTTACTGTTTGAATCTATTTTAACAATGACCTAGATTTATATAGCAATATCAATAATATTATTTATACAATACATAAAATGTAATTCAATGTAGAATTTATATATAATGTGTAGTATATTATGTATGTTTAACTTTTATATAGCAATATCAATAAGAATATTCTTAATAATAAACTTTATTACAAAAGGATTGACAAAGCACTTTTATCCACGTGATTTGATTCCTACCTTCTATGAGGTATACAGGGCAGATATTATTATCCCTATTTAACAAAACAGAAGATTGAATGAAACCCAGAACGGTTAATAGTTACCAAGTTCATAGAGGTAGTAAATAGCTTCTCATATTATTGGTTTCTTCTTTGTGATAGTTTTTCAATACTACATAATACCCACCCTCCCTTAACAATATACCATGGCTCTCACTTCAGATCAAGACATATTTGAACAAACGTATTGTACCATATTCGTTGAAAACACAGGCTGTAGAGCCAGTCATCCTGGTTGCAAATCTGCCTTCACACTCACTGACTATGTCATCTTGGAAAAGTAATTTAACACCTCTGTCTCCCAGGTATGACATAGACAACAGTACTTATTTAAGGGGGCTATTGAGAGGATGAAATAAGTTAATTCATGAAAAGTACTTCAAACATTACCTAGCACATACTGTATGCTCAATAAATGTTAGCGATTACTGTAGAAATATAAGCGACAGGTTTTAATAGCAAAATAACATCCTATAACATGGATGTAACATAATGGATTCAACCATTTCCCAACTGAGTCCAGTTTTTGCCATCTGTTTCCCTTCTGAAAAACAAAAAATGAACAACACTTGGAGTTTACAAGAGTCTCCGGTGCCATGTTGGCACAGATGCCTGGAATGAGGAACTCGCAGACACCTCTTAACCCTGAGCGGCTCCAGCGGTGAGTGTCGTGGCCTGATGATCCTTCTGAGGTCAGGAGACTTCGTGTGGAAGTCTCCTAAGAACAGGCCATCTCGTGGGACTTTGAGTATTTCCTGCCCGTGATCAGCAACATCTTTTCTTGCAGTATTTTGGCAGGTCTGTCCTTGTTCCCGGCCAGAATCAGGAAGTTCAGAAGCACATGAAAACAAACAATACATTGAAACGCTTCTCTCAAATTATTCAAAGTTCAAGAAAACAAGAAATTATTCAACAATATTAGGACTTGGTATTTTATCTTATTAATTATATTTGTTCTCGTTAATGTGCCCATCCTTTTCTTCCCAATAAATACTCTCTTTGGCACTGATTTCCAGGAGACTATTTTTTTTTTCTTGAAGTATATTTAGGTATAGGAAGTGATTAGACAGGGTATCACTATATTTTGCAAAAATTTGCAGGCATTTTCGGGACCAGGGCTGTTTTATCCTCTGTGCAATTTTCAAATTATATTTTGTTATTGATATCAATCTTAAGGATTACCAATGTTCTTAAGATCAGCATGATTTTTTCCTAAAAATCTCTTCCCTTTGTTTCAATCATCATAGCTGGATCAACTGCAAGCCAACACTGTAAAATTTCAAAACTTTACTTATTTTTTAAGATCATCTAAATATTGGCTCCTTAATAAAACCTTCCCAATTTCCCAACTCCATGTGATGCCCAAAGGACTCTGCTTCTATTTCACACTACTGTCACTCAACTAAACCCAATGGACTTTTTTCAATCCTCATTTCACTTACACTTTCAGCAAGAGCTATCTGAAAGCCATTCCCTTTCTCTTGAATTACTCTCTTCCATGACAAATGAGCTTCTGGATTTCTTCCTACCTTTATGGCTGCCTCTTCTCCTTTATAGACTCCTTCTCCAGCAAGATATGTTAGAGTTGCTTAACCCTGGATGCCAGGCCCTATTCACTTATCACTTCATTTCCTAGGCAAATTTATACATGCCTGTAGTTTTATTTGATTTATAAATTTATATATTCATCCCAGACATTCCCTATGGGTCCAGACCCATATGTCCAACCGCCTACTTGACATTTTTGCTTTGAAATAACAGTAACACTTAAACTCAGTGTACAAAGTTGATCACATGAACTTCTCCCATATCTGGTCCTTTTAAAAGTCCCTTTCTCTGTGGTTAGCGTAATCAATCATCCAGTTACGAAAAGCCAGAAATCTAGGAATGATCCTTGATATTTCCCTCTCCCTCAGACCTCCCAGGCAATTCCACATGTCAATTCTACCTACTAAATATGTCTAAAGTCTATTCACTTCTCTGCCAGGACCACTACCATACTCCAAGCCACCACTTTTTCTCACCTGGACTGCTATCAATACGATGATCCCCTAACTAGTCCTTCTTGCCCCTTTCAATCCTTCTCCATTGTGCACCCAAAGTTGTTTTTTTCAACATGCGAATCCAATTATATCATCTCCCCCTTAACATCATCTCATGGCTTCCTAGTTCTTTTGGAATAAGGTCAAACTCCTCAGCCTGTCCTGCAAAGCCCTGACACCTCTCCAGCCTCATTGTGCATCATGCCCCACCACATCCGCTTTGTTCTTTCCCATGATACGCACTAGGTCTTGTTACAGGAGCTCAGACACACCATCCTCCTGCAATAAAACCTTTGGACATGCACGCCTGTCTGCCTGGATTGCTGCACTCGGGGTAATCATGTAATGTATGATCCAATCAGAATACTTCCAAGTGTGAAAGGGGCACTATTACTAATTACACCAGGAGAGACAATAGGCCTAAATCAAGACTTTCCAGGGCAAATCGGGACATATGTTCACCTTAAATTAACTCCTGTTCATTCCCAAGATCTCAGATCAAATGTCACCTTATCGGGGAGGCTCACAACAACCTCCCTAGCAAAGTGAAGTTCATTATAACTTTCTTAACATCAATAGACCTCTCTTTTGTTCCAGTACCCAAAGTTGCAACTTTACATTTATGCATATAACTCTTCTATGCTGTCCCCTCCAAGAGAATGTAAACTCCATGAGGCAAAGACTGTTCCCAAGGTTCTTCACCATTGTATTGCCTGCCAAAAATATCATGTCTCATAAATATCATTTATATTAAATATCATATATCAAATGAAGGACATGAAATGACTCCTCTCTGAGAATTTCCTTTTTCTGTGATTGGTACAACCAACCATCCAGTTACGCAAGACAAAAAACTACAAATTATCTCTGATGCCTCCCTTTCCCTCAGCCCCAGGATTCAGTCCCTCCCTGTGTCCATTTCCTTTGTAGCCTTCTCTCTCTCTTCCTCCTCCCCCACCTCTTCTGCTCTATGTATATTTTTTTTCCAGAAAGCTAACATACTCGTTAAATCCAAAGGACGTCTCTTCCTAGTGACAAGTGGTTTCAGAAAGAGTGTTCTAATTTAAATTATTTGCCTGTACCCACAGAAATTTGCTGACTGAAGACCTGGTATGAGAGTCTAAATCACACCTTCAATCATTGTTCTAAAATGTGAAGTCCTTTTAAATGTAAAATTATATTAAATTTTTTAATTGAACATTAAATGATTCTCTTTCAGTTCTGCTAACTGAAACATTTTTGTAGGTTACTAGGAAGTTATTTTAGACCCAGAAATGTCCAAGTTATTTATCCATATAAAATCATAAAACCTCACAGCACTTCTGAGACAGGGATCCAAACCCAAATATCCCAGTATCACTAAAAGTTAGATTCCTTCCTGGCTTTATACCCTATTTACTCATTTCTATGAATCTCTTCTAGATTATTAATGATCTTAGTGCCAAGATGACATCTTCTGTTCATTTGTGTTTCCCTTTCCCCACCTACTTTCCAACACTTTGTATAATGTTTTACATGACAGTTTATCAAAATGAACTGAATTAGTCTAGGGTCTCCTCAGAGCCTGCTCTAGAATTGGCCCCTTTGCTGACACACTTACCCAAAAGTTCTACTTCCCTACAAGATACCTAGCTCTCCAGTGGAGTCTAGACTCCCTGTAGTCTAACCTGCATCATCTGAGACTCATGGCTTCTAGTGTCATGATCTGTGGCACCCCTGTGGTCCTGGGCTTATAGTACTGACCTGAAGCCTCAAGATTTCCTCAGGACATAGCTTTGGTACTGACTTTCATTAACCCTGACCTGCTCAGCAGAGAGAGGAAAAACACAGCCTGGGAAGGTCAAGAAAGCCATGAAAAACGTCATGGGTGATCTGACTGGTCACTCTTGTAAAGAATGGAGACATTGGCTCTGCACAGCAGTGGTTTAGGGAGCAGTGGCTCCCGAGGCCACCTGGCTTCTGATCCCAGTTCAGTGACTTACAAACTCTGTGTTCCTCAGCACAACATAGATGTTATGCATACCTACCTCAGGCGGATGGTTATGAGGACTCAACCAGCTCATACATGTACAGTCCTTAAAACAGTTCCTGACTTTGAAATTCTCCTAAATAATACCTACAATGGTGGGGGAGGGCACAGGAATCTCAGAACAGCAACAAAATAATAATAATAGCTACTGTTTTTTTGTAGTTTTTTTTTTTGAGTGCCTATGATGTGCCAGGCATTGTGTGTGTGTGTGTGTTATATACATTTATTTAAAAATAGCAAACTTTGCTTCGGTGAGATTCTGGAGGTAAAAAGCATTATCCCAGAAATAAGTGAATAATGTGCAAGCTTATGCTGGTGTTTTCATTACTTAAGGCAGATCCAGATCACGTATTCCCTAAAATGACTCCTCAGATTATTCCCCTTATTCTCAATCTTTGCAAGAAGACATGTGCTTGGTGTCCTTTTAAGTTCTTTTACAGCTTCTTGGAATTCTCTTTAGGCATTCCTGCTGCTTCTCATTCAATATCTTTTTTTATTAGTCTTCTGTGTTCCTAGTGATTGTAACTTTTTTTCTCATTTCCCCCTGTAAAACCATCAAGCTAAAGAATGTCTAGTCTGAGTTAAAACATACCATACCCACTTTAGAAAATAAAAGCACTGCTATTTATATATTCACTTTTGCAGCATTTAAGTCCCAAAATGTGCATTTATCACAAAGTATTTAATAATTCTAAAGTTGCAAGGTAATACAGTATAGGCAATAGAATATTAACTCTAACTCGGTGAAATTTCCCTTTCTCTGAATTTTTTTTTTTTTTTTTGGCTGTGTTGGGTCTTCGTTTCTGGGCGAGGGCTTTCTCTAGTTGCGGCAAGCGGGGGCCACTCTTCATCGCGGTGCGCGGGCCTCTCACTATCGCGGCCTCTCTTGCTGCGGAGCACAGGCTCCAGATGCGCAGGCTCAGTAGTTGTGGCTCACGGGCCCAGTTGCTCCGCGGCATGTGGGATCTTCCCAGACCAGGGCTTGAACCCGTGTCCCCTGCATTAGCAGGCAGATTCTCAACCACTGCGCCAACAGGGAAGCACCCTTTCTCTGATTTTGACATAAAGTTCAAGGTTTTTTCAAAGAGAAGAAAAAAAGAACTTTTTTCACATGCAAGGAAAACTTTATATTGTTCCTTTTGCCAAAAGCATGGTTTCCGGACAAATAACTCCTGGTGCCTCTCTTTCCAACACACAAAGCTCTCTCAGCGACAGCCCAGAAAGACACAATTAGTGCAACAGATCGCTGGAAAGGCTCTTAGTAACGAGACAGGCCCAGCCCCGCTCAAGAAAGTAAAGCAGAAGATTGAACCTCTGGAGGGGAAACTTGGGTCTAATCAGCCATCTTGGATCTCATGTGAGCTCACAGCCCTCAGAATAGCCCTCTCCGCCTGACTCATCTAAACTGGCTGCCCGTCCTATCCCATAAATCTGTGGAGTGATTAAATTGCACAAACTTTCTCCTTTTTATTTGGCTGGATAAACGTTTTAGGAGAAATAATTCACTTTGCTAATTGAGAGTAGTCATCTGAAATATTCACAGCCGCCAGCTCTGAGGCAGTGCAGCCTGTTGAAAGTTCCAGTGTGAGATTTGGGGATCTGGGTTCTCCCTGCCTTCATTTTGCAAGTTTGTGGCAGTGACATGAATTAGAAATGCCTAAGGAAGCTCAAAGGAATACCTTTCACGGGAGCGTCTTCTCTCCTGCCAAAATGCGCGACCTAATAGCATCTTTCTGACTCTACGACCATCTTCCTCGTTCACTGTGGTGCCCTATGAATGTCTATCCCGTGGTCCCTGCAGCTGTTCTCATTATCTTCTTCCTTCGTCTCAGAGGCGATCAGAGCACAGTAGCTACTGCTCTGTTCCTTTCCTGCTTCTTTTCCCCACCCTGAAATGACCTTGACACCATGACTGGGGCCAAAGTCTGGTTCTCGTCATGTGGCCCGTGTTTCAGCCACTGTAAGTTGTCATCGCTGTCAGCGTCTCCACCCTCTTTGCCAGTTACATAAGAGGCCACATAACGTCTGCTCCCTCCCAAGCTTTTATTAAGCAGAGACGGCCTGAGAGGCCAAGTGGGCAAGAGGTCCATCCTGGAACCTCGTCCCCTGGGAGAGTGAGTGACTGTCTCAGCTCTCTGCCTGTGTTGCCAGCTTTAAATACCCGAGGACGACATGTTATGTTTTCGGCCTGAAGGGGCAAAAGAGAAGCAGCCCTTTCAAAATAAGAATTCCCCCGCTGTTTGTTTCCTTTTGGCACACAATAAGAACAGAGCGAGGACACGATTCTGAGCTGTCAACGCTTCCTCCCTGCTTCCACTGCACCTTCCGTTTGCCAGAAAAAAATTTGCTTCAGTTAAACAAGGGTCTAATGAATAGTCAAAGTAATTGTTTAGCTTGGATATAAGGCCTTAGGTAAACAGATGATTGCTTGAGACCGTGGGCCAGTAAAAGCAGTGCAGTAGGACGCCACTCGTTCTGTTCTTCGGACCAGTGGCCTCTGCTCCTCCAGGGAGCATGGTTACTGAATTATTTCTCTCTTCCCACGAGCGTGCTGAAGCAATTTAATATCAGAAGGGGCTCATGAAAGCAGGGAGAAGGAGCAAGAACTTTCTATATGAGAAATATATACTGAAAACATTCGTTTTACCCCATTCAAGCTTTGATTCAATAGAACACTGAAGATACGGAATCTTTGGTTTGTTTGTATTTAACTTTTCATGTTGAAGAATTTCTAAAATGCATTGTTAGCCCACTTACAGTTGTCCTGCCTCCTGCCTCATTAGTATTTTTAACATGATTTCATCCTTCTTCAAAGCAATTAGCTGCCACACCTAAAGGTCATCGTTAGGTTTATGAGTATCTGCTTCCAAGACTATAATAATAGTTACAGAAAGAATAAACACTGCAACGGAAACTTTCGGGTTTTGTAGTTTGTTTTTGTTGTTGCTGTTGATTTGTTTTGTTTGTTTAGGTATCTTTTCTATCAACATCCTTCATTGTTACTTGTCTCTTTTTCTCAAAAGTGGGCTGGCATCATAAAAAAATTATCTTAATTAAGAGCTTCGGTAAATTAGTTGCCAGGTCGTTTGAGTTCTGCTGAATAATATTTTTAATAATCGCTTTCCATTTCTTACTTGAAAATAATAGATGCCTTGTTGATCCAGAGCAGGATTTGGTTGTCTTATTCATGCAGCCCATTTCCACTGAACTGCTATTTGAATAAACAGCATCTATCTGATTGAATCTCAAATTCATCAAGGGGGTAGATTCCCCTGGTATTTAGTTTCCTGGAATCATGATGAATATATATTTGGTTTATGGGCAACTAGCAATCAGAGCATACATTATGCAATAAAAAGTTACTGCTTAACTGTTTATACGGTTTTTTTATCCTGATGCTATAGGAGAATGGTTGGTTAAGAACATGGGGTTTGGAGCCAGTTCTGAGTTTGAGCACAAGCTCCCCACTCACTAGCTCTGAGCACAGACAAAATATCAAATTTCCATTAGCTTCAGTTTCCTCATCTGTGAATGGTATAATAATAATAATAATAATAATAATAATAATAATAATAATACCTCCTTCATTGGGTTGTTGGGTAGATGATATGAGATAATGCATGTAAAATGCTCAGCACAGCATAAGTATTCATTAATGTTAATCATCATGTTATTTTTCAGGCACCTGATAATTTCCTCACAAAAATCCTGTGGGGAGGCAGGGGGGGAAATGCTATATAATGCATTAAATATTAGAAAACTGGACCTCGAAGTAGTTATTGATTTGCCCAAGGTCACCAAGGTGGCAAAATACTGATCCTCTCAGTAACAAGTGTTTCCTGACTCTCAGCGTATCACCACCCCGCCTTTTACCCGTTCCGCCACCTGGTGCTGTCTCCTCACAGTTTCTCTAAATCTGAAGTCGAAATCTAAAGTCATGATGATGGGCCACCTCTGCCTTAGACCCTCAGATGGACAAATGGAATAAACTCTGGAAGAGGCTTTAAAACCCACATTGATATTACACAGAAATTTTCTGGGAAAATAGTATCATCAGAACTACAAAGTCAGGATGAACTCTTTGGTAACACTGAGAAGCAAATACTGGTGAGGAAGTGAGTTCCAATTAGTGAGCTTGAAACCCACAGGAGAAGCCCAAAGGGATGACGCAACAGGTGAACAAATCCACAAGCCGAGCCAGCTTTAGACCAAATGAAGACAGTCTCATCTCTGCATAGGTTTTCTTTTATTATTATTTATTTATTTACATGGTTAAGCCGGGTCTTAGTTGCGGCAGGCTGGCTCTTTAGTTGTGGCTTGCTGGCTCCCTAGTTGTGGCATGCAAACTCTTAGTTGTGGCATGCATGTGGGATCCATTTCCCTGTCCAGGGATCAAACCCGGGCCCCCTGCATTGGGAGTGCGGAGTCTTAACCACTACGCCACCAGGGAATCCCAGTCTGCCTAGGTTTTCAAGTGTATGTCTATCTTACTGTCACTCATAAAATATAAATTCATTTAAAGGCAGTGCTGAATTTGTTGTATCATTTTTAACATGCTGTATTTTCTTGATAAATACTGAAAGCACAGCTTCTATCATGTGGAGGTCTATGACTTTTTTTTAACTTTAAAAACCAGGTGCACACACTTCATAGACAAAAAAATCAATGGTATTGAGAGGAGAGATCTTTGCCTATGAAGTTTAACAACCTAGATTTAAGGACTGGCCCTGCTAATTATAAGCTTAAAGCACCATAAACTCAGGCAGTCAATTAAAGTCAATAGACAAATGGATAAAGAAGATATGGCATATATATACACAATGGAATATTACTCAGTCATAAAAAAGAATGAAATTCTGCCACTGCAGCAACATGGATGGACCTAGAGAATACTATGCTTAGTGAACTTAGTCAGAGAGAAAAAGACAAAAACTGTATGATATTACTATATGTGGAATCTAAAAATTAATACAAATGAATGTATATAGCAAAACAGAAAGAGACAGATACAGAAAACAAATCAGTGGTTACCAGAGGGGAGAAAGAAGAGGGGAGGGGCAAGATAGGGTTATCAGATTAAGAGATGCAAACTACTATGTATAAAATAGATAAGCAACAAGGATATACTGTATAGCACTAGGAATTGCTGTCATTATCGTGTAATAACATTTAAAAAAATATAATCTGTAAAAACACTGAATCACTATGCTATACACCTGAAACTAATATAATATTGTAAATCAACAATACTTCACTAAAACATAATAAAAGTTTAAACATAAATAAAGTCAATCTACTGAGGTCTGAGTCCTGAGCTGAGGCCAGTAGGGTGAATAGCAATCATTCACCCTCTTTTTCTGAGCCTCTATTTTCTCACCTATAAAGTAAGGGTAATAATAGTGACTCTCCTCACAAGGCTATTGTGAAGATCCAATGAGAAAAACAAGAAAATAAATATACTGTGATGTTTGTGAAAGTGCTTTGTAAACTCTTTAGAGAGTTATAAACATAAGGTGTTGAAGACAACTCGAGGAGAGGAAAACTCTTCAGCTTTTTCTGGTGGCTTTCCTATAACTATTGACCATCCAGCCCCACGAATTTACCAGATACTAGCATTCTCTTCTTTAATGTCAGATTATATTCATATTTTTTTTATATTCATATTTTTAAATGTACTTTTCCATCTCTTCTCTCCTCCTCCCACTTTACTGTGTTCCATAAATTGTAATGTTCTTTAATATCAATATGGCACTGCAATATCAGATTATACAAAACATTAAATAAAGCATCAATATAAAATTCAAAGCAAAGAATAGCCCAAGGGCTCACAGCTTACAGTTTACAAGCCCATGTGTACACAAGGCGCATCTGTGAGGGATATTTTAAACACTGTCAGTTGCATGGGTTATAGCTGATGGAGATCTCATCCAGGCTCTGGTTAACTCCAGGAGTTAATGAGAGAAGATTGTTCCTGCTCTCGTAGGCTGAGGCCCTAGTGCCACCTCTTGTCTGGGAAAGAGTGGTTTATGGAAGTGGAGGCATTACTCTTGGAACTGAAACCTTCCCCAATTCAAGTCTTCCGGAAATACATTAGGTCTCTTGTATTTTTACCTCTCCTCTGATTCCATATTATATGTACTAATTGGTGAATTTGGTCATTATATCTATTCTTGTTAATAGAAGACATTCACTTAGAGTTTGCTAAGTACCAGACAACACACAAAGCACTACAGAGAAATGGAAAACACATAATATGCATGATCCCTGCCTTGCAGAATTGTAGAAGGAAGTAAAACCGGCATTTATTTCCAGGCAGCAAGTGTTATTTTAGATTCTCCAACCAATGACACCTTGAAGTGAAGCAACTGAGGCTCAGAGAAATAAATTTTCTAAGATCACACAGGTAGCAAGTGTCTGAGCCAGGTTTATCCAAGGTCTACCTTGTTCTGAAGTCCACGTGAAACCTTTCCACTCAACTTCACTACTTTCCTTAATCAGGGAAAGTGAACACAGACATTAAAGGAAACCTACAAATGAATAAGGACTAGAAATTCTACGGACTCATAAGTGCAAGGGAGACTGAGTGTCTAAAGTACCCGGAGCTAGACTGGCCCTGATCTGAGCAGCTTCTCAAGCAGGTCAATGAATGATACAACCTGAGAAACAAGTAAGGCGGATGCCAGCCAGAAAAACAAACAAACTGTGCTGGAACCAAGAAAAATAGCACTGTGGGCAATTATAACTTCTAATTAGAATAAAAGCTATAATCCCAGCACACCGTTTTGTCCTCCAGATTAAGATGCTTCATCTTTATGGCACTAGGAAGAATAAAAAAGACTATGGAAACTTTGTAAATTACCAAAATGTTCACAGACCTATCTTCCAGGCAAATATAAAGGAGTGCTGCTTCATTTTTTAGAATATTGCCAAATTCATTACTCTCAGCATTCATTAAACATCCCTTCCCACATAGCGCTCTCTTAAACAAGGTGAATGGAATCATTTTTCTCCTGATATTTGGTGTAGGTTCCAGTGACATAAGTGGGTAAGAGGATTTACAGAGGAAAAGTGAATACACTTGGCAACGTTTTCAAACATTTGCTTGGATTTTGTTTTCTAGGAGATGTACGACTGAGGGGTCAGACGGGGGTTCCTGCTGAACGCCGCGGCTCCTACCCATTCATCGACTTCCGCCTCCTTAACAGTGAGTAATCAAGTGTACCTGGAAAGGAACAAATGTTTCCTTGAAAAAAAAATTCTCACTTCCCTCTGAACTTCAAAACCCTTGGAGGTCCGCCTTCCTTCCTCCATCTCTCCCTGACCAGTTGCAAATTAACCCTTGGTCTTTAGATTTCCTTACTAGTGAAGTCATTCGGGCCCTGCCCTACCTCACAGAGCTTCAACGAGGGTCCAGTGAAATCATGCCAGCTTTAAAAATGTAAATCTTGAAAACAGTGAAGCCCGACACGAGGAAGCTATTCCTTTCATTATCCAGGACATTCTCTCCACCTTCAGCCAGGACTAGACTAGAGGAGATTCTATTTTATTTTTAAAACCCCACAGGATAACCTATTGTACAGCTGCCCTTAGTAACTATCCATTATCTGATTTTCCCTTCTTTATCTAATCTAAGTCTCTGAGGTCCGTTCTTGCATCCCTGGTAAAATGCTTCACCATGGCGAAGTCCTTTCAGTCTGCACTTGCTGCTGCTTCCTTCATTATGACTACTTCAGAAGTTCATTTATTTCTAACTTTCCCCTTCATATACTATTCCTCCTTTGGAGATTTGCTCAACCTCTGGTTCATAATTCTCTTAATTTCAGGTTCCTTTGGAAACCCAAACCAGTACCAGTCACCCCTCCAGATTTCATGTCTTCTAACTATCACAATCATCCTTCACTTGGGACTTGGGGGTGGGGAATGAAGAAAATGGATAAATTTCACAACTTGCTCCAAGGTTTTTGGCATGTGGTTCTCATAGCACTTCCCATCCATAAATTTCAAAGTGCTGGGTTGCACCCACAAAATATTACTTTCCTTTGGCATAAACAAGTTCAACTCAAGAGGTAATTTGATTTACCTTGACCCCTGAAAATTACTAGGAGAAATTGGAACTTGCTATTTCTGATCCTTAGATCCGCCAAAGGCCAGTGAAAGATGGACATGTGTATTTCTCCTGGCTTGTCCACCTCCCATATCAGTGTGCAATATCTGTTTTTTCAGCTCTTTCAGAGACACAGGGATTCGGAGTAACTCTTTTCATACTAGAGACAGCTTCCCCCACCCAGACCCAAAAAAATGCATTTTAGATTATACAGTTGAGTTCCTAGACTAATGCAATATTGGTTACAGCCTATGGGGAGCTCTGATGGTGTCTCTTACCCCGCCTTATGACCCTGAATGCGTTGTTCCAGCTACCCATGGAAGTTATCCCTTTGACAGCCCCTAGCCTGTATGGATTTCCAGGTCCCAGGCATGTGGTCCCAATTCACTGTCTCCTATAGACCAGGACTCTCAATGGCATCACATACTGAGGGTCAGAGGCAGAAAATAACCAAAAAGCCTCTTTTCAATAGTAAATGAGATGTTATATCATGGGTCCTAATATACGCCATGAACAAATTAGGAAAATAGGAGACATTTCTCCTTATAATTCCAAGGTTCCAAATGATAAACTTTTTTTGTTTATCCTAGTGTTAATGAGCAACATCAACTACTAATGATAGTTATCCTTGCAGGTGGGATTATGGAATATTTAACTGTCTACATCTTAGGTTTCTGTAACACTTGGATTTTTTAAAAGTACTTTGTTTCACTTTTTAAGCTGAAAAAAACTGGAAATTATAAAAATTTAAAGAGAAACTCAATGCAGGTAATACTTTGCTGTTATATTACTCACAACATAATATTAGACCATCTGTAAGCAGGTGCCATCCTGTCATCCCTCTGCCGTAGATCCTCCAGGAACTTCCTGCTACCTGGACTCAGCCCTAGCCTCCATCCCCCGACTCTCTGCCCTCCATCCCCGTTTCACCTCGCCTGTTGCTCATGACCTCCCACCCGCCGAGTGACAGTGTTGGCCATTCATCCTGCAATTCCCTTTCTCCTCTGCTCAGCACTCCACTCTGGATAACTGTTTCACTCGTATTTCTTTATCAGTAACATATGCTAAGGCAATAATAATTTGCCTTCACTGTACTTTGTTTTCTAAGTGGTCTCAATTTTTTTTCCTCTATACAAAAAACCACATCCCAAGATAGACTACAGGATCCGAAAGGATATTCTCTTTATAGTTATTGACATCTTAGTAACTTCTGTTAACTGACCAATTAAAGGGTCCCCTTGAAAAGATTATGTTAAATAATTATAAATGTCAATCATCCTCTTCATTTAACCAGACAAATCAGATAGAACTGAAGACCTCTGAGATTTTTCCTTATTTGTGATACTACCCATTCCATTGTCTAGAACCAATGACATTACTGTGGTCACTCTCCACAGTTTCCTTAGTCTACAGTTAAAGCAGCTTGTCACCAAGTAGCAGCAGATGTGTGCATATCTGTGTTATATAGAGTCACATAAGATATATGTGTCACGTCTCCTACTGCCTTATCATGTACAGTCTACTTAATTGTCTTTGATCTCCTTCATGTCCGTGTTGTGGTTTGCCTGAGTTGTTAGTGTGTGCTTTCTGCCTAAAGGGAAACATTTTAAATATAACTTTATAAAAAATTTGAAATAAACCCCTGAGAATATTTTGAGACTTCCTCCTAAAGCTTTTAGTTTTACCAGCTGATTCCAATTCTACATGATAAGTACCAAACTAAAGTGATTTTTAAATGTAATTTACCTTAATTTTGAGTCAGTTTTTTCCAAGAATAGGCACAGACCCACTTTCCTCAGGTGCTTGCAGTTCTGCACACTCTCCCAAGGTAGAATCTCATCTAGGACTTTAAAAAAAAAAAAGTTTGTATGAAAAACTGAATCACCATAGCCTCTCTTCCCTGTGTCTGCATCCCTGCAACATTCCTCCCAAAAGGCTCTGTGAAACCTACATGGCTGCCATTCCCTGTCCAAAGTGTCCCTCCCTGGTGGCTTACCCTCTACCACCCGTCTCAGCTACGCCTTGAATGGCTGAAACATGCAGAAGCAAAAAGGTACACTAAGTAGTAAGACCCATTGTACTTCTCCATGGGCCCCACTAGCCACAGCCCCCAACCTGTCACAACAGGACAGGAGACATCAGAATTCGTATCTAAAATAACTTTCCTTCTATCAGAACACAGTCTCTAGATATTCAAACAGAGAACTAGAACAAGGATGGGCAAACAACAGCTAATGCACCTAATCTGTGTCCCTACCCTGCCTGTTTTTGTCAACAAGATTTTGTTGGAATACAGCCATGCCTATCCATTTATATATTGTCTACAGCTACTTTCACCCTACAACGGCAGAGTAGCTGCAACAAAGACCATATGGCCCACAAAGCCCCAAATACTTAGTATATGGCCCTTTACAGAAAAAAGTTACCAACCTTTAAGTTAGATTTTTAATCAGGGTAAAAGAGTTTATGACATCATTATAGGCACATTCAGTCCAGTCTATTTTCCTTTGTTAATGTCATATTTTTTTTCTTTTCAATTCCCAGTGCCATCACGTTACTTTAAGAATGGACTCACATTAACAAAATTTACATGCAGTAGAAGTATAAACAAAAAGGGAAACTCTTGCTGATCCAGATTTTAAACTCCACAAGTTTAATTTCTAAATGCACAAATTTTTTTTGCAAGAGGTGCTCCTTTCCCCATATTCTGTGAGGGCATAGTACTACCATGCCCATGTACCTGTCATCTACGTGTAAGGTGACAATATATACCTGGTTTGCCGGAGATAGTCCTAATTTGCACCTGTTGTCTAGGCATACCTATTAATAATGCCACCTTTCAACTCCCAAAACATCCTGATTTGGACAATAAATTACAAGGCCAATGGATTGTATGGTTTTTCCCCCAAAAAGTACTCTGAGACAACACCCTTCCTATGTCACATGCAATATGAGGATAAAGATCAGAAAATCCTCCTCATAAGAAATTCATCCAGATCAATAGAAACATGTGAGATAAAATTACTTGTTAAGAGCCAGTTTCATGTCCTATTTATATTTCATACAATTTAGAAAAGAGGCATCTATATGAATTTCTAGAAGCTTCTCTGGATAAGTAGCAGGAAACCGTGGCTTCAGTACCATTGTGTGGGACACAGGAATTATAGACTTCTAAAGAAGAGAGTCATCTTTACCTCTAAGCATGGAGAGGCAGAACAGAATGAGAAAAAAGGGTGACAATTATTTTTAATCCACGTGAGGTTCTAAAACAGAGAACTGGAGGAGGGCAGGAGGGATGGAAATGTAATGGCTCGTATTATCCCCATGCTGATTTCCTATGTACTGACTTCATTTACTGACTTTGTTTGGGGGGATACTAGAGAGGGGAAAATGTAGAGGAGTGTTCGGAGAGACGGGTGGCCAGAGGTGGACGTCGCAGAAGCAATTACAGTTTCTGCAGAGCAGGTGGCTCCAGTGACCCCTGCTACATCTCTGTCTCCTGGCTTAATATAATCAGGAGCCTGAGTAGATAATGACTAGGTGGAGGTGTTCCCGTGGCAACCACTTCAGAGCAACACGATGTGATTTCCACACTGGCTCAGCAAAGGAAGTGACATACAAAGCAAACATGCCCAGTGACTGTGGAGCTTGAAGAAAGAAGGAGCATCAGCTGGAGGTTTTAGGGCACAAAATATCAGCTGCCACAGAGAGCCTGGAGCTCCAGACCAGCCCCGAGGCTGTGCAGTAGTAGGTTAATTGGCTATTTGGCTTTTCCTGTCAGTTAATTTGCTAATCTTGATGTTTAAAGTTCTATTCCTCCAGATCTGCCTCTCCAGGCAGGGCCATTTTAGCTGCACAGGCATGAGGTAATTTTAGTAGCGCTACCAAAATATTTTCCTTTGATCATTATTTCCAAAAGAGAATATTTGCAAACATATATATATTGACCTTTTTATGAAGAACTGACCCAGAGACTCAAATGTGTTTTTTTTAATGCTTTTTTAAAAGCTTCCATCTAAACACATTACACCCTGCAGAAATATAAAATACATTCACAAAATGACAGTCAACCAAAAGCCACCCTGCATGTTACAAACCATCTGGTGCTAAGTGATATCCCCATCTTAAAGAGGGAGGGGCGGCAATTTGATTATAAACTCCATTTTCTAAGAGAGAATTCCTAGCAGATGGTGACAGCCTTTCAGTAATCTTCTGAAAGATAACTTTTTTAAAATTGAAGTATAGTTGATTTACAATGTCATGTTAGTTTCAGGGGTACAGCACAGCGATTCAGATATAGATATAAATATAAATATATATATTATCTTCAGATTCTCTTCCCTTATAGGTTGTTACAAAATTTTGAGTATAGTTCCCTGTGCTACACAGAAGGTTCTGGTTGGTTATCTATTTTATATATAGTCGTGTGTATATGTTAATCCCAACCTCCTAATTTATCCCTCCCCTCCCCCACCTTGAATGATAACTTTTAATGTTACGTATGAGAACCACACAAAATGTAAAGAACCTAAACTAAAATGTGACTGCTGAGATATTGTTTAGGGTGCAAACTTGCAACTAATAGATAAATAAGTTCTGAAGATCTAATGCAGAGCATAGTGATTTTAGTCAACAGTACTGTATTATATACTTCAAAGTTGCCAAGAGCTCTTAACTGTTCTCACCACAAAAAAAAAGAAATGTTAGCTAGGTGAAGGAATAGAGGTGTTAACTATCGCTACAGTGGTAATCATATTGTAATACATAAAGGTATCAAATCAACACGTTTGTACACCTTAGACTTACACAGTGTTCTATGTCGTTATATCTCAAATTGTTTTAAAAAAGAAAAATTTAAAAACAGAAAATAGACACTTCCCTGGCGGTCCAGTGGTTAAGACCCTGCGCTTCCATTGCAGGGGGCGTGGGTTCGCTCCTGGGTCAGGGAACTAAGATCCCACATGCTGCACAGTGCGGCCAAAAATATATATATATTAAAAACAAAAAATAAAAACATCCTTTAAAAAATGTTACTGTGATTTGAAAGAAGTCATGCTCAGAAGATGATATCCCACCAGCCCCAAACCCCGGCCCCCAGCCCTGTGCTCCCCAAGCAGAGAAGGGAGGCGCTGGCTGGGACCAGCTCAGACTTCTCCAAGGTTAACGCCCCACAATTTCAAAGTTCAATATTTGCCTTCCTCTGGGAGAAAGGCAAGGCATTGGTTGTGGTTGTGGTTGTGATGCCTTCTGACTCACCTGGAACGTACTCCATGATGGGCACTCAGGGTTTCTGGCTGCAGGCTCCCCAGCACTTCAGATGCGGAAGTGCCAGACCAGTAGGATGGTTAGCCACCGAAACGCCACCGCACTGCAGAAGACAGAGTTGACGGTGTCCGCACTGTTTCCCTCGTTCCCTGTCACTGTTTATCACTGGCCATCAGTGGAGTGCTTCCTAGGATAAGCAGTATGCCAGGCCCCAAAGATACGAATATACGTGAGACATAACCACTGCCTTCAAGGAATTTACAGAGACATAAGCAAATACATTTTGATATGACTGATACATCTAATAATACATGTGTCTAGAATAAGAGTACACATAATATGAGAAACATATATGTGTAAACAAGATTCAGAGGAGAGAGTGATAAACTTGGGGGAAGTTAAAGAAAGGAAGAATTAACTCTATCTTGGGAAATGAGAGAAGGCTTTCTGGAGGAACTAAAACATGAGCAGCTCTGAAGCAACGATGATGTGAAGGAGGGCTGCGCACTGAGGCCAATGTTTAGGGCTTCAGGACCTAAGGAACCAGGAAAGAGTCGTCAGCCCTTCTGCTCAACTAGATGTAGGTGTTGTTGGAGGATGCAATATTCAAGGAGGAGCCAAACAGAGAAGTCAAGAGAGATCATGCAGTAGCCCTGACTGTCTGAGGAAAACCGTATTCAAAAGGAAAGAGTTTTCACCCTCTAAAGCCAGAACTGAAAATAGCCCTTGCCTTCTATTAACCTGGCTGATATCATTTAACAAATTTATTTTTTATCTGAGTGATGAAAAACAGACAATTGAATCCGTGAGCCCAGTATTTCCTCTGGGCTGTTATCCACTCATTCAACAAACATTCGCTCTATGCCCAGCAGGCTGTGAGGCCAAGGTGCCCTGGGCCACGCCAATAACCACCGGGCTGAGACAGCGTTTTACATGATGACTAGCTCCTGTCTCCGATGACAATGGACTGGAGTCTGCCAGATCCACCAAACACAAATATCCGAATAATTCCTTTCCTGTCAACAAGGACTTGGGGGGTGGCGGGATGGCACCTACTACATCCCTGGGCTGAAGATTCTGAGTGCTTAAAAGGAAACTTTGAGATACTCCTCTACCCTCAAAGACCTAGCAACCTTATTAGAGGGATAAGACAAATACACATTATACCAAGGACCATACAAGAGCATAAATGAACGAGTTCTTAAGTAAATGACATGGACAGTAAATCAGAGACAAGAGAAGGCAGAGATTACTGAATTGCCCTGAGCAGTAGAAGAGGACTTTATGGTCTCATGCTGAAATCTAAAAGATAAGGCAGAGTGTTGACTGGTTCAGGAATTGCCTAGAAGTGAGACTGAGCTGACATATGGGAGATATTAAGCACTGAGTAGGAAGAAGGTCCAAAAAGTAGTAAAATACGTTGACTAGAGAGAAAATGAAAAGGCTTGGAATGCCAAGATAAAGGATTTGAACTTGATTCATAAAGCAAACAGGATCGCTAGAGAATTTTAAGAAAAACGTGGATAAAGTAGTGTTTCAGAAAATTAACTCACATCCATACGTTAGGGGGAACAGACCCAATGAATCAAAAGAAATATAGTCAGGTGGCAGACTATGATGGCAGTAGAAATAAAGGTATAAATCCAGACATGATGTGGAGAAAAGGAGATAAAATGTGCTGATACTGAAGACTGGACATTCCAGAGGTTGGTCTGGTCATCTGAAAACCTGGAGGTGAGGTCAACGGTGAGGAAAGTGGAGGGTGATGGGGAAAGTATGGTAAGCTCAGTCAGGACAAGTTGTTTGTAGGAGAGTCAAGTGGAAATGTCCAGGAGAAAGCTGGAAATAAGGGATTGCAGTGCAGGGCAGAGAGGCCTGTTTTGTAAGCTCCATTTGGGAATCACATCCGTCCATGAGCCATATGGCCAGAATAGGTATCACAAAATCAACGACTACTTTGTTCAAATGCTTCTAGAGTATTAGTTTATAATAAGCTTGATTTAGCAAAGCACAAGACAGTTGACGAGAAAGCCCACAAGGAAGGAAGTTTCACCAGCAATTTCTTTTCCTCTGTGAGAAATAATTTAGACATCACAGTTCAGACACCTCTCCCCAACCCTCCGCTCATGGATTCTATTCGGTACAAACGTGGCTGCTTATATCAGAGCCCAGAGGGTTTGCTAACTCACCTGAACACAGCACAGAGAAATGGTAGTTTTCTACTGCAGCATTTCCTTGAATAAAACCCTAACCCACCTGGAGTATTTCTGGCATAGTGGTGTCTTTGGATTTCTGGAGACAGTAAAATATAGAGGGAAGCAAGAGTAAGTCAAGTTTTTTTGACTGAAGTTTCCCTCTGAGTCACTGAGCTAGAATGACTTGTTTGTTAAATAAAATTAAATTCAACCTACCCAGAAGCAGTCACAGCCGATCTCTTGTGACTTCATTAAATAAACAAAATGAGGGGTTATGTCCTCTCATTGCCACCCTACTCTCAAAGTTTCAGAAGAACTAAAAGACTCACCATGGTCCCCATTGAACTACATATGGAAAAATACAGTGTTTCCATCCTTAAAATCTTTTGTGTGTTTCCAAACTGAGCTCTCAGAGTTAACACACAAGATCAAGATCTTGTTTCCTTTCTAACTAGCAAACCAGATTGCCTTGGGGCACCTGGGTGGTTTATTACTGATAAGTAACCTTAGGAGGGAGGGCAGTAGAACACAGGCCTGAGGAAAGTGGCAGCAATTACAGAGGAAAATCCCAAGGGAAGGTGGCCAATGTCACTGCACCTAACAACGGTCACCACAACAGCCTTAACCTGGGAGGTGCTTAACCCCAGGTCCAGGATGCAGGTGGCTGGCGGTGGAGCCCTCTCAAGCAAGGCTCCCCAAGGCTGCAGTCTCCCCAAGGCCGAGAAGCACAGGAGGGCTGCTGCGAGCACTAGAAATAAGAGGCCTTCACACCCCCGCAGGCTGCTTCTCTGCCGGGTCCACCATGGCTGCCCACCTAGATCCCCGCGCACACTGAACCACAGTCAGCAAAGGAGACTGGCAAAAAGACGATGAACTTGCAAGTCAGACCTGAGTTTGAATCTTACATCTTTTGTGAGCGCGGAAAAGATGCTCAAACTACTTAATGTCCACACATATGGAGGGACATTGTAACACCAGACTCATTGGGTCAAGGTGAGAGGTAAATGAGATCAATGTGTCCAGCAGCCCGTCTGGCTCCTAATAGGTCCTCAGTAGATGTAGTTTAACTTTGGATGTACCTACTGCCTCTGCTGAGTATATGCCTACCTGGCCACCTCCTCCTAGGAGACATCTACATTCGTCCCTCCGTATCCACAGGGGATTGGTTTCAGGAGCCCTGGGCCACGTGGATACCAAAATTGGCGAATGATCAAATCCCTTACAATCCGTCCTCATCCGCGGATGCGGAACTCATGGATATGAAACCTGCGGATAGGGAGAGTTGTCTGTCTGTCTTCACCGCTTGAGCCCTGGCCCAGCATTATGACCTTTGTGAAGACTCCCTCAACCCTCCCAGCTAACTAATTATTCCCGCTTCTGTGCTCCCACCATATCTCCAAGAAAGTATCCATCACACTGTAACTGCAAACTCTTTGAACCTGAATCTACAGATAGTATATTCTCAAAACATCCTGAGGTGATCCGATGCAGCAAACCTGGACCTTCTATGAGTATTTGGAAACCACTGACATAGGTCAGTTATGTCACACACATACCATATCAAATGATAATAATAATAGCTAAGATGTGTGGAGCCTTTAGGTTCCAGACATTGTATTACATACTTTGCACAGATTGACTCATTTAATCTGCACAAGATCCCTATGAAGTAGGCACTGCTATTTAAAATGAGGAAACTGAAGCCCAAAGAGGAGAAATAACTCTCCCAGGAAATAACTTGTTAGTCAGAATTCAAACCTCAAAAATACAATGCCAGAACACAAGTTCTTAACCATACTGGACTATAATTCTTCTTTATATATGAATTTTAATATTCAAAGGCAATATATGTATGCCATACATTCCTTTTAAGTGCCAAGTACTCATATTAAGTATTTTTCTTACATTATAATCATTATTTTCTTTTTATAGTACATTTAGACAATTCCCTTTTTGGTATGAAATGCTTCAATATCATTGAACAAATGTTTCTATAACTTAACAAGAAATTTGTAATTATACACCTAAATACTAGATTTTGCAACTTTTCAACTCTGTTTTTCAATATTCCTACTGCTCTGGCAGACGGTGCCAAGTGACAAATTGCTCATTTCATCACCTGACCTTGTGTTCTTTGATAAGAAAGAGAAGGATAAGAAAGAGAAGGGTGTGGTGGTGACAGCTGAGGACAGTTGTCAACTGTCCCCAAGAAGAAGGAAATGGAATCACTATTGTGACAAATTTAAGTCAGATGTGAGGCTGCCACTGGTTGCTTTAATTTTTCTCCAGGGGGAGTTGGTTATTTCCTGTCATGCAAGCTGCATCGTTGAAAGACGGTTTCTCAAAATGTTTATAATACATGGAGTAAAAAGAAGCAGGATACAAATCGCGTAACTTAAAAGAAGATCTGTTATGTTTTTAAAAATATACCAGAATTTTAACAGGGATTATTTCTAGATGATTATTATTTCCCTCTTTCTGTTTTTCTATTTGTTATATCATAAGCATGTATTCCTCTTATATTCAGAAAAAAAATGAAATTGTATTGAAAAGAAAAAAACTCATTGCTGACCAGAAATAGAATCTTTACCTTTTTTCCTAAATAAAGTAATATCAGCACACAGAAAATGAAGTTGCAGCCATGGTCCAGAAAACATTATTTACTGGGCTATCTTGGAAAACTGATTGGAGGTTGTGAGGTTGGGTAGTTATCGAAGCCATGCATGGTACTTCACAATGATGGCTTGTCCTTTGAAGATGAAGTTTATTCCAAAGAACATTGAAACCAAACTTCTAATTCACATTTAAACAGCACTTTACATTTGACAAAGCTTTTAAATGAAGGCACTCAAGAGATCTTTCAGCCCTGTTTTTCAGTTTTACAAGCAAAAAACCAACCAACAAACAAAAAAACAGAGAGGCCAAGTGACTCACTGCAAGGTAATGAAAGAGTAAAGATCCAGGATTCAGGCCTTTTGACATTGTTTTTCCACACAGTCACACGGCCTTCCTTATTTAAATGTTAACTTAAAGATATAAAATAACTTTTACCACTTGTGATGAGAGAAAAGATAAAACAAGGATTCTCCCTGAAGCTGGTGGGAGCCAGCTGCCTGGGTTTGGATTCTGGCAGCAGCGGCTGCCCAGACCTCTCTGTGTTCCAACTTCCTGGGCTGGAAGAGGATTGAAGAGTACAGACCTCACAGGCTTATTGTGAAAAGTAATGAGTAAATGTGTGTAAAGTGCTAGCACAGTAGCCATCCCAGTACAGATCCTCAATAAATGCGGGCTTTTATTATTACGGTTATTCATATTCCTATTTCTCTATGACCATATGTAGAAGTGCTTTGTGGGAAGAGTATACAATACATAACACATTTGACTTATATTGAAGGCAGTGATTCATTAACCCTTTTCAGTTTTTCATTCTTTCACTTATTCGTTCTTTCAACAAATATTTATTGAGCTTCCCCCTGCAATGCCAGACACATCTCTTTCCCAAGTATGTTTCTAAATAAAGTGGTAGAGAGAAAATGGTAGCTGGAAACATGGGATTGGAAGTATTTTGGTTTTGTTTTTGCAAGACATTTAAGCATGCTGAAATTATGGTGAGAAAGATGTAGTTGAGAAAGAACAATGGAATATATGAGAGAGAAAAGTCATAACTGGGAGTTGTTAGGGAGGGGGAAGTTTCCCCCTCTACCCCTCTTGAGTTCTTGTGGAGAGACAAATAATAACATGGACACAAGACAGATGAAAAGGAGAAAAAGAAACAAATTTTAATTCATGTGCATGAAGGACTCATAGAAATGGAACCTAAGAAGTGGCCAAAGCAGGCTACTTTTATACTTTTTTACACAAAATAAATTTGTGAGGAATTGACAGGATGAAGAAACTTAGGTTTGAGGTGCCCAGTTAGTGAAGAATCTAAACGGAGTTTGGGCTTGTAAACTAAAGAAGAAATAAGGTTTGTTTATGCAAGCGTCTCAGCCCAAATTCCCAATCGTCCATGATCAGGGTGTCCTTCTACCTCCAGAAACAAGGAGTGCACCTTTCACGTGAGAGGTTGATTTCCTGCTTTCAGGGGGACAGAGAGGAAAATCAGAGCATCCCTCTTACATTGGCTGTTTCTTAAGTAATTTTAATTCAAAATAATCAATACGCCATTGAGACATATTTTGGGGTGACCTGCCCCCCTCTGTTGGGGCCCCAACAGAGCAAAACGTCCTGAAAACGTAGTAGGGGGACTGGCCTTAGAAAAGGAGGCAGCTCATCTGATAGAATGGATAGAACGAAGACAAGAATGGCTGCAGAGTAGAAGGTTTTATTGGTTTTGTAGCAAAATGGTAAGGAATGTCCCACCTAGTGACTTTCAGTCTCTCCATGAAGTAGGAAGCAAGGTGGAGGGTGGTGGAGACAGGGCACTGGAGGACCCTCTGAGCTTGACGGCCATGCATTTGTGGCCCAGAGAGAGAGTTCTGTGCTCCACCTGGCCACCAGCACTCAGCATCTGTTGGACCACAGCTGTGGTGCCACTAAAAGGAAAATTCCAGCAACAACATGGTGGCCTGGCCCCACCTGGGACAGCTAAGTCTGTGTCATTGCTTTCCCGTTTTCCCACAGTGTGGACCGTTATAGATAAGCTTGTCACAATATAGATAAGCTTGTCACCATTCCTGCCCCGGGCCCCCGCTCTCCCACATCTCCCACAGTGCAAAACTGAAAACAAAGAAAGTGATAACCTCCTGTCAAAGACTCCTCTCTTCTTTCTTGGGCTTACTTGTGCTCTGTGGGTAATATAATCTGTAAGGAATGTCCAGCGAAGAAAATAAGTTTTACTTCTGTCTCCAGTGTCTCTGCCCTGCACACCCACCCCATGACCACCCACAGGAGCCAATTCATCACAGGAAGACAGCTGTGGCAGCAGCTAGTTTCTGTCTAGGCGGGGGTTGGGAGACGTTTCCTCCTTGCTCTTCTTCCCCCAGTGGCTATGGATCCTGTGGCAATGTGAAGATTTCTAGCACCTTCTCTCCCAAGAGTCACCAAGAATTAGTCAAGTGGAACAAACTTAACCTTAGCGTAGATTGCAAGCCCTAGTACCCCCCTTCCCTCTCCCACCTACCATTTTTTGACAATCCTTGCCATGTGAAAAAGGAAAGTCCCCCATCTCCTCTCTTCTTCTTTTCTCATTCTTTCCGTTTGTGCCTTAGCAGATTTGCTTTGTTTTCTATTTTGGAGACAATTCTTGGTAAAGACCAGGAAACGAAAAATCCACCAAAAAACCTTCTCCTTGGAAGACCTGGAATAAATCTCTCTCTCTCTTTTTTTTTAAGAAGAAAAGGTAAACTAAACAATTCATATTTATTGAGAATATACTGAGTGCCAGGATATGAGCTACAGGAGATAAAAGATAAACAAAACATTTGGGGAAAGGCTGGTACACAACTCAGACAAACACCAGCTAAATTAACACCAGATAAACTGACAGGTGCCAAGGAGGCTCCCGTGGAGAGAGCATTGGTCATTCTAGTGAAGGACCTCATGGAGGGGTTGGCATTGGTACTTGGACAACAGTTGGATTTTTATAAGTGGAAATTTTTAAAAGTGCATTCAAAATAAAGACCAGAGGTGGGGAAAAGCTGTGTTCATTCAAAACTGAGTGCCTTCAAATCCTAGAGTGAATGTGTCGTGTTGAAGGGAGAGAGCTGCACAGTTGAAGGGAATGTAATCAGAATTGATGTAAAATTAGGCTGAACTTTTACTAAACCATGGGGATTGTTTAGAACTATACCAGGGGCTGTCTTGAATATCAGTTTGTCGTTTACTCTGTAAAAAATAAAATGGAGACTCACTGAAGGCTTGTGTGTAAAGAAAAATACGTTTTCTCCTCCCTTGTTCCTTGCACAGCAAGTGGTTGCTTCTTTTTAATATTAAAACTAAGTTACAAAGAAATGGCCAGTGATTCCTGGCTGTACAATGAAAGTGCATTCTCTACCACTTCAACACCTTTAGTCCAATCTCCTATACCTAAGAGCAAGACTTCTTTAATGACATGCTTTATAAAAACAGCATATACTGCTCTTGATGTCCAATTCTATTTCAAATTGTTACATAGAAAGTCCAGGATCTCAATCCGATATCAATATAAAATGTATCATTATAACTCAAATTAGCTGATATTTATTGAGAGGGTTCTATGTGCTAAGCACTTTTTATGTATAACCTTATTTATCCCTCTTAACAATGTGGTAGGTTCTGTTAATTATTATTATCTTCAATTGACACAAGAGGCAGTGGAGGCACCAAGAAGATGCAGAAGTCCACATAGCTGTATGGGACATAGTCAGGTTGCAAAGCCACACAGTAGATTCTAGGGATCATCCCCCATAACCCTCTGCTGGAAGGCTCCCCACCACCCTCCCTGATGATGATGGCATCCTCCTTAGGCAGGTCTCCAGACACACTAAGACTGCTGGGATCCTCTTTTTCATTGATTTATTCACTAAATAGATATGTATTGAGCACCTACTCTGTGTCAGGCAGTGTTCTAAGGGCTTAGCTCAGACAGTGGAAAGGAAACAAACAACAAACTTCCTTCTTTTAAAGGACCTCTTCTCTTAGAGTATTTTCTCTACCACATTTGTCCCTCTTGATTATAGCAACAATTATTTAAGGAGAAATATTAGGTCTCCAAAATATAAACACTATTCTTGATACCACTGCCAAAGCATCTTAATCTTCATGTAAAAAATTATTTTCAAAGACAAATAAATGATAATACCTCAGAGGGAAATGTCTTAAAAGATAAGTGTTGATTAATATATTGAAAGACAAGCATGTTCTAGTCAGTTGAATGTTCTCTTAATTGGGAATTGCCAAACACAGATAACCTGTTTTGAAAGAATTATAATAGAACCAAAAATTCCTAAAACAAAAGCTATTTGGGACGTAACTTTTAGTTTTTCTTCAGTGACTCATGACTTCTCAGAATCTTAGAATTCTTCAGAGTCAATTATTTTTAATAGCAATTATTACCTGGAACTTCAAAACAATCTTTGTGAAGACTTTAGCTTTCTTATGTATAAACTTCCCATTTGCTGAACTTGCACAGGCCAGTGGTACCACCTGAGACTTTGAAAATAATCTAAAGCAGTGGGTTTTTATTTCAGCTGTTTGGAAATGACTAACAGAGTAATACAATGGATGAATTTCATCTAACATTAATAGTTGGGTAAGTAAAAAACACCCACTATATGGAAATTAGTAAGACATGTCACTATAGTCTTATGACAGGAATGTTCTCTTAGAGTATTTTTGAACTACCTATTTAACAGCTCTTACCACCTTAAATCACCCATTGGTATTATTTTTTAAGTGTTTTAAATAGAGAAGATTAAGAGAAGGCACATTATACTCCTTTAAATGATAATTAAGAGGCTCTGATAACCATTTACCAATGATATTAATGGTATGAATAATAAGAAAGTGTGACTCAAGGTGATTTAAGGACAATTTAAATTGCATATGAAAGATGAAAACTTGAGCTGAAGTATTAAGGAATTCTTAAATTCCACTTCTTACATTGTGGAGTGGAATTTTAAATCAGGATGAGACATATGTGCAAAGCATCAACAAAATAATATTTTTTTTAATTGAAGTATAGTTGATTTACAATGTCACGTTAATTTCAGGTATACAGTGCAGTAATTCAGAGATATATATATATATATATATATATATATATATATATTCTTTTTCAGATTCTTTTTCCTTATAGGTTATTACAAATTATCAAGGTTAGTTCCCTGTGCTATACAGTAGATCCTAGTTGGTTACCTCTTTTCTATATAGTAGTGTGTGTATGTTAATTCCAAACTCCTAATTTATCCCTCCCCCACTTTCCCCTTTGGTAACCATAAGTTTGTTTTCTATGTCTGTGGGTCTATTTTTGTTTTGTAAATAAGTTCATTTGTATCTTTTTTTTAGATTCCACATATAAGCAGTATCATATGACATTCGTCTTTCTCTTTCTGGTTTACTTCACTTAGTATGGTAATCTCTAGATCCATCCATGTTTCTGCAAATGGCATTATTTCATTCTTTTTTATGGCTGAGTAATATTCCATTGTGTATATATATATATATATATATATATATATATATATATATATATATATATATACCACATCTTCTTTATCCATTCATCTGTTGATGGACATTTAGGTTGCTTTTATGTCTTGGCTGTTGTAATTAGTGCTGCAATGAACATTGGGGTGCATGTATTTTTTCAAATTATAGTTTTCTCTGGATATATGACCAGGAGTGGGATTGCAGGATCATATGGTAACTCTATTTTTAGTTTTTGAAGGAACCTCCATACTGTTCTTCATAGTGGCTGCACCAATTTACATTCCCACCAACAGTGCAAGAGGGTTCCTTTTTCTCCACACCCTCTCCAGCATTTATTGTTTGTAGACTTTTTGATGATGGCCATTCTGACCATCATCAAAAAGTGATACCTCATTGTAGTTTGGATTTGCATTTCTCTGATAATTAGCAAGATTGAGCATTTTTTCATGTGCCTATTGGCCATCTGTATGTCTTCTTTGGAGAAATGTCTACTTAGATCTTTTGCCCATTTTTTGATTGGGTTGTTTGTTTTTTTGGTACTGAACTGTATGAGTTCAACAAAATAGTATATTGTTAAAAGAACATTAAACATTAAACAAAAGAACATTAAAATCACTTTGCTGTATAAAATTAAATGCCAAATGACAGTATCATGTGTGCACATCCCCTGATGCCAAACTTAGTCTTCCTTCTCGGAACTAATGAAAATCAATTTTGCTTTTATTCCCATCTTATGTCAATAAAATATAAGCTACGCAAGGAAAGAAACTTTATCTTGTTCACTGCTGTATCCTAGTGCCCAGAACAATGCTTTGCACGTGGTAGGGGCTTGACAAATATTTGTTGAATGAATAAATATATTATTTAAGGTGTTTATTCAAAAAGACTTGTTACTATGGATGGCATATTCTATTTTTACTAAAGTTAATTTGTACATAATATGCTGACAACAGTGGCTGAAGGTTTGCCTTGTTACAAGAAGTTTTTCAAATAAGAGTTCAGTAAAGAGTATTTTCATGAAGACTAGCAACATTATGTGGTACAGCTACCATATTACATATATTTCATTCTAAAGTATTCATATTTGTGACAAAGCATTAATACTTGAAATGCAATATATAGGATATATTTTAGCAAAAGGAACATATGTTCTTTCTAAGGAATAAAGAAAATTAAAACATATGACTGAATCATCCTTTGCCCTTAAGCTGTATTTTCAAGCCTATAGCCTTCGTTAGTATGTCTCATTTATAGCACCATTTCCCAAAGTGCGATGTACATACCAAAGGATACACAAGAAGATCTTCTTGTTACAGGAAGATCTTTTCCTTTAATAGTTACATATTTATTTTAATGTACTAGGGAAAAATGCAACTAGCACATCAAATCTATTTTTTATTGATACCAAATTAATACAATATACACTTAAGTAAAAATGAACTCACTTGATTTAAAGAAAGGTACTAGGTACACAGTGGTGTAAGTAGATATGGTAAAGACCATAATAATGGTTGGTGGATGAATGAGACGGGGGTGGGGGGGGGACTCTGACCTTAGTTCTTGCTTGGAGCAAGACACATCCTGCATCCTTATGAGGACCTTCTTACAAGACTGCAGTCTGTTGCTTTACCACCTTCACCAGCTAAGTTTTTATATGGTAGAATGGCTTTTAACCTTCTCAGACTCAGTGCTTCCATTTTACAGCACATAATTTATAATGTCCTCCTATACTATCTAGAAAGGAAATCTGTAACCTACTTGTTCACATAAGTTCGAAAAAAAATCAATCTAAGGTCCTGGCTGTATTAGAAAGCAAAAATACAATACAAGCAACTTGTGACTTAAATAATGTTTTCAATATGTAAATGCTTGGGGATAACCACCTTAGAAGGCACAATGATGTAGTCAAATACTGCATCTCCACGCAGAATCGCTGTGAATGACAGCTACTACTACAGACTGCTGCAAGGGTGTTACGTGGGTAACGCAATCCAATATCATAAGCAATTTTGCCACTGGTGATTTCCCAAGACGGAGAACAACTTCTGATAAAGTCCTGCCCACCACCCCTCCCTGCCAAAATTACATTCCTCCCTTAATTTGCATAGTGGTTGCATTCCTGAAAAAGGAATATTAAACTTTGCAAAAGAATACTTTGTGCTTATATGTAAAACAAGGAAACAGGATTAGGTTCCAGGTTCAGATAATTATAAACAGACTTTTCACCTACATGGATACCTGAGTGGCAGTTGAAAAGTTGGAACAAGATACAGGACAACTCTTTGATGTGTGGAACTATCCCACACCCTTCAGCACATCCAGTGTTCCTGGCTCCCTTCCACTGAATTCCGTTCAGGCTCTTTCTGTCGTTGTGGTGACCAAAAATGCCCCCAACATTTCCCAAGTGCCTCCCGCGCTGATCTCATAAATCCAGTAGCACTCCTGGGTTTCCTTGTTTAAGCTCTTCACTGCTGACTAATGGGTAGTCATTAATCCACTTTGAGCTTTCTATTTATCAGTGATAGCATTTGGTTCTAAAGTATCTTAAATATAAAACATTAGCTCTATGGCTTCTAAAGCAACTATAAAAATATTCTATTTTATTATTATTACAGGAGTTTTATTGTTTACAGCTTGTTAACTGTAAAGTTTGTTGGCTTACAGTTGGTAAAGAATAAGTATTTTTAACATAAGTTTCAGAGAGTTTGGTTGCTTTTACGAAAAATATTTCAGAGTTGGGGCTCCTGAAAGAATCTGAAATTCAATATAGCTAGAAATCTGGTTACTGAAAATCGGATACTTTCTGAATTATCTAAGCCTCCTAGGGCTGCAAATTTTGACAGCATAGCTTTAAAAGCAGATTCTTGGCATAATTTTGAGTGGGTTTTGACCAAGTCATGCTGAGAAATTTGCAACTGCAGCATTCATTGGGATGTACAAGAAAGAGAAAAAAAAAATTAATGAAAACTTTCCAGGGTGAGGGACCTTAAACTTAACTGAACTTCTGAACTTTACGCCCTGTTGTGATCTTTCTGACACTTTGAAGAATCGTTCTGGAGAGTCTCCAGAGAGCACACTCCTTACTCTTCATTCTTAAACAGTGTGAAATCTGTCAACCCAACCAGGTCATCAGGAGGGCAGACTGTGACTTGTCATACAGAGAGGGATGTTCTCTAGGACACTGAAGAAGCTGGGCAGATTTTGGTTTTTACCAAGAGCGAGACCCTGGCTTTTTGAGAAAGGGACTGATTTCCATACATTGGGAAAGCTGGCTTAGCACATACACTTGAATCAAACACAAGCTACCAAAGTGACGATTTGACATCCATCCCTTTAATTCTTATCAGAAAGCTGATCATTGAAAACAACTAACAGAGCTTTATTTGCAGAAAATGGAAAGTTTAAAACGCCTCAGCTGAAGCAGAACCTGATTTTCTTTCATTATTAATTCTATTGTGGGAGACAAAGAAACAATATCAGTTACTGAAAGGTGGGAACTCTTGATGCCTCTTCTTCTACTTGTTCTAGGTTTTTGTTGTTTTGTTTTGTTTTGTTTTTAACTGAGTTCTTTAACCTTTCGGTACTCTGTTTCTCTGCTTATAAACTTGGAATAAGGATAGCTATTATTAATTCAGGGGTTTTTTGTTGTTGTTGGAGAACTGGGAACTCTGGGAAAAATTACCAAATCGATGAAGTTTTTCTTTGACTTTCACACCTTCTTTAACTCATTCCATTGTGCTAAATGCTGGGGATTAAAAAGTCATTAAGGCATAGCTCCTGCCCTCAAGGAACTAACATTTTAGTGGGTGAGAAAACAAGTAAATATGACAGTTCTGCCTTGCATGAATAACTGCTTTGCTGAACGTAGAGGCGGGGTTGCTATGGGAACCCAGTGCCAAACACCAGCAACCACTGGGAAGGATGGAGAAGACTTTCCAACATCCTCTATCTCCTCTCTCAGCCTCCCCACCCCAACTTCCAGCTCTCCCCAAAGCAGAGGCTGCCCTTCTGAGATAGAACCCCAAGCTTTAGACTCTTCCTTCTGCCCCTTCCATCAGAATCTATCTGTTTGATGTTGCCTATCTAATTGTGAACTAAGTCAAGCTAAGGTATTCATTGATTGGTTAAGTGACTCTTTCCAGATGATAGCTGCATTCTGACTAGGGCTGTCCTTACCCAGTCCACTCATCTTTATTGAGCAGGCACTGTGTGGATTAATTTCAATTCTTTTTTTTTAATTAATTAATTAATTTATTTATTTATTTATTTATTTATTTATGGCTGCGTTAGGTCTTCGTTTCTGTGCGAGGGCTTTCTCTAGTTGCAGCAAGCGGGGACCACTCTTCATCGCGGTGCGCGGGCCTCTCACTATCGCGGCCTCTCTTGTTGCGGAGCACAGGCTCCAGACGCGCAGGCTCAGTAATTGTGGCTCACGGGCCCAGTTGCTCCGCGGCACATGGGATCCTCCCAGACCAGGGCTCGAACCCGTGTCCCCCGAATTTCAATTCTTTTACCCAGAAGACTGATGAGTGGGAAAACCAAGGCTTGAGCCTGATAACCTCACTATAGACGAAAGGCTCTTTCCTTGGAATGACACTCGTTTATCACAGTCTGTTGGCTCTGCCTAGCTAGATAGCCCCACTGGCTGAGACTGCAAGTAGAGCGGTAGGATCGTGCTAACACGGCTCACCTACGTGAAGAGGGGACAACACTGGCACAAGCACCATCATGGCGTCACAGCCGCTCCTGGAGACCCAGACACCCCGAGGGCACTGCTTAGTTATCCAGCAACACTAGCTGCCTGCTAGAAGGGCAGTTGGAGGTCCCAGGAGAGTGCAGGTATCACCCTCCAAAGCCAGGATTACGGTTTTCGACTATTACTGCCGTGGAGGAACAGGAGTGGGCTCCCCTCTTGACAGGGAGCTCTCTGAGGGAAGAGGCCGTGTCATCATCATCTCTCACCCCCAGCACCACCCAGTGTCTGGACCAAAGTAAACCCTTATTCAATGTTTGGAGAAGGAAAGGGAAAGGAAGGGGAGGGAAGGAAAAGGAAAGATGAGCTTTTGAGACAATCACGGACAGTCCTTCTCTGGGTCTCTCCACAAGTCCTTTAGCTGAACTTATTCTACAGCTGTCATGTCTCTGCCTTCCCTCCCTCTCTGCCTCTTCCTTCAGGCACATCAATTAAACTCTTCACTCCTCGCAATCCGGTGCTAATGAGTGAGGATGAGGAAGGCAAGAGAAACCTCAGCACAGACACTTCATATACTTCTTCGTGCATTTCTTTGTCACTCCACTTTCACTCCTCGCCATTTGCATCTCCACAACTCCTACTTGAGCGGGTTTTTCTACAGCTTTAGCAGGTTGTACGTATATTCACTTTTTTTTTTTTTTTTAATACAGGCTGCTATAAGCTTGTTTTTAGAGCTCTATGGACTCTATAGTCCTAAGAATAAGAACATATTTCTTACTGACTGCTCTACCCCTGCAGTTAGGCTTCACCTCATCTGGAAGAACATGCAAGACCCAGTCCATTACCAGGTAGAACATGACCCCATTGGCAGGAAATCCCAAACCCATGTGGGACTCAGAGGGTGCTACAACAAATTCCTTACATGTCTTCTCAGATTGGCTTTCGTTAGCACAGAGACCACCTCCAACGGGTGCTTGTATGTCCCTCCTCTTTTGACCTCCCTTCTTCATTCCTTTTCTCCTGCTCTGTCCTCTCACCCTCTCCACCCTGCCACATCCCCTACGTACATCCCAGGCACCATCTTGCCTCTATCCCTTGTGGAAAGATAGGCTTCTGACTCCATCCAGGGCAAGGGGCAAAGTGAATCATCATATTCTTGAGAGTAGAGCCCACTAGACAAATAATCTTTCTCTTGCTCATATTTTCCACTTTATGTGATAATTTCTAGGCATTTTTATATTGAAGTATCCCTTACCCACCACAGCTGAAGTAGAAACAAAAGTAATGAAGATGATAAGAGGCCATCCCACCACCTTCCTCTGAGTAGTTGAGGGCAGAAACACTGTCTTGAAAATTCTGTGTATTCAGTGCACAGTAGCTTGCACAGAGTAGGTGCTCAATGAATATTTGTGGGTGGAGCTTTCCCAGTGTTTACCACACTGCTTAGATCTAAGCACCAAGAGAGACTCAGAAAAAAACAGCCAATTCATGCCTAAAGGACTTCATTTTCATTCATTGACATCTACCAAAGAATATTAGATATTTATTAAATAACCATTCCTGGTTAGAATATTATTTAATGTTATAGAGGTAATTAGAAATATTTAGAAAACACATAAAAGATAGATGTGTCTTCTAGAGGGAAGAAGGCAGGAGAAAAGGAGAGAAAGCCCACGGGCCATGTGAAACAAGTGTAAGATTACACTCTCAGACCACGTCTGAATCAGCAGACGCCCTTCAGGTAAAAATCTTAGGAGACTTTAAGGCCCGGCTCAGAAATGGTTAAACACGAGGCCTGTGTGCATCCTGTCACAGTTTTATTTTGAGCAGCCTGTTTGCCCAAGTACCTCCCACTCTTTCCCTTCCCCAGAAACTGCCGCTCTGTTCTATGTACACAACAAAAATGTTTGTCTTTTCCAAAGCTTGAGGTACTAACCAATGTCTGTGAATTTCTTTGTGTAATAACATAATAATCAAATCACATTTAAGTCAGTGTCAGTAATACATGTGTTTTCAATTTTAAAACCCACAAGTGATTTATTATTCACCTCCCAATATTCCATTTGTACATTTAGTGAGAGAAACAGGAAAGTTACATACATAGAATCACTTCCAAGTTTTGCTATGAAGTTATTTCTCTGGTTGTTTTCTAGTTATTTTACAGGTTGTCTTTCAATATTAGCCCTACAGTATTTCTCACTCTGACATTCCTGTTCAATGATACCGATTTTAATCTTCAACCTTTAAATCTTCATTGTTTTTAAAACACTTGTATTTATGAATTACATTGAAATGTCCATCTTTTGCTTTTGTTTTACTATGTTTTTAAAAAAGGAAGGAAATCTGAGATTCCTTGAGTATTGATGCATCACTGTGCCTCAGGGAAAATAGGGTCCCATGCTGGACTGCCATATGTCCCCTGTTCTTTGTCCTTTCCTATAAAGAGCAGAATATAATGAACAGAGCATCTTGAAAGATCAGATAGACCAGGGTTCCAGTGCCTGCTTTGCTACTTATCAGTTATGAAACTTTGGATAAATTAGTAAACTTTTCCAAATCCATTGCTTCATCTGTAGAATGTACCTAGTAATACCAACTTCACAATACCCACTTTTCTGAAAATTAAGTAGGATGACAAATGTAAACTAACTAGTAGGTGCTCAATATCTCTTAGTCCCATCACCCCCTTGCCCCAGGCCCTGTTTTTGCTATGGATAGAATAAATGGAATAGGAGGCCAGGGGTGCTTGTTCTAGATTAAGTATATCAGTTATACCTTTGGGGACACTTCAGGTACCCATGCAAGTGGACACTGGAATAACCATCTAAAACAATTCCTTCTTCTCTCTGATCTAACTCAATGTGAAAATCTATAGCTTTCCATGGCCTGTTAATGGTGTGAGTCTTAGTGGGAGCGTTTCCTTAACAGTGTCCTACACCAAGAGCTGCAGATGTGATTACAACTGAGATGCCACTGTAACCCATAGACAGCCATGTGCCATAAGAGACACATCTCAATGTACAAGTAAAAATCTCAAGCTCTACTAAACTAGAGTGGATATTTGCATTTAAAGAGTTATATTCCACCTTCATATAATACCCACTTGATTCAATCCATTAAATCAGAGGATTCACTCAAGTGAACTATAATTCAAGCAGCTATCATAACCCATAAAGAGAAAGGAATTCACTTACGATGAACTTCCTTTCCAAAGAATAAAATATAAATGATCCTTTTCTGAAAGCTTTTGGAGATCCATGTTCCTATCCAGGCCTCTACTGATGGATACACTTAGTACTAATCTACCACCATTCTAAAGATATACTTAAAATCATTTCAGAAAACCCAACAAATTCAGAAAAGAAATAGAAGTTCAAGTTCTTCTGCACAGGAGATCACCCTGTTATTTGTTGTGTAAGATGAATGAATCTTCCCTGCTCTGGACAATTCATTCAATTCAACAACTCTGTGGTGGTATCTATCATGAGAAAGATAATGTGCCACAGGAGAAAGGAAAAATAAAAAGTTTATATCTCAACCAATAATCACCTTATTCCATAAAGAATATGTGAGATATATATATAGATAGATATATGCACAATGGAATATTACTCAGCCATAAAAAAGAATGAAACAATGCCATTTGCAGCAACATGGATAGACCTAGAGATTGTTATGTTAAGTGAAGTAAGTCAGAAAGAGAAAGACAAATACCATATGATGTCACTTATATGTGGAATCTTAAAAAATGATACAAATGAACTTGTTTACAAAACAGAAATAGACTCACAGATATAGAAAGAAAATTTATGGTTACCAACGGGGATGGGGTGGAAGGGGACAGGGAGAGATAAATTAGGAGTTTGGGATTAACATATACACACTACTATATATAAAATAGATAAACAACAAGTACCTACTGTATAGCACAGGGAGCTATATTCAATATCTTGTAATAATCTATAATGGAAAAGATTCTGAAAAAAGAATAGATATATATATATATATATATATATGTGTGTGTATAACTGAATCACTTTGCTGTACACCTGAAACTAACACAACATTGTAAATCAACTATACTTCAATTTTTTTAAATGGTTAAAAAATAATAATAAATAATCACCTATTCCTTCATTCCCTCATTCAATGAACACCTTTTAAGCCAGCCACCGTACTGTACAAGACATGATCCTAGCCTGACAGGGCTTACAGTAGTGTGTGCAGCAACTGCTACATAGCAGGAGAGCTAAGAACGCAGGTTACTCCAATACCAACTGCAAAGCATTAGCGGGACTCACAGAGGATCTGAATGCATCTGACTGGTAAGTGAGAAGGAGTTACTTGAGGTGGGCTATTGAAAGGTTGATGGCATTTCAACAGATGGAAATAGTATTCAACTGAGAAGGAGTATGGGAATCATACAGAAGCTTGAGGGACCTGGCAGGGGAAAAAACAGCAAAAACAGAGACCTATCTATCTGCAAGGGGACTGGTGGGAGACAAAAATGGAAAACTAAGTTGGCATCACATTGTGGAGGACCATGAATACCAGAATAAATATTATAAATATAACTAAGTAGACATTGGGGAGCCAGTGAAGAATTTGGAGTGGGGTGGGGGATGCTGACATGGTAGGAGTTGAGCTTGGGGAATAAATCTGTCAGTGGTAGGTGAGAGAGATTGGAGGGGACAACTGGAGACAATCAGAGGGTTAGTCTACTCTCCTGGGGCAGGGAGTGTAGAACCGGCAGACAGAGTGAAAGGCGAGGAGCAGACGTACATTACAACACACATCTGGAATTTCTGTAGTGAAATAAAACAATCCAAACACATATCACCAGATAAAAGACCACACTTATTTTAAATATATGCTGAGAACTAGGGAGTTAATGCAGCAGTTTTTAACCTCTGGAGACTTAGAATCAACTGAAAGTTTGGTCACCTCAATTTGCTCACCACAAACCATTGCCCTCAAAACTTGGGATTTGCTAAACATTTCAAACTCTGAGAAGCGGAGGGTTCAATAAAACCACATTGTGCCTGGCACTATTTCTCCTTTAAAACTGAGGAAATTTGATCTGCTTACTAATTCATTTAAATTTCATTCAAACTGGGATTTTGAAAAACCTCTCTATTGCCCATAGAAATCTTAAGAGCTTATTTTTAAAGACTTTTTCCCTCCTTACAAAAAGGAAATAATAGTTTTCCAACTATCCCTGAACCCCAGAAGTTAGAGATTCATAATCCATGGGTTGGAATGGAATTTTTGGTAGGCAAAACAATAGACTAAAACCAGCACATTTTGCCAAAACCCAGTGCACTGGATGGTTGAGGAGGAGAAGGATTTTGACCCTCTTGAACACTTTCTGAGCACGTTTTCTAGAAATGAAGCAGCAGGTGTGGGTACAGTGAACTGGGGAAGGAGTTTATTCTATTTTATGACTCATATCAGCCATATTGGTTTTCTCTTCATTGTCAAGAACATAAAAGAGAAATGGCAATTTTTTTTTTTATCTTAAAACAACAATTTATTATTGCTCATGAGTCTTTGGGCCAGCTGGGTGGTTTGGTCCTGGCTGGACATCTACAGTTGACCCTTCGCTTTTGTTCATTAAATAAGTTTTTTAAGGGAAAATATAATACACACACAGAAAAGTGCACATACCATGAGACTGCAGCCTGATAAATTTCCACAAGCTGATCACACCAGTGCAACGAGCACACAGATAAGCTACAGCGCCAGCACCCAAGACTCCCCTAGTGTCTCCTTTCAGGCATTTACCTTCCAAAAATAGCCACTGTTCTCAATCTGTCACCATAGCTTGGTTTGAGAAATGGCAATTTAAAAAAATAAACATGGGAAATATAGATCAATGGAACAGGATAGAAAGCCCAGAGATAAACCCATGCACATATGGTCACCTTATCTTTGATAAAGGAGGCAAGAATATACAGTGAAGAAAAGACAGCCTCTTCAATAAGTGGTGCTGGGAAAACTGGACAGCTACAAGTAAAAGAATGAAATTAGAACACTCCCTAACACCATACACAAAAATAAACTCAAAATGGATTAAAGACCTAAATGTAAGGCCAGACACTATCAAACTCTTACAGGAAAACATAGGCAGAACACTCTATGACATAAACCACAGCAAGATCCTTTTTGACCCACCTCCTAGAGAAATGGAAATAAAAACAAAAATAAACAAATGGGACCTAATGAAACTTAAAAGCTTTTGCACAGCAAAGGAAACCATAAACAGGACGAAAAGACAACCCTCAGAATGGGAGAAAATAGTTGCAAATGAAGCAACTGACAAAGGATTAATCTCCAAAATTTACAAGCAGCTCATGCAGCTCAATATCAAAAAAACCCAATCCAAAAATGGGCAGAAGACCTAAATAGACATTTCTCCAAAGAAGATATACAGATTGCCAACAAACACATGAAAGAATGCTCAACATCATTAATCATTAGAGAAATGCAAATCAAAACTACAATGAGATATCACCTCACACCGGTCAGATGGCCATCGTCAAAAAATCTACAAACAGGGCTTCCCTGGTGGCGCAGTGGTTGAGAATCTGCCTGCTAATGCAGGGGACGCGGGTTCGAGCCCTGGTCTGGGAAGATCCCACATGCCGCGGAGCAACTGGGCCCGTGAGCCACAACTACTGAGCCTGCGTGTCTGGAGCCTGTGCCCCGCAACGGGAGGGGCTGCGATAGTGAAAGGCCCGCGCACCGCGATGAAGAGCGGCCCCCGCACTGCGATGAAGAGTGGCCCCCACTTGCCGCAACTAGAGAAAGCCCTCACACGAAAACTAAGAGACCCAACACAGTCATAAATAAATAAATAAAATAAATAAAGTATTAAAAAAACAAAACAAAACAAAACTAAAAAAAAAAAAAATCTACAAACAATAAATGCTGGAGAGGGTATGGAGAAAAGAGAACCCTCTTGCACTGTTGGTGGGCATGTAAATTGATACAGCCACTATGGAGAACAGTATGGAGGTTCCTTAAAAAACTAAAAATAGAACTACCATACGACCCAGCAATCCCACTACTGGGCATATACCCTGAGAAAACCATAATTCAAAAAGAGTCATGTACCACAATGTTCATTGCAGCTCTATTTACAATAGCCAGGACATGGAAGCAACCTAAGTGTCCATCAACAGATGAATGGATAAAGAAGATGTGGCACATATATACAATGGAATATTACTCAGCCATGAAAAGAGATGAAATTGAGTTATTTGTAGTGAGGTGGATGGACCTAGAGTCTGTCATACAGAGTGAAGTAAGTCAGAAAGAGAAAAACAAATACGGTATGCTAACACATATATATGGAATCTAAGAAAAAAAAAAAAAAAGGTCATGAAGAACCTAGGGGCAAGACGGGAATAAAGACACAGACCTACTAGAGAATGGATTTGAGGATATGGGGAGGGGGAAGGGTAAGCTGTGACAAAGTGAGAGAGTGGCATGGACATATATACACTACCAAACGTAAAATAGATAACTAGTGGGAAGCAGTTGCATAGCACAGGGAGATCAGCTCGGTGTTTTGTGACCACCTAGAGGGGTGGGATAGGGAGGGTGGGAGGGAGGGAGATGCAAGAGGGAAGAGATATGGGAACATATGTATATGTATAACTGATTCACTTTGTTATAAAGCAGAAACTAACACACCATTGTAAAGCAATTACACTCCAATAAAGATGTTAAAAATAAATAAATAAAAAACAAACATGGGGATGTATGTATATGTATAGCTGATTCACTTTGTTATAAAGCAGAAACTAACACACTATTGTAAACCAATTATACCCCAATAAAAATTTTAAAAAATAAAATAAAATAAATAAACATGTTAAAAGGTAGAGCTAGAGGAACAATTCTCCTTTTGCCTTAAAGAAGACTCCTCTTCCTCCACCTCTTCCCACTCCATGGCAGTGTTGAAGCAAAGCTCTTCTTCTAGTGACAGCCATCAAGAAGTCGTATTTGTCATACGTAGAAGAGCTAATGACGTGTGGCTTTAGTACATCTCTGTTCAAGACCTGAGTTTAGAGAACTTAAAATAACTTAGCTCCTTTTAACCCAAATTGATTTTCCAACTTCAAGTTAAATTTTAAGGTAATGATGAGTTTTCTTTTGGTTTGGGTTTGTTTTCCTTTTGTTTCTTTCCTTTTGTGTGTGTGTGTGTTTATTATTGTTAATGTTACATTGTGTGTATTTTTGTTTGTTTTTGGTATCACAACTGTTTTTCTTACTTTTCTATTAAAGACCTTAGAAAATGCCCCAGATGCTAAGGAATTTAATTTACATTTTATCTCAATCCAATTACTCCAGGATCTCAAAGGTCACTTGTGCTGACTTTGTCTTAAATATATGTTGACCCACATGAGAACAGTCTCCACACTTGATGTTACAGGACAAGTAATATCTTTGGTTGTTATTAGTTTCTATGCACCATTTTCTGACTGCTGGCAATATGTACAGGAAAAATAAACAAATAAACAAATATGGTCATTTATGAGCACTGATGATTTTTGAAAGATCGGGATAGACATAGTATTTTCTTTTCTTTTCTTTTTAACATTTAATACCCCCTTCACCCATTTCTCTCACCCCTACCCACCACCTCTGGCAACCACCAATCTGTTCCTTATATTTATGAGCTTGATTTTTTTTTGGATTCCACATATAAGGGAGATTATACGGCTTTGTCTTTCTCTGACTGATTTGTTCCACTTAGCATAATGCCCCCGAGGTCCATCCATATTGTCACAAATGGCAACACCATTTATTGAAGAGAATTTTTTCCCCATTGTGTAACTTTGGCTCCTTTGTCATAAATTAATTGACCATATATGTTAAGGGTTTATTTCTAGGTTCTCTATTATGTTCCATTGATCTATTTGTCTGTTTTTATGCCAATACCATACTGTGTAATTACTATAGCTTTGTAAAATAGTTTGAAATCAGCAAGTAGGATGCCTCCAGCTTTGTTCTTCTTTCTCAAGGTTGCTTTTGCTATGCAGGATCTTTTGTGGTTTTCAGATTGTTCTATTTCTGTGACGGATGTCATTGGAATTTTGATAGGAATTGCATTGAATCTGTAGGATGCTTTAGGTAGTATGTAAATTGTAACACTATTAATTCTTCCAGTTGATGAGCACAGAATATCCTTCCATTTATTTGTCTCCAAATTTTTTAATTAATGTCTTGCAATTTTTAGTATACAGATTTTTCACCTCCCTGGTTAAATCTATTGCTCGGCATTTTATTCTTTTTAATGAAATTGTATATGGAATTGTTTTCTTAATTTCTCATTCTGATAGTTTGTTATTAGCATACAGCATGGCAACAGATCTCTGTGTATTGATTTTTTATCTGGCAACTTTACTGAATTCAATTATTCTAAGAGTTTTCTGATGGAGTCTTTAGGGCTTTCTATATATATCATGTATCAAAATCATAATATCATTTCGATATTTTAAAGCATCTGGTTCTTTTAGGAAGAAATGGAGACTTTAATGTCTAGAGATACTAATCTGTGAAAGCTGGGATTTGACTGAAGCACATGAAACTGAAGTCTTTAATACATGTTGAAATGAGCACTAGTCTCATTCAGCACCTCGTCAAAAAAACCAGAAGTCCACATTATACATTTTTGAAATCCACTGATACTGTTTTCTACACATAACCTCTTTACTAGGTCTTTTTCTTTTTTTTAAAGTAGTCTACTTAAAAATTATATCTACAGGGAAACTGCATCTTAGCATATGGTTGTTTCAATCTTAAAACCCTCATGAATGTTTTCAAGAAAATTGCCATCCTGGATAACTCCACTAACCTTCCAACTTTGCAGGAATCCTGAATCCTAAACTAGTAGAATTGGCAATAAAAGAGAAAGAGCTATACTGTAAATCTGCTATTTGTGCTTCAGGGCCCCTAAAATCACACTAACTAACTTTTTTCATCTTTTTTTAAAACTACATATTTAAAACTAGAATCTCAACCTGATTTCTCCAAGACTCATCATTCTTGAACTTAAAACTGGAGCACAGACACAGGAAAGTTATTTAACTCCATCATCATGTATTTAACACCTATATCTTGCAGGATATTGTGGAAATTCAAAGAAAACTAGCAGGAATCTGGCCTCTGAGAGCTTACAGCCTAATAAGAAAGTCAGATGTGTAAATAAGAGTAAATTTGCAGTCACACGCGGCACAATGTTATAGTGGAGGTCACTCACAGGAAATGGCAGTAGCAGGAGGACTTGGTCCCTGGAACTCCATTTGGGGGGTTGAGGAAATGATTTCAAAAGCTAAGGTACAGGGACTTCCCTGGTGGCACAGTGGTTGAGCATCTGCCTGCCAAGGCAGGGAACACGGGTTTGAGCCCTGGTTCAGGAAGATCCCACATGCCGCGGAGCAACTAAACCCGTGCGCCACAACTATTGAGCCTGCGCTCTAGAGCCCGCGAGCCACAACTACTGAAGCCCGCGCACCCAGAGCCCAAGCTCTGCAACAAGAGAAGCCACCGCAATTAGAAGCCCGCGCACCGGCCCCGCTCGCGGCAACTAGAGAAAATCCGCGCACAGCAACTAAGACCCAACAATGAAGACCCAATGCAGCCAAAAATAAATAAATAAATTTATCAAAAAAAAAAAAAAAAAGCTAACTTACAAGTGTAAGTTTTAGAATCCCACTTTACAAATTGGCTTATTATTTTAAAATGGCATTCAATAATGATGTTTCTGTAAACTAATTGAGAGAACTGATTCAGATTAAAGCAACAAATTTTGTATGGAGCTTCCATTATGAGCAAGATTATGCACTAGATACAAAGGGTTACGAAATTTGATAAGATGGTTTCTGACCTAGAGGAGTAATAAGTTATTTATACCAATATCTCTATAGTACAAGACATATTTAAAATCCTATAAGAATATAAAAAGCATATGCATAGCCACTAACCCAGCAAGGAATTTCATTATAATTATTATGATATAATAATTATATATAATTATATAATACTTACATAATATATAAGTATTATAATTATTAGTACAATAATTATCAGATTAGGGCATTTATTAATAACATTATTTTAAGTATTCAGTAGAATTAATGCTCTGAAAGTATTGATATTAGGTTTGTGGAGTTGGGTCTCCATGTTTGCTTGAAGCAAATTCTGCTCATTTAAACCTAAAAGCGTTTTTTGTTCTCACTATCACCTGAGCTACTTCTGCACCAATTACTAACTATTCAAATTCTGGGAACAGTAGATATAGACATTGCTGGAGAACTATGTATACAGTCGACAGAAACAGCCTCAGCAGATAGGTGTGCTTATAGCTTTTTTTATCCCAGATACTTATTCTAGGTTTAAGATTTCTCCTAGTACCAAAATTTATCAGCCCCCCGTGAAGAGAATATGCCATAGAGAAGATACTCAAAATGAAAATAATTTTTATTAACATTTTTTGCATTTAAGCCGACCCCAATTTGTGAAATTTAAAACTTACCATATCAGCAGTGCCAATATAAACTTCATAACCCTAAAATTAGTTTCTAAATAGAGCAGAAATGTGTTAATATGCACAATTTGTGAAATTTGTAAAAGAACAAGTAAACAGAAAATGAATTTCACAATCAGGGTCATTGTGCACATAGATTAGGCAATGAAACATTCTGGAGCACCATTTTATAACTGTTCCAAATGAGACTATGGAGACCCATAGCCTATAAAACAACAAAATCCAAACAAAAAACATCATTAAGATAGCTGTGAATGCCTTTAAATAATAATTTTTTAATTATATAAAAGTATTAAATAAACCCAGTATTTTATTATTACGCACATTGTTAAGATTCTTTAAATTTTTGCAAGCTGATTTTAACTGAGCTATCTGCAAAATTTAGCTTAGCTAATCATTTAAATTTCTGTCCAGAAATGCCTATCACTTACCCCTAATAATCAAAGCAAAAATATGCTAGTTACTCACTGAAAGTCCTTTTGGAAACAAATGTGTCAGGTCTTATTCAATAATTGTATAACACATTTCGGCACTTCGAAAAGTAATACCTAGGATTATTATACAGCATGGTGATTTAATCACAGTTTGTTCTTTATATGGATTTTTCCTCCCAACTATACCTTCAGTTTATATCCTACTTTTCTGTTATCTCACAGCACAAAGTGCTCACTAAATGACAATTGATAAATAAATAAGTTATTAGTATTGTTTTAAAATAAATTTATTTTTCTTTCATTATGGAATGCTCTTCTTTAGAGAGCTACCTTGAGGATTATTTTTTTCATTTAGCTTTATGAACGTCCTCACATAAGAAAATTAAGCCCTATTGTTTTTATAAATGGTCACCCAGCATCACTTCTGAATTATTTTCTTGTGTATCAAAGAATAACCCAGGGCTTCCCTGGTGGCGCAGTGGTTGAGAATCTGCCTGCCAATGCAGGGGACACGGGTTCGAGCCCTGGTCTGGGAAGATCCCACATGCCACGGAGCAACTAGGCCCATGAGCCACAACTACTGAGCCTGCGCGTCTGGAGCCTGTGCTCCGCAACAGGAGAGGCCGCGATAGTGAGAGGCCCGCGCACCGCGATGAAGAGTGACCCCCGCTCGCCGCAACTAGAGAAAGCCCTCGCACAGAAACGAAGACCCAACACAGCCAAAAATAAATGAACAAAAATAAATAATTTAAAAAAAAGAATAACCCAGATAGCAGTACTAAATGGCATAGTCATGACTTGCCTTGGTATTTTAGAAAATATTGGCCACCAATGAATACTGTAGCTTGGCAGATATCTACCTGCTCATCTCAGACAATAAGTTTGAAATTGCACAAATAACAATACACATCATTACAGCTAATTGGTTCCAAAACTGAAACTCTCACGGTGAATGACATTATCTGCTACATTTTTTTAACCTACACACTACCATAAAAAATTAAGTATGAGAAGCTTTTATAAATAAATCTATCTATACATAGATTTATTTCAATATTAAATATATTTTACATTATCTGAGCTTCTGCTGCAAAGATGCAAGACAGGGCCAAAACTAGGTTGGGACAAGTGAGGCACTTACCTCAGGCTCAAAATTTTAGAAGGTACCAAATAATTCAGTAATTAAAATATTTCATTTTTTAACATAATATTTTTAAAATAAAAATTAGGACAAAAAAATATCAAAAATTGAAATAAAGATTGAAAGAGATCTACATTATCATGTTGGTAGACTATCATCTATCTGACAACAAGGTGAAAATAATAAGTAGGGAAGGAGAGAATCTTGCTGTTTTCCTCTTTGATTAAGGAAAAAAAGTGGCTCTCAACTTGATATCTCCAGCTCACAGCATCATTAGATTAGCAATATTTTAGTCAAAATGATCATTTTAGTGGCTAGAAACCATTATTTCCTATCACCTATACTTAATGTATATGACAAGTGTCATTATCTTAACTATGACTCTGCTTAAAATATTATACCACCTGCAAAGCTGAATGGGAGTTGACAAAGAAATAATCCATAATTTCAATTTGCTATGTTCGTGGCATATTTCCATACTCCAGTCTTAAGTTGGTTGCTTTTCATCCTATTATGTAAACACAGCATGCTCTCCGCCACATAGGAGATTCTCTTTTAGTATTTTTTTTTTTTTTTTTTTTTTTTTTTAAAGAGAAGGTAGCTTGTGTTTTTTTTTTTTTTTTTAATTTTATAGCTACTTTATTTATTTATTTTATTTATTTATTTATTTATTTTTGGCTGTGTTGGGTCCTCGGTTCGTGCGAGGGCTTTCTCCAGTTACGGCAAGTGGGGGCCACTCTTCATCGCGGTGCGGGGACCGCTCTTCATCGCGTTGCGCGGGCCTTTCACCATCGCGGCCCCTCCCGCTGCGGGGCACAGGCTCCAGACGCGCAGGCTCAGCAGCTGTGGCTCACGGGCCCAGCCGCCCCGCGGCATGTGGGATCCTCCCAGACCAGGGCTCGAACCCGTGTCCCCTGCATTAGCAGGCAGACTCTCAACCACTGCGCCACCAGGGAAGCCCTCTTTTAGTATTTTAAATTGGGCGATTTTCATAGACTATGAAAAAAAAAGGAATAGATCATTGTATGGATATTTCCTTTTAGGTTTACATAACAGAGGAATAATTAATTTCATTTATTTACTGACACACTTGATTTCATTCTATATAGTTCTATATAGAAATATCGCCAAGTTTCTTTGCTCCCCTACGTAGCAAAACTCCTCAAGAGCTGAATATACTCAATGTCATTGCCTCAGATTTCTCCTTTCCCTTTCCCTCTCTTCTTAGACTCTTTATTACAAAATAACTTCAGATTTATAGAAAATTTTCAAGAACGGAGCAAAGAACATTCATATACCCTTTACCCAGATGCACCAATTATTTTATTTTGCCCAATTTGCCTTCCTGCTACTTTCTTCGTAACCACTTGAGAGTTTGTTGTACACATCATGCCCCTTTATCCCTAAATATTTCAGCATGTATTTTCTAAGAACAAGGGATTCTTTCGTGTAACCACAGTTCAGCTATCAAATTCAAGACATTTCTAGATAGGGAAGATGGTGCCCCCTCTACATTTGTCCACTAAAAAGCTATCCATTTTTTCTTTTCCGATTAATAAGTTATCTGTGAAGAGATACTTTGATGCTATGTAATTATCCAGTTGCTTTTTAAGCTTTCACTTAACAATTTTATTGTCCATTAATGATCTTGGCCTGAATCAGTTATTACTATAAAGGTTGCAAAATGGTAACTAACTCTTATTATTTCTTCTACCTTATTGGTCAGCACTCGCTGCAAGGAAGAGCTTTCCCTTCTTATTTATTTACTCGCTTGCTTACTCACTAACAGTATGGACTGCTGGAGTCTTCTTTCAGTCAGTGGTTTATAATCCACTCTTCTATTATTCATGTTGAGTTTCAAATTTTCCCATATTTGTTCAGAGGGGCCCCCTTCACAATGTCTCCTCTGTCATTTTTCTATGAGCCCATCATTTTTTGAGCTCTCCCTTATTTTCTGGCATTACAAGAAGTTACAGTTCATCTTGATTCTGCCTGCCCCAGTCCTAGACTTGGCCATTTCACCAAGGTTATCTGGTTCATTTTAGTGATAAATTGTATTTAAATAACAAAATTTGAGTGCTAGATGTAGCTACTGGGTGTTGTTGCTTCTAAGCATACAATAAAATGTGCTCTTTTAAATTCAATGAATTTTGACAGATGTATACACCCATGGTCAATTCTCCGTCTTCATTGTACTTGATCTATTAGCAGCATCTGAAACTGAGGATCAAATATTGCCTCCTTGCAATATTGTCTTCACTAGGCCTCCAGGAAATGATACTCTTGGTTTTCGTCCATCCCCGCAGGATAACTTCTTCTCAGTCTCCTTTGGTTCTCTCTACTCTTCTCCACACCCTTTTAAGTTGAAGTACTCCAGAACTCAGATTCTGATGCTTTTCTCATCTGTAGCTACACTCACTCCCTAGGTAAATCTCATCTGACAACTCCCAAATTTGTATCTCAAACCCAGTCTTCTCCCCCAAGCCCTGGATTTTTATATCCACTTATTTCTACTTGACATCTTCACCTGAATCTCCAATTGACATCCAAATGCAACACGTACAAAACTGAAATCCACCCCACACCTGCTCCACCCGTAGCCTTCCCCATCTCAGGTGATGGCAGCTCCATTCCCCCAGTTATTTAGGCCAAAAACTTGAAGGCACTCAAAGTATATTCAGAATCCCTCCACTTCTACTCTCCACTGTTCCCCCCATGATCTAACCAGCCGTCATTTCCTGCCTGGATTATTCCAATAGCTTCATAATGGATCTCACTGCATCAAAGCTTGCTGCTACAGTCTCTTCTCAACACAGAAACCACAGTGACCCTCTTTAAATGTTAAGTGTTTCCATATTACTCTTCCTCTCAAAACTTTGTGGTGGTTTCACATTTCACTGACAGTAGAGCCCAAGCCATCACAATAGCTTTCAGGGCATAATTCTCACACACACACACACTTTGCTCTATGACCACATCTCTCACTCCTTCCTTTTTCTCTCCTCCCCATCCACACTGAACTGCTGCTCACCCCACATGCCAGCAAACCAAGCACGTTCCCACTCTAGGGTTATTCGAGCTGGTCCCTCTGTAAAGAAGGCATTTCCCCAGATATCTGCTTGGCCAGCTCCTTCATCTCCTTCAATTTTGATCAAATCGTAGCCTCTAATGAGGCCAACCCTGACTACCCTAACACAGAACCCTGGATCCCTCATTCCCTGCGTTTCTTCCTTCACCCTTTGCACATACCAGCTTCTAATACATTTTTATACATTACTTCTTGTTTTTGTTTATTGTTTATTGTCTATCTCTCTATGTTAGAATGCAAGCTTCTTGAGGACAGGGATCTTTGTTTTGCTCACTGGAGGATCTAGAACTGAGGGATCTCACCAAGCATCTAGAACAGTGCCTATTCCTTAGTAGCACTCAAAACATTTTTTTTTTTTGGCCATGCCAAGCAGCTTGCAGGATCTTAGTTTCCCGACCAGGGTTTGAACCCGGGCCCCAGCAGTGAGAGTGCCGAGTTCTAACCACTGGACCACCAGGGAATTCCCTCAAAACTTTTTTTTTTTTTTTTTTTTTTTTTGGCTGCGTTGGGTCTTCATTGCTGTGCACGGGCTTTCTCTAGTTGCAGTGAGTGGGGGCTACTCTTCGTTGTGCACGGGCTTCTCATTGCGGTGGCTTCTCTTGTTGCAGAGCACGGGCTCTAGGCACGCGGGCTTCAGTAGTTGTGGCTCAGGGGCTCTAGAACACAGGCTCAGTAGTTGTGGCGCACGGGCTTAGTTGCTCCGCGGCCTGTGGGATCTTCCTGGACCAGGGATCAAACCCGTGTCCCCTGCATTGGCAGGCAGATTCTTAACCACTGCACCACCAGGGATGTCCCCCCTCAAATCATTTTTTTAATGAATGAACCACTTTATCCTGTACCTTAACTTGATAAACAAATAGAAATGAGTGAGAATCCATCAGTAGAATTGAGTCTATATATGCCATTTTTAATATTGATGTGAGCTTAAGCACCCAACTTCAGTTTACGCCTCTTATCTCCTTATGTTTTTGTTTACATCTCCCCACACATGAAATCTAGAACCATTTTAAAATAAAAAGAATTTTAATCAGGTGGCATTTTCAGAAAGTAGTAGGTGTTGTCTATCCTGAATTAAGTCCTTGCATGCATAATTAATCCAAGTAACGAACTGAGTTTGGTCATTCCCTGCCCTTGGGGAGTGTCACATTGCTAAGGAGACCCTTGCCCATTGATTCCTGGGCTTCTAATATCCACTGTGATTTTGAGTTCTATAAAGGAAAAGGGAACATGGGAGAAGGCACAAGAGAAGCCAAAATTTCTTTGTATATGAACTGTACGTTTTCCTACTAGGACTGTTCAGTTGACTCCAGATTTAAAATTGGCAGCAGACGTCACTTATGTGGCTGAGTGATTCATAGAATTTCAGCTGAGATAAGACATACCTTGACAGACATTCAAATAATGTGCTTGGGGTATTTCTGGACAATCAACAGTCAAGTTTTAAAAGGCACATGTGACAGGAGTATTAAAATATCTGTACTGACAGGATCAGATTATTATGGCCACCAGTAAAAGAGAATATACTCCATCAGGAAATAAACACCCACTCTGCTTCATGTCATGGCAATCTAGGTCACTCTTGCGCTGAGATTTTTAATCCTTTTACCGCTGATGTTCCTGGGACATTAGGAAACATCTCCTCATGTCTAAGCTGGTGTATTCTCAACTCTTCTAATTCAGGTGAAGGATTTCATCAGACTAGAGAGAGGATAGGATGAGAACCTGTTCTAAATTTTGGAACTTCAGCTCCAGTATAGCAGAAAAAAAGCATAACTGTTCCTTAAATGCATGCAGAAGTATGTGAATTCACTCACTCAGTTTACCAGCATCGTTAATAAGAAAACGAAGTTTTTAATTCATGTATTTCATGTCTTCCAAAATTAGTCAGAAATATCTCATTTTAATGAATGTAACATATAAGAAATATCATTTTTTCTAGAAAAATTTCAAATGCAGAGTTAAATGGTCTGTATTAAGAAAGCACTGGGCTTCCCTGGTGGCGCAGTGGTTGAGAATCTGCCTGCCAATGCAGGGGACACGGGTTCGAGCCCTGGTCTGGGAAGATCCCACATGCCGCGGAGCAACTAGGCCCGTGAACCACAATTACTGAGCCTGTGCGTCTGGAGCCTGTGCTCCGCAACAAGAGAGGCCGCGATAGTGAGAGGCCCGCGCACCGCGATGAAGAGTGGCCCCCACTTGCCACAACTAGAGAAAGCCCTCGCACAGAAACGAAGACCCAACACAGCCATAAATAAATAAATAAATAAATAAATAAATAAATAAATAAATAAATAAATAAATAAAAAAGACTTTAAAAAAAAAAAGAAAGCACTGAGAGCATCTCTTAGATTTCTCTCCTTTATATAGTATTTTTACATAGTGGAGAAAAATAGGGCTTTTTAAATATATAACTTCTGAATTTGATTACTTTCCACAGATACAACATACTCAGGGGAAATTGGCACCAAGAAAAAGGTGAAAAGACTGTTAAGCTTTCAAAGATACTTCCATGCATCGAGGCTGCTTCGTGGAATTATACCGCAAGCCCCGCTCCACCTGCTGGATGAAGACTACCTTGGACAAGCAAGAGTGAGCTAGTTACCCCTCTGTCACCTCACACTAGGCCAGTGGCTGAGAGCATGTGCTCCCCCCTACTCCCCATCCCTCCCACCCCCACCCCCCAATAGCACCTGGGTTGAGTCTTTACTTCTGTCACTGAAGAGCTCCGTGCCTCTGGACAGTTATTCAACACATCTGGACTTTTTCCTTAAATATAAAGTGAAGTAATAGAAACGCTCACCTCATAGGGGTGGTACAAGGATTAAACAAGGTAAAGCATGTTTGCATGCTTAATATACTCATGCCTAGCACATGCTAGCTATTCTCATTTTTATAAATGTGCAAAACACATTTGCACAACACTAAATAAAATGAAGTTTTGGACTGGCCGATTACCAGTGAAGGAATAAATTTTTTAACCCGTTGAATTATCTCACCATAATAGCTACCCTGAAATTAACCCAGTAATTAACAACTCTTAATTCCACTTTAGGCTATCAATACAGTGCACTGTCTTTGTTATAATTTTTAATTTATTCAAAAAAATTTTACTAATTTGACAGCTATTTTTGCAATGCATTGATCCAACAGAGGGTAGAAATCTAATGTGTGACAATCTAAAAAAAGTTCATAGGTTATCTCTAGCCCAAAGTCCCAAAGGAATTTAAATTTCAGGAATAAACCACCTCAGTTTAAACAGAAGTCAAAGGTAAAATCTTATAGTTCCTATGATAAGTAATATTATGCTGTCTATATGCAATTAAGAAATATATTCTAATGGTATATACAATTAAGAAATAAGCAGCAAGTAATGTTAGAAGAACTAATTCCCAACATTAGGTCTACAAAAAGAAAGCAAATATCACTCCTTCTAACAGCCCAAGGTCTGAGATTGAGTGAATGGTTGGTTGGTTGGTTGGTTGGTTGGTTGTTTCATTTGGTGAGAGGAGGAGAGCAAGGCTAAGCTCCCAGTGCTGGAGCATCCGTGACAGAGCATTCTCTGTGGGGACCTCTCAAGAAAGACAACAGTGAGATGTAGAAAGAACCACAGACCAGAGGTCAGGATATCAGAGATCAAAGTTTGGCTCCGCCTTTAGAATTGTGTGACTTTTGGATAAAAACTCACTCAAACTAGACTTCACCAAAAACCTACTATCCCTTCATTTTTCTGATGCTGTTGTGAAGGCCTTTGTGTGCCATGATGAGGCCTTTGGATTTCATCGAAAGACACAGAGAGGCCATTCAAGGGCAGGTAGAGGAGAGTGAGCTGGTCCTTACCGGAAGCAGGGCCTGTGAGAGGAGAGGAAAGCAGTCACAGAAGCTACAGTGAGGATAGAATCAGCAACTGCAACTTTGTGTCTGAGAGTTAACATCATCTAATTCCAAGTAGGGGGGGCTTCCCTGGTGGCACAGTGGTTGAGAGTCTGCCTGCCAATGCAGGGGACACGGGTTCGAGCCCTGGTCTGGGAAGATCCCACATGCCGCGGAGCAACTAGGCCCGTGAGCCACAACTGCTGAGCCTGCGCATCTGGAGCCTGTGCCCCGCAACGGGAGGGGCCGCGATAGTGAGAGGCCCGCGCACCGCGATGAAGAGTGGCCCCCGCTTGCCGCAACTAGAGAAAGCCCTCGCACAGAAACGAAGACCCAACATGGCCAAAAATAAATAAATAAATAATAAAAAAAGATTACTATAAGAGCCAGTCATATTAAAAAAAAAAAAAAAGAAAGAAAAATAGCACAGGAAGTCTACATCGGACAGTAGGTCTTTAAAGTACCCAATATTTCCAATTGTCCACACTTCAGTCTCCTGTCTGTTACAGTGGTTAATTTCGCATTTCGTCCACACTGAGCAGAGTAGTGTGCTCATCAGTCATCTAGGTTTCTTTTTTTTTAAGTTTACTGTAAACCTCCTCCCCCTAAGTGCATAGTAATTTGTGATGTAGAGTAGAGACTTAAGGGAACTACAATTTTAAAAGGTATCTATCGTGTGCTTACTATGTACTCGCACTGCTCTAAGCACTTTACATGTTTTACCTTATTTAATCTTCACAACAACCCTGTGAAGCAATAGTATTATCAGCTACATTTTTCAAATTAGGAAACTGAGGTACAGAGAGTTAAGGAACTTGCCCAAGGTATCACAGCCAGTAAGCGATGCAGCCAACATAGGATGTGGCAGTCTGATTCCGGAGCCTGTCCCTTTAACACTGTTGTTATTAGGCTGCAGAGTAAGGTTTGTTTTACTACAAACCAGTTGTACATAGATAGTAGTATGCTATTTTCAACTGTTTAATTGTTTAATTCACGATGTCTCAAAGTAAATATTTGAGTCTCCGATATGATTCATGTGAGTGCTGGCTTTTGTTTGTCTTTTCAGCATATGCTCTCCAAAGTGGGAATGTGGGATTTTGACATTTTCTTGTTTGATCGCTTGACAAATGGTAAGTCACCCAAAAGAATTCTCACTAAAATACACACCATTAAAGTGGGATTAATTTCGTGAAAAACAAAATATATTTTTAAACACTGTTATTCTTTTTTCTTTCTTTTCCCACATTCATAAATCTACAGCCACTCAAGAAGGACCAGGGCAAGGGAAAATTAGTTCAAATGAAGAAGAAGGGCTGAATTTGGACTTCAAATCTTAAGACAGTTTCCTTCTGGTCTTGCTGTTTCCAAAGCAATTTAGAAACTACAGATGAGATTCCTTCCTTGCAGAATACTTTGGCCACATGCAAAAGGAAGGAGTTTGTTGTTAGTCAATGAAAACTAGAAACATAAAAACACATCTGATCAGTCCTGACTCTTACTGGGCCAATAGTTTTGCACTTTTATTAAGTGAGCGAGTCTGCCCCATTGCAGGTGTTGTTCAGATATGTTTGGCATCATGAGAAGAAAACAACTCCTGAAGATAGAGTGTAAACACTTAGGCTGCAGCTGAAGGGAAAAGCAGACATTCTTATTGTTTCCAGTTTTTAAATTTTTGTGCCTATAGAGGTTTCCCTTAAGAAAACAATAAAATCCTATAATATTTTCATCTGCCCATTAAACAAATGCTGATAATAGGGAGCCAATGAAAGACATCACGTTTAATGCTGACCGTCACATGTCTTATCATCTACAGGCTTGTGTTTTAAGTCATTACAGATGGTTTTCTCACCATTCTGTTTCTTGACAAACAACACACAGTGGAGAGAGATACGGCCTAAGACCATGAAACTGAGCTTTACACTGTGGAAAGCTAACTAGACCATATAGGGCTGTTATCTCATAATCTTGCATTTCACTTTGCTCAAATCAATTGAGAGATGGGGACCAGTATATGAAATTAACCATGAAGAAAAGAATTTGTTCAATGGTATTTGTTAAAAAGAGAGTATAATCACGACTCTCATAAAAATATGAAGTGATCACATCAATGATTTTATTTAACTCAATTAATTAGAGATCCAGTAAAATGTTACAGCTAGTTCAAAGGAATATTCAAAGAGCCATACATATAAAAGCAGTAAGAAATGCCAAAATGAATTTGTAAATAGGTGAGAAACTGGGAGGGGGAAATCAATTGTATTTCCACCTCACTAATTTCATTTGCATGTATACAGCCAAGAATCATCTGCAATAATATCAGTTATCTACAACTTTGATTGTTGTGAAATAGCTCAAAGATGATGAAAGCTACAGAAACACATAGAATCAGGTACCGTGGAAGAGTGTGCTTAGGCAACACCTAGTTTTCCAATTAAGACAGCCAGTCATCTTCTTGGTACATTTCAAAGTCTTTCATAAACTTTATAATGCTTTTAATATTGAAAATCCTTATTCTCTAATGAACAATATTTCTTGAATGCTTACAAGTTATTGTAGCTTCAATTTTGCACCTCTGCTGGCTTGAGTCGTAAAATATCTCACAGTCGAATTTCATCTTGGGTGATTTTCCAAAAGAAGAATAGGCACTGTGGTGGCTTAGATACCCCTGTAAATGTAAGAGTCAATTGGAAGCAACTTAAGACACATTTCAAGTGACCATTAAACTATGTCTTTAAAAAAATAACCATACAAACACACACACACACACACACACACATACACACGTGTATGTGTCCCTGATACTGCAGTAGGCAAACTCCTTTTAACTCTTGATGTTTTCATTGCCTTTGGTATAGGGAGAAGGTCTGAGTTAATTTTACTTGTACAATAAGAGAAAATATGGGACCAGATCATAGTAATAATACCTTTATACTTGAATAATTTTAAATCTAAAGGGGAAAAGAAATGATCCTATCAGAGAACTTTCATTACAGAAACTTTGGATCCTATTGTTAGTCTTGATATTTTAATGGTAATGAAAATGAATTAAAACAGGTGACTGTCCCCTATAGGAAACAGCCTGGTAACACTGCTGTGCCACCTCTTCAACACCCATGGACTCATTCACCATTTCAAGTTAGATATGGTGACCTTACACAGGTTTTTAGGTAAGTCCTTTTTTCCTTACTTCTACCCCGTTGCCCCTGAATAATGGCCGTCTACAATATTCTTTAACATAAAGTGGCAAGAGCCATAGCCTGGTAGATGAAGACCTCATATTAGTCTTAAATTATCTCATCTTTATTTTAAAATAAGTTTACTTATTTAAATCACTGGAAAAAATGCTTACCTGATTAGTTATGTTTAAAAGAGATAAAGGCTATGTAAAGACAACCATCAAGAGCAAATAACTGTCACAGAAGTTACTGATCTGCTCACATATTATTAACAAAATCCCAGAAAATATTCCTCAAACAATGCCACTCTGGATATGAGTTGTTGAAATATTCAACAGGCTTTTTTTTAATGATAAGAACTACCACGTATGTAGCACCCACTGTGTGCAGGGTGCTTTTGGTATGTTATTTCTAACAGCTTCAACAACCCTGCAAGTTGGCCATTATCACCATTTGGCCCATAAGTAAGGAGGAGTACAAAGAGGTTTTGTAACTTGCTCAAGGTCAACAACATATAACTGGCAGAGCTGCAGTCCAAGCCCAGGTCTGTCTGATTTGAAAGCCTACCATCTTTCCACTCAACTCCACCATCTCTCCTCTTCAAAAAGCAGCCCCAGATCTCATTTGACTTCATGCATATTCTTATTTATCTTCCAGTGAATTATCCAGGGCACATTTTTAGTCACCAAATAACTTTCCTCTGCCTCTTAGTGTGTTCCTGGCTTCTTTGACTTGGCATATGGCAGTGCTTTGAATTTGGAAGCTGACTTGATGCATCAAGGGTAGAATAATGGTGATGGTGATAACAACAGTAGCAGCAACCACCAGGCTTATACAGTGTTTACATGTGCTGGAAAGTCTTCTAAGAACTTGCATATATTAACACATTTAATCCTTACGGCACCTCTTTGAGATCAGGGCTGTTGTTATCCCTATTTTATAGAGAAGGAAATGGAGGAAACTTTTGGTTAAGTAACTTGCCCAATACAGATAAGTAATAGAGCCAGGGTTCATATAATAGTCAAATAAACCTGCTGATTAAAAGGTACATGTGGCACAACAGAAATACTGGAAACAAGCCAGAGCATGGCTCATTCCAGAAACACAAATAACCTCAAGCTAATTGTGTTCAGATTGATTGAGCAAAGTAATGGCCATGAATAGAGCCAAATAATTTTGATTTGTCTAAAGAGGGAGAGCACAGATACTTTGGACATGTGTATGCACCCAGAGTACATGTGAAAAAGGCAAAGATTCAATGACAGAAATAACACTGGAATCCAGAGCCAAAGTCATAGCTGGTCTGAGAGAACATAGCCACACTTGAAAGCCAGGACATTCTATACACACTGAATATATTGCATCCTAGACATTGCCTTAGTTATTAGCTGAAGCAGGCAAGTAGCTTCTGTAAATAGCAAACTCAAATTGCCTTCCTTGTGTCTCTATTTGGTTCCAAGAGCACTCCGGTCCCTAGATTGGAAGGGCAAGAAAGATGATCATTTAATCTGAATAAGATAGAAATAAATCCAAGGATTCCTCAGTTGGATCTATGAATTTCTGCCTGAAGAATCCCCAGATTTGCGTTGGTCAGTATTTGTTATTTAAGTGACAAAGCAATCTTTGGATGAGAGTAGGTCTCTTTAAAAGGAAACCTCTTTTATGGCACATGATTCTTAAATGGCAGCAAACTTAAATAATTAAACTATAGAGTGAAATAAAGTTGCCCTTTTCCTACATATTTATTTTTCCAATGAATGAGGGCCTTCATGAATGCCAGAAAGGGGTGATTTATGAAGGTGGTGAGGAATCCCAAGGGCCTCACAAATCCTTTTAGCCTTTCTTCCCTCTTCCCTCCCCCTCCTCTCCACTGAAATCAACCCAGTAGAACTGCCAAGCTGGCAAATCGTGTTCATTTCTAAAGCATCCCCAGGCTGCACATTTTGGAGACACTGTTATTTTTAAGCAAAAGGGACCCTCAATAAGTCTGAGCTAGTATGTTCTTTGTGTTTTGTTTTTAGCTGATTGAGTTATCTGTTTACCTCCTAGTCATGGTTCAAGAAGATTACCACAGCCAAAACCCATATCACAATGCTGTTCATGCGGCCGACGTCACCCAGGCCATGCACTGCTACCTAAAGGAGCCAAAGGTAAGGCAAGACCCGCTGCCTCCTCGGCCATCTGGAAATGCCACGTAAACTACCTGCCGGGTCCCAAATCACCTGACATATCAGAGCAACTGGGTTATGGGCCAATTTATAGCATGAATACAAATTGCTTATATTAAGGTTTCAGTATCAGCTCTGAAAACTGTATAAGAGTCATGAAAGAGGATGTAAATTTTCAGAGGTTCTGTTTCATAATTTATATATTTTCAAGGCTGCATTAGGATGAAAACAACCCTCTCTATGACAGTCTACATTCTAGATATCTTCAACCATCACAAAAGTTAGCTGCTTTTGCCTTGAACCTTTGCCACAAACAGTACCAGAACTGAACTTTTCTAGGAAGTCTCCCACCTCATGGTTTTTGATCAACAAATAGAATTAAAACTCCTCAAGACTCAGCTCCATTTCCTACTGAGGCAACTAGGCATCCTGATTCAGGCCCAAGAGAAATTGTGAACATCAAAAACGTCTTTAAAAATATGCCCAGATGCAATATATTAATCCAAAATTTAAAACATGATAATAATGCTCGTTACTCAAAGCCTAGGCATTTCTTAGCCATATAAAACCTAGCTGTTAAAACATACAGGATGAGTTTTTTTAGGGTTTTTGGAAAATGATATCTCAGTCCAAGACTCTGTTTAGTTCAATAAGTTTTAACATCAACCACTAAATATACAGATGCCAGATAGGCATTCCCAAGACAAAACTGGGTATGCCTCATCCTTATAAAATATCCCAAAGACATTAAAGGTTTTGTTATTTAATCCCTAAGTAATTTGAAAATTGTATAGATTGCACAGTTGTGTATTTAAAGCTAGCACTAGATTCCCATTTTCCTGCTTGTTTTCCTAGCTAACCAAAACAAAATGACAGATTCTCACACATTCCCCCACTTTATTTATTACACATTGAAGAAATATGCAAATTTTGCAATTCAGCCCACTGTGGATTTCATATTTGAAGAAGTGGCAGTGATATATTGGATGGCCGAAATACACAAGTGATTTTTTCCATCGCTTTGGCTTCAGCTTTTTCCTTCACTTACAGCTTTCCTAGGAGCAAGGCTGATTTTAGACTCTGCCTTCTCCCCACCCACTATAGAGCAGTGTTCCCAACAGGTAATACTACTACAACAACAAAACAAGACAGTAGCAGCAGGAAGAGGAGGCCACCTGGATGAGCTACACAATTTGAGTTGCTTAATTACTTTCCTCACAGCCCTTTCTTTATTCCTGCGATTCCATGGTTCTATTACCTTATTGACAGCTTCAGAAGGTTAAGGTCTGGATGAAAGACCTGAACGATACTATGATGATTCATTCAGTGTGATTTAGCCAAAACAAATGCTAACCTATTTTTGGAAATACACCAGTCAGTCTCCCCATTCAATTCTTTAACAGCTCGCCAGCTCCCTCACACCTCTGGACATCATGCTTGGACTGCTGGCTGCCGCAGCCCATGATGTTGACCACCCAGGGGTAAACCAGCCGTTTTTGATCAAAACAAACCACCACCTCGCCAACCTATATCAGGTAAGAGAACCAACATGATACAATATGGTTAACTGCTTTAGGCCCAGTGCTGTAGCCTGAATCTCACCCTTGGAGATAGCCTTCATTCAGGGTCAGCCTCAATGATGACCACAGCCAAAGAGCATGGGTTTGAAATAGGTTCAGAGTGTCCCCCAGGGAAGATTAAATTGGTTTACAAGGATATCCAAGGAATTCAATTTGCTCTGAAGCAGGTTTGAAATTCTCCCAAGTCAAACAGGATTCCTGAGTCTACCGTCTCATGGTCTGAGACTATCTGTCTCCATAGGAACCATCTAATACATAATGGCCAGTTGAAGCCAGTCCTTGTAGAACTTCTATAAATGATACTCCCAGGTGCAATCCTAATTCAGATTTACGTCTCTAGGGCCATTTCTTTTTTTAATCATGTTTTTATTTTTTTATTGAAGTATAGTTGACTTATAATATTACACTAGTTTCAGGTATACAATATAGTGATTCAAAGATTTTACAAATTATACTTCATTTATAGTTATTATAAAATATTGGCTATATTCTCCAGTGCAATTTCTGAACTTCTTTGGCCTCTGAGTCAGAGGTATGTTATCGAAGACAATAGGCGTACTTTGTTGTTAAAAAATTGTTCAACAGCACGAGTAGATTGGCCCAAAGAAGTCTTATCTGTGATATTACTTCAGATATTATAACCCTATATCATAAATGAATTATTCCCAGAATTTTCAACATGGTTTGGGGGAGACCTTTGGTTGTCATTAACAAAATCATTGCATTCAAGGGAGTCATTGATCTCAATTTTAGTAGATCTTTTGAAAAAATTCAGTGCGGGAAGAATTTCTAAAGGATTCCCGTAAAACAGTTGCGTTATACAAAACAGTGCAGCTTGAGGATAAAGTACAACTGAAACATGAAACAGAGCTTTTTTCCATCCAGTTGATTAGCTTTTGGTCCAGGTAGGAATTGGCATTCCAAGGTTTATGGATCCCCTGGTACATAATTCAGCACTGGGATCTCTTGGTCTGTCAGCCAGCACCTGGAGCTGGGATAGAAATGACCATAAAGAGGGGACAGGGTGACATAATTTAGAAAAACTTTTGATGATGAGCTGAAAACTAAACAAAGAAAATGAAAACTAAAACTAAACTTTCTAAGCAGTCTCAGAAGCTAAATTTATTGCTTGGGGAAAACATTAAAAATTTGACCAGGGGAAAAAAAATGAATGACTGAACTGAGAGCTCCCAAATAGATTTTCTATTCCTATCATATTTTAATTCTGACTTTTCAAATGTCTTTAATTAAATAAAGAAAATCAAGCAACAGGACTGGCTACTTGATCTACTTCCATATAATGTAAATGCTTACCTAATTCTAGTTTCTCATCATCAAATAGATCACATCAATGGAGTTTAAGAGAGTATGTACTGCTACTGACTGATTTGTACATGAAAATAAGGATCATAAAGCTGTGCTTTGACATGTAGTGTATATAAAACACGTAATGAATGCACATTTAGACAGAAAGTCAGAAAGAAATATGCCAGATATTAAAGATGTAAAAAAGAAGAATGTAGAATTTCATTAACTACTCACTGCTAATTAACAAAAATTGATTCTCAAAAGAAAGATACTGCAATCTACTTGTTCATATACTAAAAATGTTCTCAAATAAATGGATTCCTTACTCAAACTTTTGAAGTGCAGATAATTTTTAATAATATTTAATCTCTTTGTTAAAAATAAACATTCCTATACAACCAAATTCTGCAGCCTTTTCAACACAACCTACAGTCTTGTGTATTTTGAACTAGCAACTATTTATTGCATGCATCAGATGATATACTAGGATCTAGGAGTACAAAGATAAATAAAATATAATCCCTGCCCTTGGACATTGGTTCAAACTCAGATGCTCAAAATGTGCAAAATCCAAGAAAACTTAATCCCAGTTTGAAAAAGTTTAGAGGAGTTAGCCAAAGATATGCATGTATATCTCTGTGTACATACCTAGAAACAACTTTTTTTTAAAGCCTCTGAAGACAAAATTTACCCATGCTGTTCTTTGTATCCAAAGATGTTACAACAATAAAGTGAGCTATTATTTTTTTCTAGCAGTGAATTTATCCATCTGAATTGTCTGGCCTGATGCTCGATAGGAAAGAGAAGGATCCTCTTGATAATGACTAGACAGAAGTTGGCATATAGGACTCAAAAACCACATTCAAGAGACTATCTTCATCAGTCCCGTGCTCAAATGGTCTTAGGCTCTCTTGGAGGCTAGAGATCCATGTCTCTAAGTTTTAGGAACAGTGTTGAGGGCAAACCAGTATCACGTAATGTCACAAAGATACTTCCAATATCCTAGAGCTGGCTAGTATAAAAGATGAAACTTTTATCAGCCAACTTGGGACTTTACATGTTAAAAGTAAATATTGTTAAGAGGACCTAAAAATAATATGAGATTTTAATTTTGTCCAAAAAAATATATATGATAGCTTTTACATTTGGCTATATACCGTTCTTATTAACTATATGAAGGAGTTCCAAAAAGATAAAGAAAATTCCCTTTAAAATTCAGTTCAATGAATTGTATAACTAACCTTTATTCAACACTTACTATGATTCAAACACTGGGCTAAGTGATTTTATCTATTATATTATTTAATCTTCACAATAGCCCAGTTAGGTGGGTACTATCATCATACCTATTTTCCAGAAAGAGGAAAATTGTTATTAGGAAATCCAAGTGGGTTTTCCTGAAAATAAACAGCTAATTAATGGCAGAGGTGGAATTAGAACTCAAGACTTTTATCTCCAGAGCCAAATGTGCCTAAGCCCTGCACATACTGCCTCTAAAATTCATATTGATCACCTGTGGTGTGCAGGAAAGTAAGAGCTCTCCTCCAGGTTCTCCTATCGCAGGGAGGGAGACAGGAGGGTTATAGACATGTATCAATAGCTTAAGGTGGGAGAGCCTTTGCTAAGTGCTCTACGGTAGTTAGGTACAAACAAAATGTGATGGGAAGACAGAGGCGAAAGAGAAATTGATTCTGCAGATGGTTTCTGGAAATAAAAAAATTAAAAATTAAAACAAAAAACAAAAATAAACCTCATGGAGGGAGAGTAATATAAACTGGGCCTTGAAGTGTGAGTAACATTTTGAGTAGCAGGGCAGAGAGTGTGACACCAAAGGCAGCATAAACTGGTGTACTTTGGGGATGAAAACCCACAACTCCAGAGTAACTGCAAATGGACTGTTTCTGTGGCCTTGAGCTGAGTATAGTCCTGTCATGAATGGCCCCTGCTCTCTGTTCAATGACTTGGGCATGTTATGATGAAGTGTATATTCTCTCTTTTGTAGACACTGTAGATTAGCTGTACAGAATGTGATCTGGGTCAGAAAATCTTCATTTCGCATTAAGTTGTCAGTGAAGAACTGGCATAACTCTTTAGGTTTTCAATTTCAAGAAAAAAAAATCATGTTACATAAAATATCAACTCAGCAAGATCATTAACAACACATGATACTTTAAAATCTTTGGAAATACAGCCTTTTAGCCTACCAAGGGCCTGTTGGTTGAGACATAAATAAGCTTTCAGGAAACTATATGCAAATTTTCAGACGACGTACCTATACACATTTTTCTAGGGAGAGGATCCATGACTTATATTTTAAAATGAGTTATAGATCCAGAAAATATTAAGAACTGTGATAATGAGTGAAAAAATATATATACACACCATATATAGACATATATGTTACACAATACATATACATATGTTGTGTAATATATGTGTGTGTGTATATATATATACATATGTATATATATACAAAAACTGTACATGCACATGCACACACATTTGGTCAACAAGAATAGCCAAGAAGATGTGCCAGGAATTATGGGGCTTTGAGAATACCCTGTGCGTGACTTTGTACAATCCAGACTTACTATAAATGAGATAAAATGGAAGAGGGCTTCCTCTCCCTCCTTTTGTTGGCTGTGCTCTTTTAGTTCTAATAAATAAGAAGATCATTGCCTAAGACCCGGCCTGTGCTTCTGCCCTGAGATAAAGAGAGAGCCAGGGCAGCTGGAGTGAAGGCCAAGTTAAAGGGCTCTCTCCCATTGTCCTCTGTCTGGGCCAGACTCACTAGCTGAACTGCCAACCCAAGTTCAACATGAAGACCATAAAGGCATTTCCACCTGGCACCACTCTCATCAGACTGGAAGCAGTCCAGGTGTCCGTGGTGGACTAAGAGGGTACCTAACAGCATGTGAGAGATACAGCTGAGAATTTACTTTCTGTCCCTCCACCCTCCAATCCTCCAACATGTGGGTTCAGCAGTTTTGCAAAGTAAGTGTTAAATCAGACATGATATTGCTTATTACAATTGCAAAAGGAATTGCTTTCAGTTCAATTTAAAATCTAGAATATGATACAAATGAACTTATTTACAAAACAGAAACAGACTCACAGACATAGAAAACAAACTTATGGTTATCAAAAGGGAACTGGGGGGAACGGATAAATTAGGAGTTTGGGATTAGCAGATACAAACTACTATATAAAAAACGGATAAACAACAAGGACCTACTGTATAGCACAGGGAGCTATATTCAATATCTTGTAATAAACCATATAAAAAAGTTAATTCCTTTTGATAGAGTCCAACTACATATTAACTAGTGACAGAACAACCTAATGAATAAAATAATTAATAATTAGTTGTTCCATGAAACACTGTATTTATTACATTCTCTATTTGTCTTGCAGAAGTTTATAATCATTTTTCTTGGTCACTTATCACAAGCACGTAGAAGAGGCCAGCATTTTTAACCACTTTTTATTCTTAATGACTCTGCACCATAAATATGAAGTTAGAGCCAGGAGACATGTTTCTTCCATATGGTCCTATGACCTCTACTCAAACAAGCAATTGCAAAGATTATATGTAACCTCATGATTTCTGCCGCATGAAAGGTGTTTTTGGCAAGTGGAGTGAAAATTGTCAAAAGGAGGTTCAAATTTGATTTTGTGTTTCATAAAGTTTCCGCTGTTCATAGTGAGGTAGCTGGCACGTGGCACATCCATGGCCCTGATCTGAACACAGGCCTGCCCCGTGGACAGCAATCAGTGTTCGGGCTCCTTGTGAGAGCAGTGTCTTCGGCAGATGCAGATCAAACAAGAGAAAAACAGGTAGTAAACATGGCAGTGCTATAGTTTCTTCAAGGGCCAAGGTCTTGTTTAGGACTCAAGGAGCTTCTGTTCCTCTGAGACCTCCTGGGCTGGGGCCCTTGCAGCGTTGCCAAGGAGACCACTGGGCTTGTTAGGGAAGAACTCAGTGACTTCATTATCTTCTGCAGTCTTGCTTCCCGGTTTCGTGAGCAATTAAAAATGAAAACACAGACTATGTTCCTGTTGTTGTTTTTCTTCCTGCCTCCGCTGGTTTAAAAGGTATAATTAACTCTGAGTCTTGTTGTACACCAGACTCAGTTTATCAACATCATTCTAAGTATTTTAATCAGAGAAAGTGTCCAATAAATAGGAGAAAAAAACAACAACAGTTTAAAGCTGCTTTGTATGATAGCAAATCTGCTCTGCCAGATTCTCTTTGACAAAGAGACTCTCGGTTTAATTTGAAAACCTGTGTTGGTGGTTTATTAAATGCCAGATGTGTTGTTATTCTAGAACAAAGAGATTGTTTTGTTCTTAGGGTGGATAATACTTGATTATTCAGATAAAAGGGGAAATACAGGTTTTGCAGTAGGGGTTTGAAGAGTTTTATTTTGTTCAAAATAAATTCTGGTAGGTTTTGTGGCCGCAAAGGTGGGTGCTTACTCTCTCAACTTTACAGTGAAGATTATTCTTATTAATAAAACTACAGGTATGAAGAGTTTGTGACACTAGAACACATTCTCACTGGAATGATGTGAAATTGCTGAGCTGCTGCTTCTGAAAGTAGAGAGATGTTGTACCTACTGTGGGATTCCAAAACAGTGCTGGGATTTAAATGGATGTTAAAGCAATATCATCTCATCCTATGTTCAGATCTCCATGAGCATTTCTGATGAGCATCTTCTTTTTTTCAATCTGCCTTTGGCTGATATTGGTCTCTGAGCTGCTGTGAAAGCCAGTGAGTCTGTAGGAGCAGAGCCACCTCCCTCTTAAGAAAGACAAAGATAATTTGGCCATTGCCTATGAAATACCAGTACCTCCCAGCCTGCTTATGCCAGATCCTCCCCTAGAGCAGGGCACCAACATCTTTCATCCTGTCATCTACACTCAGCCTTGCCTGTCTCCAACCCTTCCGCCACTGTGCAGCCAGAATGAGTTTCCTGAAACTCAACTGTGACACTTAGATGCCTGCTTAAAATCCCATTGCCCTCAGGGTTAAGTCCAAATATCTTAACCCAGTTCACAAGCCTCCTTATGATCTGACCCTCACTACACTTTCCAGTTCCACTTCCCACCGTTACTCTCCCAGGCTCTATGCATCATCCAGTCCGAACCACTTTCAGAATCCCAGAGCCGACATATGTGCCAAGTGCTGGCAGTACAGAAGATAAACAAAACAAATAGAAATCCCTGCTTTCTTCTAGGGGAATCAGAAAATAAGTAAAATATATAGTATGTTTGAAAGTGATCATTTCTAATGATTAAAAAATAAATAAAACAGGGAGGGAAGATATAAAGTGTCCCTCTTGCTCCAGGTCTTCACTCACATGCTCTTCTTCCTTCTGCCTGTTTTAATGAAATGTAAACATGGCAGTGCTATAGTTTCTGTATTGCCTGCATTCTCGGACTCCTCTCTAACTTACTCATTCTTTTGATCCCAACTTGGACAGATCTTCCTCCTGAAAGCCTTCTTTTTCTTTAAAAATCCATCTTCCATGCCCCTGCTATATGATTTCACAGCCCTCTCTTACTTCCCCTATCACGGTGTTTATCTCTCTAAACTGCCATTTCCTGATTAGACGTCCACATCCCCCATAGCCTGCAAGCTTCTAGGCACCTACCTCGTCTGCTGCCGTATCCTCAGCATCTGGCACAGTCCTCATGTTTAGTGAATATTCGTTAGGTTGTGGGATGTTTGCTGGATGAGTAAGTGGATGGATAGATGGATGGAGAGACGGATGGAGGCACAGTTTGGACCCACGCAGCAAGAAAGACAGAACCTGAGTAACACTGAAAAATGAGAAATATTGGCCACAGTGAGCACACACAGGGACCCAGAGGGGAAAACTGAGAGACAGCAGCACACAGACCAGAAAGCATATCCCCGTACTGTCCGCTTAGTAGGTACTTGTGCTGATTATTGCATTATTACTTCCCTACATCAAGAGTACACCATGAAGACTGAGAAGCATCGTGGAAAATTCTTTATAATGATCTTCTTTTTTGTTTATCTTGCAATTGACAAATGCTATCTGATACATGTTATTTCTGGAGTCGTTTACCTGATCCTGGTCATCTGTGAGCGAATAGTGAGAGAGCCCATTGCTATAATAATTTAAAAATCTCTTTGACTTTTACCTGAGTCTAAGGATTTCACAGCAGAAGATTCCAAGTCTGGCTTTTATCAGCTATTGACCAAAAAATTAACAGGACTCTGTTACTTATACAGTTACTTAAACTTTTGCAGTTAGGGAACTTTGGGGTTTTGGAGGTTAATTACTTAGTATCCATTCAACAAATATTTAGTTATTTAAGTGGCACTGTGCCACATGCTGGTGCACAAAGATGAATAAGATATGCTCCTCGTTCTCAATGGCAGTCACGTATGGCAGCAGCTTCCAACCAGGCACGTGTGCCCACGGGGATACACGAAGACGTTCCCAGGAGTACGCAGGCATGAATAGTGCTAACAGAACTCACTTTCAGCTCCTTAAACTGACCTACCTGCAATGTGCTTGCAGGACAGTCAAGCCAGTTCTACTTTCCACTCCTCTTCACATTTACCCTGTTCCCACTGTACAAAAGAAAGACATGTCTCTTATCCATTCTGCGTATTGCATCTTGCTCCAATTTCACTAATATGGTATATTGCCCCAGTGTGAAAAAATGCCAAAGGAACAACTAAAAATATTCAAGGAAATCTCCTGTAACTGAGGTAATATAAGGCTCCCAGCCATCTCATGAATAAATGCATTGTCAGAACACTTTTTTCTTTTTATTTATTTATTTATTTATTTCTGGCTACTGTTCGTTGCGGTGTGCATTACGGTGGCTTCTCTTGTTGTGGAGCACGGGTTCTAGGCACGCGGGCTTCAGTAGTTGTGGCTCGCGGGCTCTAGAGCTCAGGCTCAGTAGTTGTGGCACACAGGCTTAGTTGCTCCGCGGCATGTGGGATCTTCCCGGACCAGGGCTTGAACCCGTGTCTCCTGCATTGGCAGGCAGATTCTTAACCACTGCGCCGCCAGGGAAGTCCCAAAACATTTTTATTCTTAAGCATAATGTTTTCCAAATTTGCAGTATACATGTATTTTCATCAATTAGTTACCAAGAGCAATTGCATTGTAAACCCAAGCTGGAAAAATATTTACTACTTAGAGCCTGATGTTAAGTAAATTTGTTAAATTAAAGATTCAATTTATATATCAATACTTATTTTTGTTTCAGAGAGATATGATAGGGTGATGATGAAAGAATTTCACACATGAAAATATATTACATTAAAATAAAATTCTATGGGGAAATAGAATGGAAATATAAGTTCTAGAGGGAAAAAATTCAATTTAAAATTTTTGACTTAAAGAATAAATTATTCATGTGTTTTCTTAAACATGTGATTAATAGGTATTAAATGCCATTGGTATTTTGATTCCCTTAGATACATTTAATGCATACAAGAGTTATATAATGATTTTATATTAAAACACCAATATTCACAAAAATGCAAGACATTACATCTTTTGTTACCATAGAAATTTGTGATTTTAGATATCAATTTTTTAAAGTATAGGGAGACCATAATTTTTCAAGACTATTTTAAGAGTAAATGAACAAAAACGTGTGAAAATTACTTATATGTAGGAGCAAGGCCAGTGAACAAAGTTGTTGTAAGGTGTTTTGGACAGTAGGATAGAAGCTTGGGTTGGGAATGGGGAGCTAGAAGAGGGAGCTGTCAGTTCTGTTTGGAGAACCAGGAAAGTCTTTCCTAGCAGATGGCAGTGTCTGATCTCAGAAATAAGAAGTGTGTGTTTGTGTGTGCGTGCCCTCGCGCAGATGCGCGTGAGCCCACGCGTGCGTTTCAGACTTTACTAAGGTGATTTCACCTCACTCTTTTTTAGAGTTATAAAATTCTTTATTATGATTCTTATGCAAAAACCAAGCATTATTCTAGATTAAGACATTGAAAAGGTCTTTTTATCAACTCTTTTGGGATGATATGGAAGATAATAAAGCAACTTTAAATAATGTGGTGTGTTAGTGACTTAAACAAGGGTAGAAGTTTGTTTCTATCCTTTATAAAAGAAGTTTGGATATTGGCAGTCCAGGGCAGGCGTGGTGGCTTCACAAAATTAAGAATGAGTGACCCAAGATCCTTTCAGTTCTTCAGTCTGCTATCACTGGGGTATGACACTTGTCCTCATTGCCCAGCTAGCTGCTGGAGCTCTAGCCATTCCTGCTGCCTTCCAGACAGTGAGAAGGAAGGAAGGGGTAAAGCAAAAGAAGCCTGTCCCAGATGAAACAGTTCCCTTTAAACAACTTTCCTTAAAATCCCACACAACATTTCTGCTTACATTTAATAGGTCAGAATTTAGCCTGATGATTCCACTTAGCTGTAAAGGAGGTTGGGAAATGTTATCTTTATTCTGGACAACGATGAGACTCCTCTAAACACTGAGCCATCCTAGCAGATCCAGAAATCAACCATCTCACCACCTCCACTTTCCTAGTCCAAGCCTTTATCAGCTTTTGCCTGGATAACTGCCCTCTCCCCCAACCTTCTACACCTATTTCTACCCTTATCCCCTACCAAAGTCTATTTTCAACATAGCAACCAAAGTGATCTTATTTACGGTTAAGTCATATAATTTCATTCCTCCCAAACTTCTGCAGTGGATCCTTATTTCTCTCAGAGTAAAAATCAGAATCCTTACAATGGCCGGAAGACCACACATGATCTGGTCTCGAATTACGTCTCTAACTCCTTGTACCTATACGTTCTCTTCCCTCGCTGCACATGGACCTCACAGCTGTTTGCTCCCCCTTGGGGGCCTTTACTTCAGCTGTTTTCTCTGGAACAGTCTTCCCTCATCAGCATGGTGAGCTCCCTCCTACCTTCAATTCTTCGCTCTAATCTCACCTCTTACCCTGACTACTTTACCTTCCCCATCCCACCCCTCCAAAGACTCTCAAATTCCCATTATTCTGCTCTACTTTTCCTTCTTTCCATGCATTTGCTATCTTCTGGATGCTATACTTTTTTTTCCAAAGTATTTCTTGTGCTTATTGTTTATTATCTCTCTCTCTCTATCCCTGCTACCTCTAGTTCTCTGTCTCTTTTGTTCACTGATATATTCCAAGCACATATTACAGTGCCTGGAACATAGTAAGTGTTCAATATGTTTGCCGAATGAAATCAAGTAATTTGTTCAGTTATATACTTAACAAATTAATAGAAAGCACTTTCTCTGTGCAAGGCACACAGTTGAGTGGATACAAAAGGAACGAGGCAGGGTTCCTGCTCACATACAGTTTATAATCTAGTAAGAAGAACAGGAAGTACATACACAACTGTCACACACATCAACGGGACTGAGAGCAACTGGCCTCAGGACTTGAGGAATGCCGAGAAAAAGAGCTATAGGACTCAGAGGAGAGCAAGTGCGCCTCTAACTGGACTCGTTCCAGGTGGCTTTGTGGATGGAGTGTTTGAATTGGACTTTGGAAGACAGGTTTTAGTTTGATAAGGAAACATAGAGGAGTTTGAGGAACATAAACTACCTTGAAAGGCATGAAAGTGGCAAAAGGAAAGGACATTTTCATGTATTAATAATTTAATAATGTCAATAATAAGTTATAGTTTTATTAATATGGTGTCATTTATTTGGACTATAAGACCTTTGTAGGAAAGGAAAGGTCAATGTATTCAATTATCTCAAACATATAGGAACGGAATGATATAGTTGGGACAATTTTTAGGGAGCACTGAATGCCGAGCTAAGGAGTTAAGCCTAATATATCTGATAGGACACCAAGGTAGAGTTTGGAGCAGGGCATGGGAGAAGGCAGATGGCACAATCCTACTGAAGTTAGGTGAGCTCCTTGAGGGCCGCAGTTTTGTCTTATTCACCTTTAGACCTCCAGTGCCTGCCATGGCACCTGGCCTATTAGGAGGTGTTCAAAAAATATTAGTTTATATTTCAACCAATGATTAGGGAGATGGTAAAAAATTTTGTCAAATAAACAAGTCACATTCTGGAAGTTGTAGGGAGGATGAATAGAAGGAAGGATAATTAAGGATAATAAAGCACTAAAATAGGGTCACTTCAGTGAAAGGAAGGGATGGGTATAAGAGACGTCATGATGGAAGAACCAACAGAACTCAGAGACTGTTCAGATGTGAGGGCCGAGAGTGGCTGAAGGATGAATCCTCCCCCAAGACAATCTAAATCTCCTCAACTCATAACACACTCAAACTACAAGATTTTTTGAAGTGACACCAAATTTGGAGGCATGTGCAAAGATTCCAGTGTGGATTTAGAAACTAACATCTAATTAAAACAATCAACCATTGACTTTTTTTTTTTTAATTTTTATTTATTATTTATTTATTATGTTTATTTTTGGCTGTGTTGGGTCTTCGCCTCTGTGCGAGGGCTCTCTCCAGTTGCGGCGAGTGGGGGCCACTCTGCATCGCGGTGCGCGGGCCTGTCACTATCGCGGCCTCTCTTGTTGCGGAGCACAGGCTCCAGACACTCAGGCTCAGTAGTTGTGGCTCACGGGCCCAGTCGCTCCGCGGCATGTGGGATCCTCCCAGACCAGGGCTCGAACCCGTGTCCCCTGCATTGGCAGGCAGATTCTCAACCACTGCGCCACCAGGGAAGCCCAACCATTGACTTTTAAAGCAGCAACTATAGATGATTTGGGGGAAAATTAAGTATAACTGTAGGCATTCATCAGTTTATAAACGTCAGGCTTCTGAATGCTTGGATGTGGGTGAACAGAGGTAATTCTTAGGAGACAGCAAGTGGAGGTGTGCAAAGCTTAGGTCTTGATGCCTGGCAGACCTGTGTTGAAGCCCTTTCTCAGTTACTGACTAGCTATGTGGCCTCTCAGAGAAACCTGGGGTTTCATTTGCTGTGAGTTAATGATTAAAACAGTAGACAGTTATGTGAGAATTCAATGAGATCATGTAAAGGGGCTGGCACACAGTGGGTGCTTCAGAAATGTTAATCCCCCCTCCCTAAACTGCTCTTCTTCTGCATCCAGTGGAGTACCCCTACCTCCAACACAATTGTGGCCAAAACATACTTTTATTTATAATGACAGCTCCGTGAAAGGTTGTGTTTGTAATATGTATGCTATTTTCTTTTATTCTGTGCCAGCTTCCAGGCCCCCTCCATTTCCTCCCATTTTCCTGGTGCTCATCTCCAAATATGGTTTCACCAGCAAATTTCCTAAGTATCTGTTTATTCTGTCTTCAGGAAGATTATTAATGAAGATGTTAAGTCAGGCTGGCATAAATAACAATGCTTAAGGCAATTCTCCAGACACTTTTGTTCCACTCAACAGGGATATGGCGTCATTTATCATTAGGTCTTGTTACAGTTTTCCGGGCCCTTGAAAAACTCACGTGAGGGCACTCATGTCACATCTACTTGAATTAGTCTTGCAAGTGAATGCTCATGAGTGACTGAATTAAATGTCACAGCAGGGATAGAACATCTGTTACATCACACTAACCTATCACTCTCTGCTCTCATAAATCTTTACAATCAAAACAAATTAGTCTAGTATGTTATTTCTCATAAACATTGTCTTTTGCTGTGTGTAGCTCATGCCCAAAAGGAGATAATAGACTGGTTGATAAAAGTAACAAAATCTCATCACAGGTTCAAACCTGGTCAAGTGGTGCGTAAGGAATAATGACTCCTTGGCAAAGAGAAATGAATGGCAATAGAGCAGCCTGTACAGAGAGTCGGAATAAGACTCCACCTCGTGAAACTCATTCTACAAAGTCCTGGGGAGAAATCATGACCTGGTTTTAGAACCAAGAATAGTTGCAGTTTTCTTGAACTTGTTTTTTCCTAATAGACCCTAGATTGTGCCAGTCCTGGGGGATTCTCTTTTCCCATTTGCTGAAAAAGTTGAGCATTACACGGATGGCACAGATATAGTGGCAAGAAGAGTGGGGTTGCATAATGATGGAGTAGTTTTCAGTCTCTGTCCTGGCTCCATCAGTCTCCATATTATTTTCCTTGCTTCTTTCCCCTCACTTTTTTTTAATTGTGGCAAAATACACATAATATAAAATTTACCATCTTAACCCTTTTTCAGTGTACAATTCAGTGGTACTAAGTACATTTGCACTGTTGTGCAGTCATCACCACAATCAAGCTCTAGAATTCATCTTGCAAAGCTGAAACTCTGTACCCACAAAACAATGTTGTGTTGGCCAAAATATTCATTCGGGTTTGTCCAGAAGATGGTGCGGAAAAACCCGAACGAACTTTTTGGCCAACCCAATAACTCCCTATTCCCTCAGCTCCCCTGGCAACTGCCATTGTTTCTGTCTCCATGAATCTGAATCTGACTACTCTAGGTACCTCATATAAGCAGAATCACACAATTGCCCCCTACTTTTTTCAACTGAAGTATAGTTGATATACAATACTGTATGTTACAGGTGTACACTATAGTGATTCACAGTTTTTAAAGGTTATACTCCAGTATAGCCAATTACAAAATATTGGCTATATTCCCTATGCTGTACAATATATCTTGTAGCTTATTTTAGACATAATAGTTTGTACCTCTTAATCCCTTTCCCTTACATTTCCCCTCCCCCCTTCCCTCTCCCCATTGGTAACCACTAGTTTATTCTCTACATCTGTGAGTCTGTTTCTTTTTCGTTTTATTCACCAGTTTGTTGTATTTTTTTTTTAGATTCCACATATAAGTGATATCTCTGTACTTGTCTTTCTCTGTCTTATTTCACTTCGCATAATACCCTCCAGGTCCATCCATGTTGCTGCAAATGGCACAATTTCATTATTTTCTGTGGCTGAGTAGTATTCCATTGTGTGTGTGTGTGTGTGTGTGTGTGTGTGTGTGTGTGTGTGTATATACACCACATATATATATGTATGTATATACACCACATCTTCTTTGTCCATTCATCTGTTGATGGAAACCTAGGTTGCTTCCATGCCTTGACAATTTAGCCTCACTTTTAATAAATGCTATCTTCCTGTATTTTTTGTAAGTTTATAACACCTCTTGAAACAAAATGGAGAATGAATAAATAAGAAAATAAAGGGAAAAGATTTCTTGGTGACTAGAATAGTTCTATTCTCTGTAAATGAAGTCAGTGGTAAGGCCATAATGTTTGCTAATATAGAACAAAACAAAATAGCTTGTAAGAAATACTCATTATTTAAATGGTTAGCTAATGTTCAGACAGGCAGCATACTTAAGGTCAAAGGAGAGACTGGATGTAGTAGAGGTTTCCACAAAGGAAGAAATATCAAGATAGTTGAACAAGGAAGCAACTGTAGATTCAAACCCAGACCTAATGGGCTAAGTGCCGATATACTGATCACAAAGATTATTGACAGTGGTTCTCAGACTTTAATGTCCACAATAATAAATCACCACAAAGCCACCAAAACAAGACTGCATTGACTGGGGCACATATCACACCAGAGGTTGTGAGGCCTGCCTCTGTTCTGTTAAGTAGTATGATTTTGGATTATATTATGCACATAGCCCTATGGTATCCATTACTACCTACTTTTACTGCCTCACTTTCTTTCTTCTACACTGTTACCTGAATGCACTTTCAAAACCAGACAGAGACAGGACTGCGGCTGCTAGAAATAGACCCGCATTCAGCCCTCTGGTGGAAGGTCAGCGGGGCCTTGACCCACACACACACTATTATTATAGCCTTGAGAATAGGCCTGTGGTTGTTTTATTTTGTATTTCTGCTCTGCCTCTATGTCATCAGGTACCAACTGGCCAGAGGGAAAATACTGGCCTCCACAGAGCTGTGTTCAGCGAGAGAGATCGGTATCTGGCTTCTCCCCCATTTATAGTTTTAATTTTCTTTCTTTCTAGAATATGTCTGTGCTGGAGAATCACCACTGGCGATCTACGATCGGCATGCTTCGAGAATCAAGACTTCTGGCTCACTTGCCAAAGGAAATGACGTAAGTGGCGTAGAGATGAAACATACCGATGTCCACACATTAGAGATAATACGCTTTCTCTTGGGCTTGAGACCGCCAGGGTTAATGGCAGGGAGCCAGCCCACTGTGCTTCCGGCCCGTGCTGCCTTGGTTGCCTATCAGAGGAGATGCGGTGTCAGTTACAGCAACCCAGAAACCAGAATCCCTCTGTGAACTCTGAAAGGGCCTGGAGAGTGTAGGACCTAACGTCAGGAAAAGAGATAATAAACAGCTCTCAGCTTTCACACTCTTCGGCATCAACGCTGTGCTTTGCCAAATTCCTGTCTTTTATGTTAGCAAAATTGTCCTCCTGTGTAGATCCAAATAATAAATATTTATCAAGAAGGAACACAGGAGTTCCCAAGCTAGATTGAAGCCTAGTTCAATAAAGCGTGTTTTGTTATTGCCAGCCTTAGCAAAAGGAGAAGTCAGGAATTCTTTTCTAAAATGTCTTTTGTTAAGTAACTGAATTGGCCCCAGCAATTTTTTTCACCAGGAATTTACCTATGTCTCTTGCATTTTAAACAGAAAAGGAAATACTAGTTTCCTGGTCCACTGTTCTTCAGCCCGGGTATTTAGGTCGAGTCCTACTAAATCCAAGACCATGGCCTCATTTCCACCTGGCCTCAGTTTAGCTGCTGTACCACATTGGCCTTAATTTAGCTGCTGCACTGTCTTCCAAGGTCACTGCTAATTCCTATCTGTTTAATTCAAATGCACAGAACCCAGGGTAGCTAGGAGGGAAAAAGTAAATAGATCCCTGTACTGTCTTTCTGAAGGGCACACAACTTAAGGTCAAGGACCACATGGTGTCTCTCGGTACAGCAGGCATGATGCTTTGCGCTCGTGGGTTTACCCCTGGCACGCTGATTCCATCTCATGCTGTTTCCTAGCACCCGGAGGAAAGTGGAATTTGTGGAAGGAACTTCAATTCTGATAACATTTTACCCCCGAAACCAAATAAAACCAATCCTCACACATGGAATAAAAACTCGTGCCTTTTACTAAAACAATACATTGCAAAGATCGAAAGAATTAAGTGCAAAAAGAACTAAAAACTAGAGCAAAAAATCAAGTAAGAAGGAGGAGAAAGGAAGAGGTGAATGGTAAGGAAGCCAAAGAAAGAGAGAAGAAGAAGGGAAGGAAGGCGAAGGAGACAGGAAGGAATAAAACGACAGGAAAAAGGGAGGAAGAACCTGGGACCAGACTTGTCCCTGTAACGCCCTCCTTGATCCTGCTCGTTGCTCAATTAATATTCATTTCCTAAGATACTTCTACTCATCCCTATGGATTCCAAATAAAAATACTATATTTTTATATGTTTTTGTGGAACATAGTGTTATAAATTGCTTTTGCTAGAAGAAAAACTGTTATGCAATAATATATGTGAAAGGACTTTATAATGAAATTTACAGTCATCCTACTCATAGTGAGTATCCTATCCTCATGTAAATGCCTTCAAATCATTTTTCTGATTCTGAAAGACAGGTTAACCGTACACACTAAGGAAAAAATCAGAAAAGTATTAGTTTGCACCATATGAAGTTGCTGTTTCTGAGAGCCCAGAACAGTAGAATAATGGCAGTTTCATATGATTCAACCTAATATGAAGAAGAAAAATGAGATTACTGGTAATCCAGCAGTTCAGGAATAGTAAATGTTAACCTGGCTGGTTTGTTTCCTTTTAGTCTTTTTTTCAGTACAACTATATTTTAAAGAAATGGGGAAGTTATCTCATACAGTGTATGTCCTGCTATTTTTCACTTACTGTAAAGGTCTTTTTCCATATCATTAAACCTGCTACTAAAATAAAGTATTGCATTTCATTGCATCAAATTGTATTGACTATTGCCTATTGTTGGGAATTTAGATGATTTCCAAATTAATTGCATTACAAATAATGCTTAACAAGCATCCTTAAACATGTATTTTTATCCCAAACTACGATATTCTATTTTCTCAGAAACTGTTTGTGGTTAGGAGTTATTGATCAGAAAGAAAGGTGTGAATTTTTAAGGTTCTTGTTGTATACTATCAAATTGCTTTTCCAAAAAGCTGTATCTACCTGTATTCCCATTGGTAGATTATGAGAAAATCTACCAATGTACCACCACCAAAATTGAGTTTTATCTCTATTACCTTTTTAAAATATTTGCAGATTTGACAGAAAGAGAGAGAAAGAAAGAAAGAGAAGGAGAGAGAGAGAGAGAGATTCATTGATAACAAATGAGACTAAAAATTTTTCATGTATTTACTGGCCACTGTTATTTCTTTAGAGAACAAAATTTTGTGTTTGATCTTTTATTTTCTTATGAGTATTATTATTCATTTGTAAGAAGTTTTTGTATTTTAACTGCAGTAACCATTTGTTATATGTTGTAAATATTATTTGAAGCTTTTAGTTTGCCTTTTAACCTGGTTCATGAAACATTTCACCTAACTAAAATAGTTATGTTTCCTGGTTATAAATTTAATAAATATTCATATTTTTAAAGAATTCATACAATATTGAAAATTATTTTTTAAGTGAAAATCATTCATAATTCCCCTAGATGTCTTTCCAAATTCTTCTCTATGACCATAGAGATCATGTCTTACATACTTTGTATCCTGTTTTTTAACATAACAATAAAACATGGTATTTTTCCATGTCAATAAATATAGCTATACATCATCATATGAAATAATTGCATAGTATGCTTGTAACGTGGTTCATTTAACCAATCTCCTATTTATGAATTCTTCTGATATTTTTCTCCCTAGAATGTTTCATTATTTTAAACAATAGGATAAACATTCTTATAACATATATCTTTACTAACTGTACCTTTACTAACATGTTCATAGTAAATTTGTAGATGAACTGTTGGTCAAATTATTTATATTTATTGCTTTTAACACTAATTCCTAAATTACCCTTCAGGAACACTGCACCAATTTACACTCTGACTAACAGAGAATAAGAAGGAAGATTTCCCCATATCGTCAACAGCATTAAGTATCACAATCATTAATTAATTCGTCATATTATTTAGCAGTTACTTTTAATCCTTGCCAATAAAAGTGTGGGAAATAGTGTCACATAGCTGTTTTAATATTTTTTGTTATACTAAGAATATTTAATATCTTTTCATATTTTGGGAACATTTTAAATTTCTTTTGTGAATTGCCTATTTTCTGAGATTATTTCTAATGTCCAGAAGTAGATTAAAGATGTGTATGTGGCTTAAAAACAAATGTTAATGATGAAACTATAAAGCTTTTAGAATATAATGTAGGGGAATATTTTCATCAGAGGTAGGAAGGATTTCTTAAATAGGAGAAAAATATTAACCTAAATAAAAATATTTATAGGTTAAGCTATATTAAAAATTAAGACTTCCTTTCATCAAAAGACATCATAAAGAAAACAGAAAGACCAGCCACAGAGTGAGAGAAGATATTTGCAACACATAAGTGACAAAAGACCATTATTGAAAATATATTAAAAACTCTAAGAAGCAATAAGCAAAACAGAAACCACCCTATAGAATAGTAGGTAACGACTAGAATAGAAACTTCACCAAAAAAATAGAAATGACCAATAAACACATGAAAATATGTCCAATCTCATTAGTTATCAAGGAAATTCATACTAAAATTATAATGAGTTGCGTGACATTGGCAAATGGGCAAAAAAAATGTAAAGTGTAAGACTATAAAGCAATGAGAACCTCATCTATTACTGTTTGGAGTGTAAATTTATACAACTGTTTTGGAAATAATCAGCAATATCTAAGAAATTGAAGATGAACATCTCTGTCATCCAATAATTTTATTCCTGGATATAGTCCCTAGAGAAACTTTGCACATGTGCAACTGGAGGTACATAAGGGTGTTTACTGTGTCATTTTTTCCATAGTAGTCAAAAGCTAGAAACTACTCAAGTGACCATCAAAAGTAGAACAGATAAATACATTGAAGTATAGTCCTACAATGGGATACAATATAATCAAGAAAATGGATGAACGACAGCTCACACATCAACTTAGGTGACTTTCAAAAATATGTTAGGCTAAAGAAGCAAGTCACAAACTGATACTTATCACACAACTTAAAGTGCAAAAGCAGTTAAAGTTAAACCATATTATTTAAACATGCATACACAGGTGGTAAAATTGTTATAAGTAGCAAGGAAATTATTAAAACAAAGGTCAAGAGAGTGGTTACTTCAGGGGTTGAGGGGAGGTGGGGTTGGATGAGAGACACAATGAGGACCTTCTGGGGTACTGGCAGGCAACGATCTTGACCTGGATGGTGATTGTAAGATGTTTATTTGATATTTATTCATTAAATTGTATATGTGTACTCTATGCTCTCTACTTAAGTATACTTCACCTTTAAAGGTGAATTTTAAAAATAGGTACGGATATTCCTCCCGTTGATTACTTTCCATATGTGAGGAAAAGTTCTGATTTGTTTTATTTTTCCAAAATATCCCATTTTCCATATACCATTTGTTGACCAATATATTGCTTGACCACTGCTTTTTAATGGTGCCTTAATCAACTGTGATTCTTTTTTAAGTTCCAGTATCTCTTTCCAACCTATCAGTTTTGTTCCCTTGATGGGTCTTTCCATTCCATAGAATCAATCGCTATTATTGTCTTCATTACTGTTACTATTATCATGCCCATTTCTCTCCCCATGCAAATCTTAAAGTTTGAGTTGGTTTGAACTCTATAAAAAGCACAATTCAAATGCCTGTGATTCTGTGAGTCTTTCTGTGTCCTCCTTAAAGCATACATTTCTCGTTGGCTTTCGATCTTCCCACCCATAGGAACCATGGGAATGTATAAACTGCCACAACTCTCTTCACCCACGGTTTCAATCTCTCTCTCCAGTCCTTGGCATACATCCCATCCAAGGACAGAAATGATGGTGGGTGAAAGAATCACTCTCGGGCTGCCAGGACTGGGATTCTGTGTAATAAACAGAATCAGAGGCAGAAATGAGAGTACAAGCCACCTGATGATGACAGAATCAATCAATCACCCTCCTCAAAGGGATTTGCTTTGTGTGTGTGTTTTCTCTTTCATTCTTGTGGATGCAGACAGGATATTGAACAGCAGCTGGGCTCCTTGATCTTGGCAACAGACATCAACAGACAGAATGAATTTTTGACCAGATTGAAAACTCACCTCCACAATAAAGACTTAAGACTGGAGGATGTACACGACAGGCACTTTATGCTTCAGGTAAACAACAACAACAAAAAGAAGTCATTATCCTCACTGGGTAAAACACTTAAGGACACCATCCATCATTTTAATGCATCTGAGAAGAAATATCTCCCATGGTGTAAGCTAGAGCGGTGATCTACTTTATTAAAAACTTTGAGACACATGAAATTTTTAAGTGGTTTCCAAGCAAGTAAAATCTGGGTTTCACGTCAGTAAGTTGATAATATCTCATTTTTCCTTGTTTGGTAACTGCTTCACCACAACGTAGCCCTGCTGTGTAGTTGCATGCAATAAGAATCTACCACATTTTGTGGCTTGATATAAAGTTGATCACTATCATACCTGTGCAATGTAGAAAACTGTTTCTTTAATACAAAAGTATATTATGTTAACTATAGTACTAACAAAAATTGAAAAATGAGTATCCTTCCTTTACCTAAAGCCTATTTAATTAAACCCTGCTTTACTTCCTTTTACTACCTTAACTCATATTTTCATCTGAGGCTCAGACGTGTTTACCTAGTCTTACCATTTTTAGGCACCAATAAATAAATGATTTTAAGTTTAATTGAATGAATTGAATCATATCTAGCCCAACCCTTTCTGCTTCCTTCCATGGCAAAAAGCCTTTTGTGAAGTAAGAAAGAACAAGATGAGAAGTGGACCTTGGAAGCAGAAGTCTGACCTGGTATCCAAACCAGAGCCTTTTGCTTGATCTTCCATTTTCTCTCATTTTCCTTCTTTCCTTTTGGCACAAAAGACTGAATGGGTGAATCCTGGATGCATCTAGATAGGCCAGCTTTAACCACGGACATGGACCTGCACGTGGGAGACTGAACCATACCGTTTTTTCCCTTCCATGCCTTCAGGCTGCCTTTGGAAGCTGTCCAACTGCTCCATCCTTTTAAGGAAATACCCTCCTCCCAGCTGTAAAACTGTATCTCCCTCCTTCTTTCTTCCCAAACTAGTCTTCTCATCCCTGAGTGCCACAGACGCCTGATTTTAGAGACTCAAGCCTAGTTGTGAGTAGCTGAAAGATTTGGCCTGGACACTTGCATTTCAAAAGGAAAGCTTGCTAACATACACGAATCCCTCAAGGGCGGAACCTGGAGGGGACTTCTGCCCCTGACCTACTCCAACATGTACTGGTGTCCCCATTCACCAGGAAATAAAGAACCAACCAGGTTCGCGACTTAATATGATTCAGGCTCTCCCAGACCCCAGCACTGCTAGCAGTTCTATGATCCCAAAGAACTCGGTCAAAACCAACAGACCTTGCTGATGGACGGGCATGCCACCAGAAGCCCATCTGGGCAGTGGGCTCTTGGCAGTTGGTAGTTAAGGGGGAGAATTTACTTCTCTGGAAATCCAAGGAAACCCTCCCAGGGTCAGCATCTCTGACAAAAGCTGGTATCCCAGATGCAGAACAGTGTGAGCAAAGCCAAGAAGGCCCAGATTTATCTCTGCAAACCAAACACTCCTAGGCTTGATATGACTTAGCTCCCTGGCTGGCAGTCTGAGCTTGTTCACACTCACAGACACGGGCATATAAATGCAAACACAAATAATTTAATGTATGGAGTCGGTCAATGTGGCCACTGTGAGAGTGAGGTCCCAGTGATCTCACTTGAGCCTGGCTGGGGCCCCTGCGGCCTCCCTGCCCACACCACAAGGAGTGGAACAGCAGAAGGAGCCAGGCCACGGCTTTCCTTGGCCTGCCTGCCCCACGTCTCCTCCAGGCAGCTCTGTGTCCTTGGACGATGGCTCTTCTCTCCTTCTCACTGCTATAAAGTGGGAGTTCTGAATGAAGGTTTTGTGCGGTGATGAATAAGTGCTGTTTCCTGAAGAGGCACGTCAGGGAAGCCTCTATGAATACAGGCCTGGTACCATGAGGCCGACCAGCAGGTCTGATGGCCCCTTGGGCTTGGGGTGCATTTGCTGCTCAAAGATCATCCTCTGACCATCTCTCCCTGCCCTGTCATTTCTCAGATTGCCTTGAAGTGCGCTGACATTTGCAATCCTTGTAGAATCTGGGAAATGAGCAAGCAGTGGAGTGAAAGGGTCTGTGAAGAATTCTACAGGCAAGGTTAGTAGTGATCCGACAGCTGATTTTTCATTGCCCCTTCTCCTTTCAGGCATTTATCCTAATAAAACAGGAAATGGATCATCTATCATGACATTTGTTCTTTCATCAACTCTTATTATCCCAGCCTTTCTCTTTAACCCTCTTGCGAACTATCCAGCCCTTTTCTGGAAATAATTTGAAAATATTAATAAATAACACTGATTTACCATGGAAACAGGTAATAATGAGGTACAGTAAAAATGAGCAAAAGGGGGATATGTATATATAATTTGTTAACGGTTTTTCTCTGTGGATATAAGAATGTGCAGGACTGTTTGATTTTTACTCTGACCTTCATTTTTATGAGCTGAGCACAGCCTAAAGGCTAAATGCCATTTGGGATCAATGTTTTCCACTCTGACAGAAGGACTTAGACTTTTTTTGTATTCCTTTCCCTCACTTTCTTAAATAAAGTGAATAATGAAGTAGAGCACAGCTGGCCAGTGTTCATCCTCTCAAATATATACAGTGAAAAGACAAGTGGCCCCAAGTTAGGGTATAAATTTTAAGAGATTAACCTCATTCAGAAGTAAAGCAATGAATTAACAGCAGGATCTTGATGTTGGGTGGGATCTTGGCCTTTAAACACAGCTTGTTTCTTCAGGCCCGGTTTCAGTGCTCAGGATGTTTTTTCAGGCACAACAGTGCCCTGATGTTAGTGACAGGATCAGGTCTGAGAGGCTGAGAACAAATAAAGCGTGAAGTGTCCCACATACCAGTTCTGTGGGGAGGTCAAGTAGCAACAGTGAGCCTTTTGGAGAAGCCTCCGTAGAAAGATGTGTCAGTGACACTGAGATGGTCCCAAAGACAGAAGACAAAGCAGAACGGATAGGGTTCATGTGGGACCAGAAGGCTCTGCTCCCCATCTCTTTCCTTTGAGTAAAAGCACTCATGGAGCTCCCTCTCTATGTACTTTCACTTCAAATGAGTGTGACTGGTTAGAAAACAAAAGGACAGTTCTAGTTGCCCATGATATAAAATCTCCACTGAGAGAAAAACAAAAGGCAATATGATGAACTTAGAGCAAGGAGGTTTCGGGTTAGATAAGATAAATACTTTCTTTACTATAAGATACAGAAAATATTGAAATAACATAGCGAGAAAAGGGCTAGGATCTTCATCCTTGATCAAGCAATGATTCTATTCTGTCCCTCTTGGTTTTGACTCAGTCATGCATTCTTGTTGGCACTGATTGGAGTTTAACCCTTTCATTTGCTTATCTTGGACCCTATTTGGATTATGAGCAACTTGGGGCCGGGACCATGTCCCTTGGGCAGATGGTAAGGCCCACAGAGCTGGTGAGTCGAAGTTGTTAACTAAGTGGAGTCAATGGGATCTACCAATAAAGGTAATCTGTAAGATGTCTTGGCAAAAACTTGTCCTCATAACAATATGCATGCGCAGCATTATAAGATAGAACAACCTAGAATATTTGTAACTCTGATCACTAAAGGTGAGCTTTCAAACACTTTGCTCTAGCATGTTTCCTAGCAGAGAAAGGAGAATACAGAGGGCATGTCGGGTCCTTTTTATTTAATAGCCTTATGGTCTAGCAGAAGTTCAGCTTATTTAAGAGGAGACCAGACTCTCTGGTTATCCAAACTTCTTGTCCTCCATACTGAATTATTTTTTTAGAAATTCTATAAAGCACCATTTGTATCATTCTGATTAATCTTCTTCTGGCTTTCAGTTTAGGATTTGGGCTTCCATAGACTGCTAACAGCCCCAGCCAAAGTATCTTTAATGATTTGTGATGTTGAACAAAGGAAAAACCCTAAAATCAAGGTCAGGGACAGAAGGGGAAAGGAAGATGAGATCCCATGAATTAGGAAGACAGTGTTAAATTCTCAGAACAGACATTAGGATTCAAACATCATTCACCCTCTTCCCCTCAGTGCCTTAAAAATGTAGAATTTCTGTCCTATTGTAACTGCAGATTGGTATTTCTCAATGAACCAAGATTCCCAGAAGTTTTCATTGAACATCTGCTTCCAGCCTTGTCTAATCCTCAGCAAAGCTGTGATTTTCCTATGTGCAAAGACCCACTGGGGGTGTCATGAAGGAGGCAAAGAATTATATAGTTAATGTTTCATAAGCTCAAAATACTAACCAGTAGAGTTCCTGGAGGAGAGAAACTCCAATTTTCCTCTTTGTATTCTCTACATTGATTAACAAAGTGTCTGAAATATGCAGTGCCTTGTAAATATATGTTGAAATAAGTGAATGACTAAATGATCCAATTGGAAGACCTCTTATGGTAGAGGTCACAGGAGAAGACCTAGTGCTGAGGATGGCAGAATCTGAGCTGGGTATTCAAGGATGTGTAGTGACTGCACTTTCCAATAGGATAAACGCGAGGCACATGTAGCTAGTTAAATTTAAATTAATTAGATTAAATAAAATGGAAAATTTAGTTCCTCAGTTTTCTTGATCTGATTTCAAGGGGCTACTATAGTGGGCAGTGCAGAGAACATTTCCATCATTGCAGACAGTCCCAGTGGTCTAGATAGAGAGGAGTAGAAATGGACAGAAGCACTGCGGACCATCCCCCTGCCCCATAGACCAGCTTGGTCCCATAGAAGGTAAGAATATGAGGATCTGTTGAGGCCCCTGTACACCAGGCTAAAAGTAGAGAACATGGCAATGGGAGTCATCTTAGAAAGTACAGTTAGGGCAACATGTATAATTGAAGCAGAAGACATACTAAAGAAACTAGCTAAGAAGCAAAAAATTGGAATGAGTTATTAAGAAACCAGATAAAGAAAATGTGGTGTATGTATACAATGGAATACTACTCAGCCATAAAAAAGAATGAAATTTTGCCATTTGCAACAACATGGATAGACCTGGAGGGTGTTATTCTTAGTGAAATAAGTCAGACAAAGAGAGACAAATACTGTATGTTTTCACTTATCTGTAGAATCTAAAAAATAAAACGAATGAATGTAACAAAACAGAAACAGACTCACAGATACAGAGAACAAACTAGAGGCTACCAGTGGGGAGAGGGAAGGGGGAGGGACAAGATAGAGATAGGGTATTAAGAGGTACAAACTTCTAGGTATAAAATAAGTAAGGTACAAGGATGTGGCACTTCCCTAGTGGTCCAGTGGTTAAGACTCCGTGCTTCCACTGCAGGGGGCGCAGGTTTGATCCCTGGTCAGGGAACTAAGATCCCACATGCCGTGTGGCCAAAAAAAACAACAAAATAAAGATAAATATTAAATTTTTTTAAAAAGGTACAAGGATGTAATGTACAGCACAGGGAATATAGCCAATATTTTATAATAACTTTAAATGAAGTATAATCTATAAAAATATTGAACCACTATGTTGTACAGCTAAAACGAATATAATATTGTAAATCAACTATTCTTCAATTAAAAAAAAAAGAAAGAAAGAAACCAGACTAGAGTCAGGCAGAGTGAAAGTAGGGAAAATAGATGTTTCAACAGAGGAATAAACAGGATTTGCTTCCTCAATACAGAGGGTAGAGGGAAGGAAAAATCAAAGACAACTCCTCCAAAGTGTCAGACTTAACTGAAAAATCACTATTAACAGAACTATGGAGGTGAGGAGTAAAACCAACTTTAGGAGAATTCATTTTAATATTAAATGGTGCCATGCCCTGCCCTCAGAAGGCTATTATCATCTGACTTCCCTGAACTCCTCAGTTAAGCCAAAGGGAGTTCCTCACATCAGTTTTGAGAATCACGAGGGCCCAAGAGACCATGGGAGCCATGGCTACAGTCTTAGAGAAAATGACGGAAAAGTGGCATCTCAAAAGATCCTAGCTCAATGGTTAAGTGCAGACCCTCTGAAGCCAGACTTTCTGGGTTGGAATCCAGGTTCCCCTCTTCACTGGCAGAAGGACCTTAGGTCAACATACTTCCCTATGCTTCATCTCAATTTCTGCATCTGTAAAATGGGGGTTATAGTGAGGTTGTTATGAGGATTAAATTAATTAAATAGGTAAAATGCTTAGAACGTGCCTGACACACAGTAAGCATGATATAAATGTTATGTGTTTCTCTCCTCTAGTTTAGAGGAGTGCACTCACAACTGTGAACTCAGCTAATGTTTCTGAGACCCAGCTTCTGTACTGATTAACCAGATTGTTTTTCCCAACGAAATAATTATGCACAATTTTTCACCTTCAGGAACAATTGATAAAATACTTTGATAAAGCTTTGCATGATGTATTTCTCTTTTGATCTAGCTGATGGAGACATTAAAAAGAAAGATCATCCTGAGCTTTATACTTTCTTTAACCTTCATTTACACTAAGTAAAACTCTAAGGAGTCAGAATGAAAGATACCAGACCCTTATTTTGGATTAATTTTGTAGCTACAGAGATGCTCTTCAAATGAGATATTTCTACTTCCTCTTCCCGATTTCCTGCCTACTAATTATTCCCGGTTGTTCAGGTGAAACCAGATGAGGGTCAGGCAGAGTGAAAGGAGGGGAAAAGCATAAAACCTGTTTTCTTAATCTGCCACTTAAAACCAGAACTTCCATCTCATATTAGGAAATTGGCCATTCGTTTTCTTGTTTTTACAGATTTTTGTTCAAAAGTTTATTCTAATCCCAGAGCATACCTGCTTACAATGAGCCTATTGTAAATGATCGTCGATACTCTGATATTTTAAATTTTCGCAGAAGCTACCAGAGCAGAGCAGAGCCAGTTGTTGCTAAAGGGTTCCTAGTGATAAGGCAGGGAACAGTAATTCCCAGATAACTTCTTCCAACTAGATCATTAAAACTATCAACACTCATTCTTATAGGTTCTTGATTACCAATGTGTTTCTTCTTTTTTCTTCTTAGGTGACCTTGAACAGAAATTTGAACTGGAAATCAGTCCTCTTTGCAATCAACAGAAAGATTCAATCCCTAGTATACAAATTGGTGAGTCGAATTCAATTTTAATTTTAAATGAATAGTTTCAGCACCTCTGCTAAGAGTCACTAAGAAGATCTACACACAGCTTTCTCAAGATCCAAACTAGAGGTTTAATCAATGGCCCTTTGAATGGCTGAGTCCAAATGAACACTCTAGTCATGACTAATTACCAACTGAGATGAAAAATAGGGTAAAGGCTTTGTTATAGACCCTTAATAACTAACCTGTATTAACTTTGTAGTTCAGAATTGAATCAAAACCAAATGAGTACAGTAAAGTAACAAGAATCACCTATTGGCTGCTGAGGATCGGATTAGCTCACACTCTCTTTAGGACATGAAGGGTGGGAAGTCTGCAGCTCAGGATCCTTCCAATTTGGTCATTACCCTTCATCCTCAATGCTCAATACTAGGGGCTTGGTCCCAGGGCCCAGGCCCCACCAGCCATGTGACATGGGATCCCATGCTTCTCTAGTCTTCACTTCAAAATGGATTTTAAGTCTCATTCTCTTAGGACCACACTCTCAAGTGTCAATTGCAATAAACTGTTAAACGGTGATATTAATGCCTCTAAAATAATTGTTTGTCTCTATCACTCCTTGAAACACTCTACCAATTCCATCTACGTTTAAAGCAAGTCTTTCTTTTCCTTGCAGTTCCCTCCAATTAAAACCAAACTCAGTTGATGGACACTTAGGTTGCTTCCATGTCCTGGCTATTGTAAATAGAGCTGCAATGAACATTGTGGTACATGACTCTTTTTGAATTATGGTTTTCTCAGGGTATATGGCCAGTAGTGGGATTGCTGGGTCATATGGTAGTTCTATTTTTAGTATTTTAAGGAACCTCCATACTGTTCTCCATAGTGGCTGTATCAATTTACATTCCCACCAACAGTGCAAGAGGGTTCCCTTTTCTCCACAGCCTCTCCAGCATTTATTGTTTGTAGATTTTTTGATGATGGCCATCTGACCGGTGTGAGATGATATCTCATTGTAGTTTTGATTTGCATTTCTCTAATGATTAGTGATGTTGAGCATTCTTTCATGTGTTTGTTGGCAATCTGTATATCTTCTTTGGAGAAATGTCTATTTAGGTCTTCTGCCCATTTTTGGATTGGGTGGTTTGTTTTTTTGATACTGAGCTGCATGAGCTGCTTGTATATTTTGGAGATTAATCCTTTGTCAGTTGCTTCATTTACAAATATTTTCTCCCATTCTGAGGGTTGTCTTTTCGTCTTGTTTGTAGTTTCCTTTGCTGTGCAAAAGCTTTTAAGTTTCATTAGGTCCCATTTGTTTATTTTTGTTTTTATATCCATTTCTCTAGGAGGTGGGTCAAAAAGGATCTTGCTGTGATTTATGTCATGGAGTGTTCTTCCTATGTTTTCCTCTAAAAGTTTTATAGTGTCTGGCCTTACATTTAGGTCTTTAATCCATTTTGAGTTTATTTTTGTATACAGTGTTGGGGAGTGTTCTAATTTCATTCTTTTACATGTAGCTATCCAGTTTTCCCAGCACCACTTATTGAAGAGGCTGTCTTTTCTCCATTGTATATTCTTGCCTCCTTTATCAAAGATAAGGTGACCATATGTGTGTGGGTTTATCTCTGGGCTTTATATCCTGTTCCATTGGTCTATATTTCTGTTTTTGTGCCAGTACCATACTGTCTTGATTACTGTATCTTTGTAGTATAGTCTGAAGTCCGGGAGCCTGATTCCTCCAGCTCTGTTTTTCTTTCTCAACATTGCTTTGGCTATTCGGGGTCTTTTGTGTTTCCATACAAATTGTAAAATTTTTTGTTCTAGTTCTGTGAAAAATGCCATTGATAGTTTGACAGGGATTCCATTGAATCTGTAGATTGCTTTGGGTAATATAAAAAAATAAATAAATGAAATAGATAACTAATAAGAACCTGCTGTATAAAAAATAAATAAATAAAATGTTAAAAATAAAAACATGTTGCCACATAAGTGAAATACAGCAGTTAAAGGCTGCATGTTAATTTCAAGATTTGTTAGAGCAGAGATAATAAACTTAAAAAAAAAAAAAAAAAACTCAGAACTTTAACTCTTTTACTTATAAACTATGGCCCTGACATGTACCAGTTCATGTTTTTCACCAGTTCCCACAGACCTCAGACAGCTTAACACATTCAGCTTAAACCTCTGCAAGCTCAAGGCTTAATGCCTGGAGATTGGGAGCGAAAGGGGCACCTGAAAACATCAGTTGAAAATTGAGAAAACCAGAGCCAGTTAGAATGATATGCTTCCAATTACTGAGTGTCAAATTGAATCCACAGTCCCACGAAAGAGTCACAAAGTCAACCTAAGGAAATAGGAACAAAATCTATCTAGTTTAAAAAATTTGAAGGGAATATACAAATGTTAAAATTGATGTGTTGGAACTCTGAGATTATTGGTGATCTTTTTTTTTTCCAAATTGCCCTTAATATTGTTACGTTCTTTTTACGATTAAACCGATTCCTCCACCTTAAAAAGGGAGAGGGGTGTTGTTATAAAAAATAAAACCCTGCAAGAAACCAGAGCAGATGAAGCTACAGAACTGCAGGGGAGGGGGAAGGGCATCAACATCAACAGAAATGCAGCCTCATCCTCTTTGGATCCAATGCCCTAACAAGTTGGAAATTCTGCAGATGTGATTCAAAAGGAATAGACCCTGAACCAAAATCCTAATCCTGGGACCCAGCTTGTTAAATTCTGGCCAGAAAGAAATTTGCCAGGCACCTGTTAAAGACATTTTGAGCCCCCAGAGAAAAGCATTCACATTATTAAGCACACAACCTAGATTTTCAAGACAGACTTGATTTCAGAGATTCTATTCTCTTGTTGTCATGAGAACACACTTATTTTGTCAGATCATATGTCCTGATTTTCAGCTCAGGAAAATGTGGTTACCATAGATACCTGTTTTTAAAATGGGATGGGGATTGAGTGAAAAGGAAAATCCCATGGATGCTACACCAGCACACCAATAAAGAGAAAGAGGTGATTGATAATAAAACAACCCTTAGTAGATAAATCTTTCGGTCTCTGTTCCACATCTCCCAGCTCTGTAGATTCAAGGCTGGGAGGTGTGGTGTGCAGAGGTAGATCAGGCTAAACTGGAGAAACCCAAATAGATCAACAGAATCTAATGGGAACTGTGGGCTCCAGGCTCCCAGACAAAGATTTTTCCAGTGGGTGCTAAATAATGCAGCTAGTTCCTCTGTTCTGATTCCCCTGGGACTGAAAATGTCCCCTCTCTTTTTCCTTTCCCAGTCCACAGTGAGGATTTCCTGAGTGCCATCTCAGGCTTAGACCTGATTTTCTGTTTAAGTAATTCATATTTACCCAAGTGAGACAGGGATTTAATATCCACCCCCCCACCCATATTCCTCCCCTCTCCCCATCAAACTCTACATTTTAAAAAGAAGGCATTAAATCAAATGAATCTCTAATTGGTGCAGCCTATAGAAAGATGAGGAGAAAGAGGCTTTCCTTCAATCCCTGTGTACTCCGAAGCCATCATTTCTCCCCTGCCCCACTCCCACCACTCCAGGAAGACAATATCCCGGCAAAGTCAGGCTCTACATCGCTTGAATAGAAGCGGGAGGTTTGCACAAATGCACAAGGAACCTATGGGGCAGGCTCCCAAATCTGATCGCGCAGAAGCCTTTCTTCATGTGAAAAACTGCCTCATGGAGTTTCTTCAGACTTTAAAATCACTCTTCTATCTCCTATAAGAGGTCTTTATATCTGACGAGTAGAAATACAGAGGTGTAATTCCAGAGTAATTTCAGGAAGAAAATGAGTTGATTTTTAAGTACTGGATTTTTAAATGCGGGATTTGTAACTTTTTTTTATCCTTAAGGTAAACCTCATAAATATTCACAACTTAAACTTTAGAATAGTATAATATTGCACACTATCTTTTTAGATACCTAATATCTAATCTCTCTTGAGATGAAAGATATCAAAATTAGATATGGAGATTGTGAAGGAGGTGAAGAAAATTCCAGAATAGCAAGCAAGAACATTCCAAAATGAAATCCTTGCTTGCTGACTCCCTGTATAACCTTATCAAGATGTAGACAGTAAGTCACTGGCTTAACCTTCCTCCTCAGGTTCACATAATCTAAAATAATCTTATACTATTTAAATCATATTTCACATCTGATGAGATGGTGCAGGCATGTACAATAACATTTTGCTTTGCTGCATTCTTTTTTCATCTCTATAGCATCCTCAAAGGCCAAGTATCTGCTGTTCATCCAATAAAAGGATAATCGAATCAAGCCTTATAATTCACATGCCTGTAAACATACAGGGTTAGTTGTTGGAAGATTTCGTTAGCTGAAAAACACTTGCCTTTTCTCCCCATACCTACATTTCAGGGAAATACAATAAAACCTAAATATATCCAAATTTGTGATGAGTCCAGTTATTCCAGCCTAGACTGGAAGTTATCTTTGCTTTAATAAATCATGTTTAATATGGAAAGCACATTAACAGTGAAACATGGTTAGAAAGCAACAAGTCTAAAATAATTAAGAGAACAGACATGCAAACAAAGAAGTCTCATATCAATCCATCTTATCTAGTCATTCAAGCAGAACTTTTATGCAGGTAAAAATCTGTATTGAAGACGAATGAACTTTTATTACCTACACCTAGTTGTTTAACATAATTGAAAGTAAGACAAAACTGTGAAACGATAATCCTGAAAAAATATCCTACGGGGTAGATGTATGAATTCTTCAGATGGTCTAAATCAACAAGGTGCCCCTCCCTGGTATCATTTGCTCTCTCCTCCCCTCCCCCACCCACCCTCCTTAGTTCTAGCACAAACTTTTTTTTACTTTTTTCTTTATATGTCTTCCCCCTTCTTCAAATAATAATAGCCAATATTTATTGAGTGTTTTTTATGTGCCAGGAGCTTTCTAAGCATCTTCACATGTGTTAAGTCATTTCATTGTCATAACAACCCTATGGGTTTGGTATCCTTCTTAACGCCTTTCTACAGCTGCAGAAACTGAGGCACTGAGAGGTTAGATGCCAAGCCCAAGGTGACATATCCTATGCTTCGACACTGGGGGCAGGGACCACATCTTGGTGGCCTTCTTACCCACGGGCCCAGTCCATCGTGGGCCCAGTCATGTTTGTTAGGGAGGAAGAAGTAGGTCTTACTGCCCTGCTGGTGATGAGATTGGCCTTGCCTGTTCCAGGTTTCATGACCTACATCGTGGAGCCCCTCTTCCGTGAATGGGCCCGTTTCACAGGACACAGCGCCCTGTCTGAGAGCATGCTAAGCCACCTGGCGCACAACAAAGCCCAGTGGAAGAGGCTGTTGCCCAACCAGCACAGAAGCAGCAGCGGTGGCGGTGGCAGCGGCGGCCCAGACCACGCCGGCCCAGGGATGGCCCAGGCTGAGGAGCAGACCGTGACCGAAGGCGACGCCCCATAGTGCCAGCCAGGCCTGCCCCCTGCTCTGCACACTGAGAATGCCAGCCTCCTCGCGCAGAGGCCTCTGGGAGGGCAGATGCTCTGAGGGGCTCTTGCCGGTAAACCCAGCCCCTCTCTGGGTGTCGTCCTGGGGCTCTTTGGAACGCCACCCTCCTCCCACTCACCTGCCTCCCTCCTTTTTCCAAGTGTACAGAAGCCATCCGTCACCTCAGCATTAGCTGCCGAAATAAGCAACTCCATTCCGCCATGAGGGAGCTGATTCCAGGGGCCGGCTTGGCCCTCGAGGTGAAGACTGGGGAGTAAGAAAGAGGTGCTCCTGCCGTGGGCCCCTCGGGTCCTGGGTCACACTGAGACAGGCGGCACTTCCTAAGTCCAGAGCATTTTTAGCATTGGCCGTTGGACTGCTGATCTGCATGACAAAAACACCAGCATATTTGGAACTCCAAGGATATTGGTTTCAAGTGCAAGAGCACAAATGAGAGCGTGAGAGAAAGTACCTTCTATTTTAATAATAATTATTATTATAAAAATAATAATAAATCTTTTTAACTTTTCTATCTTATGCACTAGACAATGGATCTAAAACTATGGGCAAACATTACTCAATGTACCCAAACTCGAACAGAGGGTTCACTGTTTTCTTACGGACTTTATGCCACTTTGGGTCAGAGATTTGGCATCTTCTCAATTAAGAAACCACGTTTCCTATCCGATCCAAGGGGAAGGTGCTGTACAGTTCATTCCTTTGCACCATTTGCCAATCTGTCTTTTATCGATAACTCAGATTCAGTGACATGTTTATATCCACACCTGTACATTCTCTGTAAATATCAAGCGCTACTGATTCCCATGCCAAAATACATGAGTATTATGGGACTGCTACCTGTATAAACAATGGCACTGTGAACAGAATACTGTTAGTTTTAATACAAGAGAATGCATTTGTAAATATGGTATAGAGTTTATTAATATACTGTTGTTTGCAGATAAAGGCCTTAACTTTAAACATCTTTCATCTTCTGAAAGCTGCCCAACTTAAATCCCCACAGATGTCCTTCTGAACTGCCTTCCCATGTCCATCTTTATGCTTTCCAGCTAAGGTCACAAAGCAAAACTGAATAAAGTCTTTGAGGAAATATTTTGGAAACTTCACACGCATTCCACTTGAGACCATAGTGTTTAATCTGTGGCACCAAGCATTGTTTCCTCAGATGAACAAGACCCTTCAGCAAGCCTGAAGTCACTTTCAACACAGCAATGTTGCACTCTTTTAACAAGCCAGCTGATAAGCTTGTGTTTATACGACTCTTGTCATGGACATGGCAGTGTGTCAGCCTCGCGGGACACATAGCAGGTCTCACAAACCTTCCGTGACCCTGTCATCTATCCATCAGGGACTTCCCTGCTCCCCTAGCACACTGTCGTCTGTTCTGGCTACAGTACCAAAGCATCTTTGGTTTATGGTTGGCGTGCATTTCTTTGGTTTATGGTTGGCGTGCATTTCTTTGGTGTCAATAGTAACTGGATTTTCCTTTTTCCTTCATTTCATGTGAACAACTACGCAACTGTTTAGCAGACGTTAACATAATTTAAGGATAGAAAATATTTCAGTTGTCTGATTGATAGAATTTACCTTCCTGGGCAGGTTTTTGTTGCCATTTTTTCTGCATATACTTGGCCGGAAAATCAATTTGTTACAGCATTCTTCTCTAGTCAGCTAAACTCTGTGCATTGAACCTTTTCTTTAGAAGTTCTAGCATAACTAATGTTAGATGAAAATTGGCAATGCTCCCTTTCTTTTTACCTTAAACAATGTGGTAGTGGGAGAATGATACTATGATTGTTTCTGCCACTATCAAGGTGTTTCGCAAGCTGATAGAACGTCAGCTAACTAACTAACTCTCATTTCCTAAGTGCAACTCTTTTTTTTTTTTCTTTCCTCCTAACGTACAAGTGAAATGTTAGAAACTTGACTGGATTGTATTAAGTTCCTGCAGAAAGACCGAGGCTTTCAGAATAAAGGTTTAGAGGAAATTTGGAAAGTTGGTTGTACTTTCACTAAAGCAGAAGAGATTGTCAGATGGTACTAAAGAAAGTGTGAAAACTTCATGAAATGGGTGGATGATAAGTTGAAATTATTGATATGGGTAAGAGAGGAAGTTGTGAAAACTTAACACTAACTTTGGGTTTTTTCCTGTAATAACTATGAACTGACACATGATTTTTTATTGCTTTAATACTCTGAAGCTCTCAGCTTGGTGAAGCCCCAAAAGAGAAAGTATTGAATGTATTTCTGCTTCCAAACCTCGCTTATTTTGGTTTGGTTTGGGCTTTTGAGTAGTCTCTGTTTTTAATGTACATGAGATCAAATCAAGGAAAGCAATTACTGGGGAAGATACAGTAGAGATAAGAAAGAAGATGCTACTTTAGCTAATGGAGCCTCTACTTTGAGTTTAGGAAATGGACTTTGTTTAAACTATATTTATATAATAATTTAAATAAATAAGACTGGACGCGGTTTTAGTAGTTCCAAATTTATAGGACAAAAGTGTATTAGGTCTTGAAGAAGAGCTCACAGAGAAAACTACCAAATATCTTAACAGTTAAGCCTATGAAGCAGCTACTAGTACAATAAAAATTTGAAGTAAAATGAGATGTGATGCATAAACTAGATACATTTGTCTCCTTCTTGCAACCATCTGGAGATTTCTTGAGTTTCTCATTTTTTGACAAAAAAAAAAAAAAGAAAAAGAATATGAAAACTCTTTTTTTTTCCTGCCTACTGGTGGCTCTCTAGCAATATTTCAATAGAAGGTGTCAGTGTCCAATTACTAGTTAAGACACAGCTGTTGGATCATCCGTGGACTTTATCTTCACATTCTTTTTCTCTTAGTCCCTGGACCATCACGAGCTGACTTCCCGAGTTTAATTCCTTCAGTGCTTGAGAAGAAAGGAATCAAAAAGCTATTTTTAGTAAGTGAAAGCTAAAGTTAAAATCAAATTAAGAGAGAGACTAGCTATCACTGCCAGGCCTGATAGGCAAAGCCTTTTTCTTTTTACAGCACCTGTGAACAGTCAGAACCTTGTTCCTGGAACGCTGACCTCCCCATAACTCCCTGCTAGGCTGAGTGAAAATCCTGCTCTGTTTCTACCTGCCTAAGGCTTCCCGCAATGGGACGTGGAGCGTGTCCTGCAAAGCTGTCACCAGGTAGTGCTTCCTACAAGCCACAGACTTGTTTTGTAACCTTTTCTGATGTTGAATCAGATCTGCTCACTGATTTGAACATTGGTTATGAGCTTGTAGCTCACTGTATTTCTTATGCTTTGCTCTTTTACGCAAACCCTTACAATTGTGTTGTTTTGTGTACACACGTGAGGTTTGGGGAAAAAAAAAAAACACACCTTGTGAGTTTTTGCTCAAAATGTGGCCGAAATATCCATTGGCATGTCTAGATAAACAATTAAAAATAAAGATAATTTCTTAAAAATACTGCAATATGAAAATATTCTGATTCTCACCAGGTAACATGTTACCAGCCAACCAATCAGATTCAAGGTCAAGGTCAAGAGCACAGATGCAGCCGTGGTCCACGGGACTCATTCCACCAGGGGCTGCAGAAACAGCCATGTCCATGAAGCCATCATTTGCCAGTTAGTACCAAGATAGGGAAAAAGGGCCACCATTCAGCTCTGCATTTCCCCTGAGTCCTGATATTCTTCTGACCCACATTTGTCAAATTCATAGATGAATGAGAATGAGGTACAATGTTTTAGGTTGGGGAAACATAGTGGACTTACTTGTGAAAACTATGGTCTTGCATTTCAGGATTGGAAGCCAGCAAGAACAATAGAACAGTTCAGTCAGGACAACTGAGTGTCTAAATCTATCTGGAAATAGAGGAGAAAAAAAAAAAAACCCACCACCCATGGTTCCCAGAAACAGTCTTGTATCTTTACATAGTGTCCTCATATTCATTTTGTTAAGATTTGTATTCAGAATCTCACTGGTTCCCTAATGCTTCCCAATGTCTGAATGCAAAGTCACTTTTTTCATTTGTCCACACTCCATATCATCCAATCAAAATCAAAAGTGGGACCCCAGTGGTTTCCCAAGTAAAGGTCAGACATGACTTTCAAATGTACCCAGGAACCTAGCAGACACATCGTCAAATAGGCCAAGCCTATGTAAGCAATTGAATTTAAATCAATGAATTTTTTTTTAAAGAAAAATCTTTTATTGCAATAAATACAGTATATGCTGTTTCATACCCAAGAAGCAAAATAGAGCTATTTATTCGTATTTATATTTAAAGTATATTTTTAAAGAATAGTTCAATTGGCAAATTTTTATTATACAATCTTAAATATTAAAAATGACAGAAGAAAATATCTTAAATGTGAAAGTCTACGTGGTGCCAATAAGCAAAATATTTTGTAGTGTCCTTTAATCTGTTTTGTGTGTATGTGTGTGTGTGTGTGTGAATTTCCATAATACAGAAAAACACTGGCATTCGTTCTTCTCTTTGGTAATGTATGTTCATGTGTGTAAAACTGTAAATTTCAACAAACAATATTTGTTGCTTTCAGTCTCTCACAAAAGATCTTTTTATTTACATGTAGAAACGTAAGCAAGTAAGTGTATTTGTACAAGCTGTTTTGCTATGTCACACAGTCAAAAATTTGGAAAACAGAATTCACTAAAAAGAAATTTCCGTTTGACAATTGTTAACTCCTGTAGAATCTTATGAGACCATGGTCTTTCAAGTCAAGGGTCTATATTCGTTTCAGCTTACTGCAACATTGCTTGATTTAAACTTCGTCATGATTGCAATATTGGTCACTGCCATAAAGTAGGAAATTCAAGGGAAAAAATAATCTATTGTGTAAAAGGCATTGACCTAGGATTGTTAACACACACATGAACTATACAGGGATAAGTAAAAGCAAATGCCATCTGGGCAGTCAGAGTGATTCCATAACTGTGTAACCTTACCCCAATGAAAAACAGGATTGGAAAAATTAGGACTATCACAACCAAAGTCAGTAACCTTGTGAGATCAGCAAGCCACAAATGCCTTTTCCGCATTGGAAATTGGAATAATGTAAATCAACAAATATTGATTGAGGATCTACTATGTGCCAGAGGTTGCACTAGATACTTGGGATATAAAAAGACCCAATCCCTCCAGAGCGTTCAGACTTGTGTCAGAGATTGGCATTACCAGTGAACTCTTCTTAGAGATTTCATGAGGACATCTGTGAGGGCTTACCTCCTGGAGAACAACGTAATATAGTGCAGATAAGATGTAGAGACAAAAGTGGTCCCAATCTTGGTTCTGTCACTAACATATTCTGTGATTTCAGGCAAGTTACCGAACCTCTACCAAATTATTTCTAGACAATAATGGTTTTTTTATGGTTTGGGTGTTGTTTCTGGTTTTGTTACGGCAATTAAAAGAGATTGCATACAAAAAGCACCTAGCACTCTCGTACGTGGTAGGCTTTTCAGAGACGCAAGTTCCCTCCTCTTAAATTATAAGACGCTTTACAAATAGCCATTCACACGTGGTAAGAATGTGGAGAATATATGGAGAATAATGTAGTAAAGAGATGCTAGTGATCTTACACTGGGAAGACAAACTCATTTTTATATATTTTTTTAAAACAGATTGATTAGTTTATGTACTCATTTATTGGCAAGATTGGGTAAAAAGATTACCCAATGAAAACTCTTGCCTCAGCTACAGCCTACTTTTCTGTTTAGTCCTCTATATTCTAGAATAGAAGATAGTGTATCTTTCGTTACCAGTCTTGTCAGAAATTTCTGTGAAGGAAACAGCTCCTAAGAACAAAATAAGAGTCACTTATCTCCCTTGCATCTATGCCACCAAAGCCCCAAATCCAGCTGGTGATAGCTCTGGTCCTCTGCGTCAGTCCCCAAAAAGTTTGCTGGGCTTTCACAGGCTCTGCAGGAGCCGGCACGGGCTGGTGCTTCCAGGATACACTTGGTTCACTCATTCACACATCTCCAAATGTGTTCTCAGCTAAAGCTTACTGCCTGCCCTAGAGCAGGACGGAAAGCAGAGGCATTTCCTAACGATGTGTCGGAGGAGGGAGAAGACTCTGTCCTGCCTCCGTGGGAATGTAATAGACAAACATTTGAATAATGACTAAATGAGCTTTTAGCTGTGAAACAGTCCATGATTTTTTTTAAGTAAACCAGAGAGATTATTAGGCAAATTTTAAGTTTTAGCTGATATGGTTTGCAGATGCATGATTGCCTTGCTTAGTCATCTAAGCAACCGTGTATTTTTTATTTCAATTGCCTGAAATACTTTAAATTCTAGTATTGCAAGTGCTGATTTAATCTCCAATAATTTTTTCCTTTTAAGGAAGTGGTACGGTAGAGTTTCAAAAGTGAAGGCTTTGGAGTCAGACAGACCAGAATTCAAATCCCTCATTATCACATGCTGTTTAACCTCAGGCAGTCAGTTTAACTTCTCTGTGCCTCCATTTCCATAGGTATAAATCTAGAGGAACACCTACCTCCCAGGGCAGTGTGAGGTCAAAATTAGAGGACATAGATAAACATATAGCATGGTTTCTAGCAGAAAGAGGGTACTCAGCAAATATAAATTCTTACATCATTTAAAGAACAAAAATCTACAAAGTGGGAGTTGGGATATGACTTTTGCTTTCTCTAGGTTGTACTTTTTTGTGCAAAAGAAAACACAAGACCCATTAATAGACATTCAGTGTGATTATATTTACAGGTGACCAGTTTGACTATAAAACAATCCTTATAATATGGACAAAATATTGTAAAAAATGATTATAGAGGAAGACAGTGTCCCTAGGGTACTAAGGATACACTAATAAGACCAGGGACAAATAAGGAACTGTCTTTTCTGACTGTAAAGTAAGTACTCCTCAGCCCAACCAGAGAGAACCAGTCTGTCAAGCCTTTCCTAGAGGTAATGATAATACAACCTGGTTATTTAGTTAACAAACAAAACTTGATACCCTGTCAAGTTTTTCATGAATTCAATTTATATCCTATAAATTCTATCCATAGAAATTTCCAGTGGCCCTTCCTCTTGTAATACTAGATTCTGGCCACTGACAGCAGAGGTGGAGAATCCAGGGGAGTCTCTGTAAATAGATGATCCTAAAATAGATTCTCTTCTCCCAAACTATGCTTGATAATGCATATGCTAAAAGATGTTAAGTATTCCTTGAAAAAAAATGGCTTCATAGCCAAAGATATTTGAGAAACAACGGATGAAACGCCGAGGCTCCTCTCCCGCGTGCTTCCCTGAACCTCCCATACGCCAATGCACAGCTCCAAGAAGACAATATAAATGATAATGTTTGGATCTAATTTTGGTTTCATATCACGAAGGATTCCTTGACCACAACCCACAATGATCTCCCCGTTTATCATTTGCTTTAGTTTTGTCAGTGATTATTAGTTATTTATTATTGATACGTGTGTGTATTTTCTGCCCAGCTTGAGACTTAATATAACATTGTGGTTAACTTGCTTGAGTTTGTGGCTTGAATTTACCACTTACTAGGTGTCTGACCTTGGGCAAGTTTCCAAACTTTTTGTGCCTCCGTTTCTTTATCAGTAAAATGATGATGATAAAAAATACCTATTTCATAGAGTTTCTGAAGATTGAAAGATTTCATGCATATAAAGCACTTGGGACAGTGCCTGGCACACAGAAAGCAGTTAAGTATTAGCAAAACCCAACATCTCCCTCGCCCCCTGATCTCCAAGTTCCTTGATAACAGGAATAACTGTCCTTTTTAATATATTCTCCACAGTGTAGTACAGAAAGTACAAAACAAGTGTTTCTTAAATGAAAAAACATATTTTTGACTGATAAATTGAAAATCATATCAGAACAATATGTTAACATTTAAATCCAAACCAACAAGTTCCTATTGGAGCAATAAATGTCCCGATATTTGAATGCAGATGTTTTTTGATTCTGCTGATTTCTATCCGGTAGACTTGCTTTGTTTCTAGGAACATGATTTAGGAAGACAACAGGTTTTCTCCTCCCAGTTTATGAGCCTACTCTTCTGAGTGGTGAGGGCAAAGCTAATTCCCCTGAAAAAACTTGATGCCCAAAGATTTCTAGTTTTTTTCTATCCAAATAGAAAAAAACCTACAGAAAGACCACTAAATTGCTTCCTTTGCAGAGCTAATAAAAGTCCCCTGTTGTAATACACAATCCAAGAAAAGACAGAGATAAATCCCAACCCTCATCTTTACAAAGGAACATGAGAGCAGCAGATGAATCTCCTATTTTATCTTTGTTTCAAGCACTTGCAATCACACATAACAAATAACTGACTCCTGCTCTTTTTTTTCCCCGGAAGCAACTACATGTGCATTTTTTAAGTTGTCAGCAAAGTATGCCTAAGGGATCAAAATGAAGGGTCACTTCTTGGGGTTATTTATCCCTTTCCACTTCCCGCTGTTATATTTTTGTTTGGACCTTTCTAACCAGAGAGTCAGAGTTGACATTTCAATGGACTTTCATCCACACTTGAAGAAAAATAACATAAATGAAAACAAAATACCAACAGTATCACATACTAGCATAAGTGAGAAATATATTCTAGAATTACAGACGAATTTTCAAGTGCTAACCTGACTGATTTGGGGAAGAACAAAAAGTTCTGATAGATCTTCCAATTCTCAGGTTATATAACATGATGTGAAATAGTTCTTAGATGCTTCTACTGACTTTAGTTACTAAAAATGTATCAATCATCCCACTAAAAGTTTACCAAAACATACCTTTTTGCAACTGAAGCTTTCTTGATCTTAAACTCTAATGGGAAGGCTATTTTTTTTTCACTCTGATCAACTATCACTTTAACAGCAGGTTTCCAGTTCTTAGCATGATTGAGGGAACATTTAACTCTACCAACCACCTACATAAGAGGCAGGCAGGGGGCTTCCCTGATGGCGCAGTGGTTGAGAATCTGCCTGCTAATGCAGGGGACACGGGTTCGAGCCCTGGTCTGGGAAGATCCCACATGCCGCGGAGCAACTAGGCCCGTGAGCCACAACTACTGAGCCTGCGCGTCTGGAGCTTGTGCTCCGCAACGAGAGGCCACAACAATGAGAGGCCCACGCACCACGATGAAGAGTGGCCCCCGCTCGCCGCAACTAGAGAAAGCCCTCGCACAGAAATGAAGACCCAACACAGCCAAAAATAAATAAATAAATAAATAAATAAATCACCTTACTTAAAAAAAAAAAAAGGCAGGCAGGCAAAGGCCATTGCCCTGATGGTGATGGTTCAGCCTCTGAACCATCACCATCACACAGTGAATCCCGGAGGCCCCAGTACCAGCCTCTGAGCAAGATGAGATGAGAAGAGCCTCCAATGGGGGAAGCAGCCCACAGAGCAAGGGCTGTGTGCGGGCCTCAGTCTGCGGAGAGTTTGGGTCTGTGCGAGTGTCATGGAAAATTGCCTTGGGATTAAGGGGGAAGGGGAGGACACCTGACTTGAATATGTTAATAAAGTTTTATTGGGGCCAGAAAACAAAGCACGGAGCAAGCAATGACTGGACATAGTCCTTGTTTCTTCCTTGTCATATTTAGAGCTGTTTTAGGGACACAAATTTTTTACACGTGGTTGGCAAAGGCCCTGACCACATGTCAAGTATATCATTCAACTTTGTCCATATAAAACAAATCACTTGTAAAAAGTGATCTTTGAGGCTTAATTTCGTTTTAGAAACAATAATAATAGAGTCTATTTTGCAGCTTTGGAGTGAGAATTAGAACTAATGTACTCGGAGTGCTTTGCACACTATTTTGTATACTATTGCCACTTAGTAGCTTTTATCAACTAAAAACACTGCTGGAGCTATGTTCCGTTTGCTGCAAGAGGTTATTCAATTCTTCTAACTCAAATGAGGCTGTCGATGGAGACATGAGGCAAGGAGGAGAAATGGCAAGGGGAGTGAGCTTGTATTGATTTTTCTTTAACATGTGAAGGAAAATAAGCATTTAAGGAATAACCAAGCAGAAACAAAATTACTACTCCCCTGCTGTATCAGGGTCCTAGGGCTGCTGTAGCAAATTACCACAAGCCGGGTGGCTTAATACAACAGAAATTTATTCTCTCACAGATCCGGAGGCCGAAGCCTGAAACCAATATGTTGTCGGAGGCTGCTCCCTCTAAAGGCTCCAGAAAAGAATCCTTTCTTGCCTCTGCTAGCTTCTGGTGGTTTCCAGGTGTTCCTTGGGAAACCAGTCATGAGATCAGGATCCACCCTAACCTAGTCTGACCTCATCTTAACCAATTACGTCTACAAGACCTTATTTCCAAGGAAGGTCACATTCTGAGGTTCTAGGTGGACATGAACGTTGTGGGGAAGGGGGCTACTGCTCAGCCTTGACACTCCTCACCCATCCACCCTGTGCTTTGCCTCCCACGGCCTCATCCCCACCACACACACACACACACACACACACACACACACACACACACACACAGCGCCTACACGTCTTCCACATTTCCCCTGAGTGAGGCTACTGGGACAGATTGCTTCAGGTTTGAGATATGGTTGTTTTTGCATATTTGGGGGGAAAGTCTGGAGAAGTCTTAACAGGAAGGAGGATCGAAAGCACATCTTTGTTTCTTTCTCCTATATTCTTCCCTTACTAACTCAGATCTGTCTTAGAAAAAAAAAAAAAAAAGTCTTGAAAATCCCTCTAGCATCTGCCATCTGGAGATGACAATGTGAGTCTTATTCCACATTTCAGCTTCTTCACTCTGATCATCATTAATGTTCCAGATACTCCAATCTATTTATTCATTTATTCTTTTGGAAGCAAAGCAATTTGATGTAAGGACAGATCCAGGAGCGTTGGCCACAGGAGCGGGTAGCTTCAGGACATGGAGGAGAAAGTTAATGTAGATAAGAAACAAAAAGGACCTGGTGGCAGATGAGTTAGCGACTTGGTAACAAAATTGTGACACACAGGATGATGGCAGGACTTGGGGTGAGAAGCCTGGGACCTCTCCAGTAACTGAAATAGAGAATATGGAATGTCAGTGATGGCAGAGACAAGGGGGTGGTACTGCTACATGGCAAGAACCCCAGGAAGAAGAGTTTTAGAATTTTTGATCCCTTAATGAGGGTTGAGAACTAATGGTCGAGAAGTGGCAGTAAGATGTAAGATGTAACTGATCCTATTTCCCAACACTGACACGAAGGACAGTTGGCAACAAATAGCCTACATTTGAGAGGCATCTTGAAAGCAGAGTCTTGGGGGTGGGGCAGTTTTCTATTGAAGCATAAAGGATAAAGGAATGTCAGGTGCAGAGATAGAGTGCATAATTGTGTGTTTATCCTCTTCTGGGAGCTTCAGAGAACGTAATATAAGGGTCAGGAAGGAGGACTCTGGTAAAAGAAGGTTAGATCAGAATAACATGGGGTATGAGGCAGTGGAAGAAGATAATGAATGGAGGAAGCATTGTTCTTAGGTGGTAAACCAGGTGGGGGAGGGTGGGTTAAGCCGGACATTCAACTGCCCAGAGAACTGGTCCGAACATTCTCTCTGTGGCTGGAAGGAGACCCTCAGGGATTTACGGAGTCCTCCTAGATCCACTTCCAAGCCTTAGGGGAAAGGGGAACCCGGAGCTCTTGGACGAGGTGACTTATGGTCTGGATTGACTGTGATGGTCCCAGGGAGGTTCTGGGCATCAGCAGTTTACACGCAGTTACCCAGAGAGTGGTTAGGGGCTCCAAACCCAGAGAACCTGGGCTAGGAAGGGGTGGTGGGAGCAGGCTCTTTAAGAAACAGCAATGACCTGGAGATCTTGGCATACAACCAGCTCTGCTTCTTCTCTGGGGACTCCAAGCCCAGCAATACTACTGTTATAGATTCTGTGTGTAGTCTGGAGGCAGAGATAGGGTCTGTAGCTAACACTTTTCAAGTCTCCTTTGTACTGTGTCCCCAGAGGTCAACTGTGAGCCCAGGCAGCTTGCTGTAATAGGAAGGGTCATCAAACCTGCCAATTTTCTCGGTGAAATGGAAAGGTATAATAAGTCTGAAAAATGGAAAGAAATTTACCCCTGACCAACCAAGTGGGCCACTCTTTAATGATGGAGAACATCATGTAGCAGCAAAGACTAAAAGAGGATACTAATAAGTAAATGATTTTTGATAAATACCTACGTTGGAAATGCATGTAATCCCTTTGTAAAGTATAAATCAAGCAACATCCATATTTTAATCTAAGTTCAGGGTCCTGTGCCCGGCCACACTCAGTTCAGGGAGAAAAAGAGCCCCAGAGGGCTTCCCTGGTGGCGCAGTGGTTGAGAGTCTGCCTGCCAATGCAGGGGACACGGGTTCGAGCCCTGGTCTGGGAAGATCCCACATGCCGCGGAGCAACTAGGCCCGTGAGCCACAACTACTGAGCCTGCGCGTCTGGAGTCTGTGCTCCGCAACAAGAGAGGCCGCGATAGTGAGAGGCCCGCGCACCGCGATAAAGAGTGGCCCCCGCTTGCCACAACTAGAGAAAGCCCTCGCACAGAAACGAAGACCCAACACAGCCATAAATAAATAAATAAATAAATAAATAAATAAATAAATAAAGCAACAGCAAATTAATTAAAAAAAAAAAAAGAGCCCCAGAAAATAGCCGGGAAAAAATGGCTCCACTCAAGCCCTCTTACGTCTAATCAGAGTTGGCTCTCAAAAAGCAATGGAGAACATGAAGAGAAAGAGATTGCTTAGACAGCAATCCCATGTACAGTGATTTCTTATTAACATTTAATTTAAGAAAGAGGCCATTCTTGAAATTTGAGAACTTACTAGAAAATAAAATATCTCTTTTTCCCTGGAAGTGATCTTGCTGCCCAGAAGCCTTCAAGCCTTCCTGGAATTTTTATTTAGAATCCCAGAGAGTTCAGTCAAGATTTTCAGATGCAACCACATCTTCTGCTAACATTATAGGCAGAGGCCCTCTTCCTCCTAGAATCACAGGGTCTATAATCCAATATTCTCTAGAAATGAAAAGGTTATATGGTAATTCTACTACCGACAACAAGCACCAATTTCAACTAGAGTGTAATTTCCAAATCAAGACCCAAGTCGGTAATCATTACACTGAAATACAATGTATTGAAGTTATACTAGGACGTTGGATTAGTCCAAAAAAGGGTTGGTAGAAAAATAGAGGACGGCTTTAGACGGTTACTACCGTTTCTCACTCACCCAAAGAATGCAACATTTGAGATGTAACTGTTCCCTTCCCCCCATCCTCCCCATGATTAATGATTAATGAGCAGTTGTGTACCACTCCAGTGATTTCTAGTGGTGATCAGTGGAGAGGCAGCACAGAGGAGGGGTTACAGGCAGATTGCCTGAACTGGAATTCTGGCTCAGCCACTTACTAGCTGTTTATCCCTTGAAGGGTTTCTTAATCCCTCTGTGTTCCTGTTACATCAATGGGGTAATAATAGTACCGCACATGGGGTTGTTACGAGGATCAAGGGAGTGTGGATCACATACCAGCAGCTTAATAAGTTTTTTCATTGTTAAATGGTCATATGAACAGGAAACATGAAAACATGCTCTCCTGACCTTCTCACCTTGCTCAGAGCTTAAGGAGGGAGGGTTACTGTATGCAATATTTTCAGTATATATTTCAGTTTTTGCTTCCATGGTAGATGTTGCAAGATTACTGTCTTAACTTTGGGGTCGATGCTTCCAGATACCTGTCTTCCCTGAAACTGTCTGATTCATCTCTTCAAACCCAGAATATATCAAAATGTCTAGCAGATAATAGGTCCTCCAAGAATGATTATTCAGCTAAATGCAACCTCAGACAAAATAGTCATAGAAGACTTAAGGCTATCAAAAGGAGAAAGAGTGCAAAAAAAAAAAAAAAAAAAAAGGGAAATATCCAGGAGCGGCCAACCAAGGAGTGGGCAGAGCAACCTGTAAACCAACACCTGGGAGCAGAATTGTAACTCCAGATCCTGTTTCAAGTATCTCCTACCCGATCATGTTCCCTTCATCGTTGTTTGCCCATGCTGGTAAAGCATAATCACTAAGCTGCTTAGAACAGAGCCATAAAAGTGACTAGGAATAAATGAGGCAAACTTCCAATGTCTTGGTGAGATGGGAGCAAAAGCACAACATTTGGAAGAGTCCCAAACAAGACACAGACAACAACTGCCAAGGAGAATAGAGCCCTCTCTGTCTTAATGAGGACTCTATGCTTCCAGTGGCAGAGGTACTCTTCACAAAGCTCCAAGCAGAATTCCTTCATCTCTTCTCCAGTCCTCACCTCATGCTCTTCTCTGATTTTTCCTCCATTTCCTAAAATTTTTTGTGGTGGTCATATTTCAGATTTTTTTTTAATTGAAGTATAGTCGATTTAAATGTTGTGTTAGTTTCAGGCGTATCCTAAGATGTTTAAAGGCCTTTTTTTTTTCATCTTAAGAACTCTGATATCTCAATACTGCAAGTATTCGTTTTCCAGTCATGTAGGAAACATGTAAAGGAAAAATAACCATCAGAGGCTTGCACAATTTATGGAAAGGAGAATGAGAAAGAACAACTTCCTAAACCAGGTTCTATGGGATTCAAGGGCCAGGTTGTCCACAGTCTTGGCTCAAATAAAATATGTTCACTTAGGGAATCATAAGAGCTTATCAAAACATAACCAGATATAATTTAGGCATAGAAACAGTAGAAAACTTACCTTTCCCTCACCTAGGAACCTAAGATCATTTTCTCTTCTTGTGTACATTCTACAATAGTTGGCACAGAATAATCAAGATTGCAAAAAGACTAGAATCTTGTTATTTAAAAAGCTCTGCAAAAGATCCTATAGCTCTGTCTGCACTTCTCATGAACTCTTAAAAATTACTGTAGTCTGACTTCTATCTTAAAAGTACCCATGTCCAATAAAAATTTTAAAAATACAATAAAAATACCTACATAAAAATACCTACATCTCAACCAAAAAGGAAACCAACCTTATTTTTAAGTGGGCAAAGAACTTTAATAGAACTTTCTCTAAACATGTACAAATGGCAAGCAAGAACATGAAAAAAGTGATCAACATCACTCATCATTACAGAAATGCAAATAAAAACCACAGCAAGATACCACTTGCCACACATTCAGATAACTAATATGAAAAAAAAAATGACAAGTGTTGATGAGGATGTGAAGAAATTGGAACCTGATGCATTGTTGGTGGGAACATAACATGGTGGAGCCACTTTGGAAAATACTGTGGCAGTTCCTCAAGAATTAAATATAGAATTACCATATAATTCAGCAAGTCCATTTCTGAGTGTATATCAAAAGGATTCAAAACAGGGACTTGAAATAATATTTGTAAACCCATGATTGTAGCAGCAATATTCACAATAACCAACAGATCAAAGCAACCCTCGTTTCCACTGGAGGATGAATGGATAAATGAAGTGTCATATAAACATACGATGGAATATTATTCAGCTTTAAAAATGAAGAAAATTTTTTCCAAGTCCTACTGTATAGCACAGAGAGCTATATTCAATGTCCTGTGATAAACCATAATGGAAGAGAATATGAAAAAGAATATATATATCATAACTGAGTCACTTTGCTATACAGCAGAAATTAAACACAACATTGTAAATCAATTATACTTCAATAAATTTTTTAAAAAAGTGCCCCTGAAAGTTCTCATCTTTCCAAATTCAGAGGGCGTTTCTATGCTTACCTGACATGCTCCCTGCATTGTCATTTGGGGCCCACTGTTTCTTTCTTTGAACACTCTTGTTCACATCATATTCTCCAGATTGTTCTCCCTACATTTTCTAGCCATTCCTCTGTGGGGTGACCATCCCAGTTCATCTGGGACTGTCCCAGTTTTAGCACTGAAAGTGCCTCATCCCGAAAAACCCCTTACTCCAGAGCAAAGTGGGGCAGTTGGTCACCCTAGTCTTAAGTCTCCTTTGAAGTCTCTCTGTCTTCCACTCACTACTAAAATGTCAGTGTCCCAAGGGTACCATCTTGGCCCTCTGACCCTTGCACCCTATAAAGTCTCGTTGGTGACCTCATTCAACTCAAGACTTTAAAAACTATTGATATATTTGGATGATGGTTACCAATCTACATCTTCTCCAAACCCAAACTGCCAACATAGCCTAATGTATCAAAACAGAACACATCTTCTCCACAAAAGAAGCTTCTTATTTTCTATCTTGGTGAACGACCAAGGTGTCCATCCACCTAGTCAGCCAAACCAAAACAAATCTGGAAGTCTTTTATAATTCCTCCTTCTCTCTCACCCTATTGATTCTACCTTTTTAGATATTCATCCCTCACCCCTCTCCATTTCGCACATACAGCTTTTGTTCAGGCTTCATAATTCCCCATCTGAAATATATCACAGTCATTCTGCCAATCCAATAGTCTTTCTAGAATGCTAAGCTAATTAACCTTTCTGCAATCATTTAATGGTCCCCCCTGTGGCTTTTCATGGAAAAATTCGACTCTTTGGAACACTAAGGTCCTCATACTCTGAATTCTTGCCAATCTCTACAGCCTTCTCGCAATCACTATCCCACCCACCCTCCCTCTTGCCTCCCCAGCTCCCCCCAGTCTTGAGTCCAGTCAACGCTTACTGATTTCTGAAGCTCACGTGTTATTTCCCATCTATGAGCCCTCCCACCTGCAGTTTTCTCCAATGGGAATGCTCATTCTCCAACTCACCCTTTCTGGACCAATTCAAACAATTCTGTTTGATTTGGTGGCCCTCCATTGGACAACTATAGCACCCTTTACCATAGCACTTACTACTCAGTATTCTCACCATTGGTTATGTGTATGTTTCACTGACTGGACTTTGAGCCATTTGAGAATATAATCTGTGTACTATTTGCTGTTAGAAACCCAACACCTAAAACAACAGTGCTCAATAAAAGTTTGTCAAAATGAAAAAATGAATGAATGAGCAAATGATTTAATACCTGGAAACCAGATTGGCTGGCTGTAAGTGGCTTCATGAGCTTTATTCCTTTAATTTGATGCTTCCATATTCTTCCACATTTCAGAAGTCAAAAAAGATTCTGGAGTTGTAAGAATGAAAGCAAGGTTCCCACTGACGAGAAAAGATATGTGCGTGAACTTAGTTAAAAGTATCTATGAATTTATAAATGGGTTGTGAGAAGGATTTTTACAAGAACTTGTTCAGTAAATAGTAAAACAACAAAGCAATCATTGTACAACTGTAGGGCCAGCCAAAAAGCCACAACAGGCCCAGCTTGAATGTGTAGCTATGGTCAAAGGACAAAGGTCCTGCTGGAGTGCTCAGGACGTGGGGGAAATGGTGTTGACTAAGTGATTAGGCCCCAAGATAAAGGAAGAAAGATAAAGCAGAGAGAGAGAAATCAAGATATTTTTGTTTCCTTAGTAACGTAAGAACTGACAGGGGGAATTTGAAATGCTTCAACTTCTAGAAGCCCTCATTGGCTGGGAGCTCTCAGCAGTTGGTGGAAGGAAGGTGGCCATAGGATGAGGTATCGCCAAGCTACAAATCTGAGAATTCAAAACAGAGAGCAGCGGGCCAGAGGATGGGACAGCAGAGCAGAGGAAATCTAAATTCTCTGTGAAGGAAATCTGTATTTACGGAACACATTTTGTAAAAGAGATAATGCATTATCATATAATCAAGAAAATTAGACCCAGTTAGTAATAATAATAAGACTATAGAAACCACAGAAGTTTCCAGGTAGTAGTAAAGGGGGACTTTGATAATCTACCAAGACAAATGCAGAGCTGAGCTTTCCAAATAGAACAAATGACTGCTTCATGGTCACTTCTGGAACTAACAGACAACTAGTCACTGGGGCAAGACTAGTTCCCAGGGTATCTGGCAAATGGGAAAGGCCTGAGAGGTAAAAAGGCAAATCCACAGAGAGACACGAGACTAGAAAGCTTAGTCAGGTGCCCTAAGTTTAATCACGCAGAAATTTTATTCCAAAGTGCAAAATGAGCAAGTTTGTATTTCTTCATGTTTGCTTTCACATACATTATTTCAGCAGAATCTCAAAAGGGTCCTGTCATGTAGATAGAGTAGGACTTATTATCCCCATTTTGTGACCAAGTAAACTGGGACTTGACATTAGTAAGTTACTTGCCCAAGGTCCCACAGAGAGTAAAATGTGGAGCTGGGACTAGACGTCTGGTTTTGAGTTCAATTCCCTTTCTCCTATAACGGGGGCCCTCTCTGATTTAAGCCCTGCCCTAGAAAAATAGAAAATAAGAGCTGGTGGGGGGATGGGAGGCAGGCCTGGCAGGGACCCCCATATGAGAAGGTAGGGTCAGTAAGGGGCAGTGTGATGAATGGAGAGCCCTGGAAGAAGAGCAGCAACCTCGGTCACAGGTGTCTGCTGGGGTGACAGAGAGTGGCAGGGTGACCAATACCTCTGCTTTGTCCAGGTCTGTCTCCATTTTAAAATGGAAAGGCCCACATCCTGGGAACCCCCTAAGTCTCAGGCAAACCCAATGATTAGTAGCCCTCAATAGAGCAGAAGCTCTGGCATCAGAAACAAGGCCTGGGGTTCGGACTGGGTTCTGTCACTTAGCTTGCATGGCCACCTTTTCTGTTTAGTAGCGCCTTTTGAAATTGCCTTTTTTTTTTGGAGGGGGTCAAAAAGGGTCACAGATAATTATTATGGTTCTACCTCATACTTCATAGCACAGTTTGGAGGACAAATAAGATTGCGTCCATGAGAGTACTTGGTAAACAGTAGAGAGCTTATAAATAGAATCATCATCATTATTATTATTATAAATGACCCTTTATTGTCAATAGCAAAGTGGACACAGGGCTGGAGTGACCAAAGGCCTCGCTCAATGTGGAACCCTGATTTTGTACTATGTTGACAACTTCCAAGAAAATGACAACTCCTTTAAATTTTCTCATGTAAAATCCTGCCCAGGATTAACAGTCATTCTGACATCTACCAGAGAATCGAACAGCAAACCAACAAAACCAAAGGGCTTTGACATCTGGTTTGCTCTTAAAACAAGAACACGTTTCTAAAATTGCATTTTAGGTACGTATCACAATGAAAATAAATAAACACATTCACAAGAAGACTAGTGAAACCAGAAGCAAGCCACAGAAATGACCCTACTGAGATCACTGGGAAATATTTTGGGGACATAGAAAGAAATGAGACCATATTAACTTTGCGCCCACCCAGAAATACTTGTGTAATTAATTGGGTGGGAAATGTAATGACACAGCTTCAGTCCCATACACATCTCATAGACAGGCAGAAACAAAGGAGACAGAGCCCCATTCCTTAAAAGAAGAAGAAAAAAGGAAGGAGTAAAAAATGAAGGCTCTACAGAAAGGGCACAATCTGTCTTCAGGGCCAGACATGAGCTCAGACGGCGAGAGCAATTTAGAGCTATTGAAACAGGCCCCTTTGGCCAAAGGCAGCTCTGTGAACCTTCTCTGACTTCATGGAACACTCACAGGCAAGCTGTAACAAGTACATAGCCTCTAGGAAACCTGAGTGCTTCAAACACCCGCATTGATTTTGCAAAAATGACATAAACAAAAACTACCAACAGAAGCCCCAGGTCCCGAGTGGGTACTGCCAGCCACACCATAATGAGAAGGCAACTCACACACCCACCATCTCCATGTGGAGAAGAGGACTGACCATACTCCCATGCCTTGTTTCTGCTATTTGAATTATATTTACACGTACTGATGTACGTGTAAATATAATTTGTAAATATTGTCTTTGTTCTCTTTGCAACACTGAAAATTGTCATCGCTTTAGGAAAAGCAATTTTTCAACCTCTGATGGAGCACAAGCTGTTTTATACACATGCAGCATTCAGCTAACTTTGGGAGTCGGTACTACTGCCGAAACCCTTTCGGAACATGGAAATATGAGGTCAAGAGCCAGGCCAATTAGTCAGTGAGTGGGGACACCTGCTCCTCCTTCTCCACCGCTTGTTTGCCTGTGGCAGTACACTGGCAAGGTCCCTGCAACTGGATCTTGGCTAGGGACAGTCCAGAGAACGAGGCAGACAACCGCAATCACCCCATGCCCCAACCTCACATGCGCACTCACGCACGCGCACACGCACACACACTGCTGGAACTATGCACACTGCTGGGGTCTTACTAAGAGGCAGAGAAGAACTCCACCATGGAGAGAGGACACAGCATAAGCCCAAGAGAGTCTCAAATTTTGACAGCTAACCCAGTGGCAAGTTATACAGGGAATCAGAGGGAGAATTCATCACAAATGTCTACCTTAACTGAAATCCAGTGACCTGAGATGCTACTCAAATCAAAAGGACCTAAAATGTGAAAGCGTCTCAGGCCTCACTGACGTTCTCAGAGAGCCTGTCCAGAATTCCAGGAATAGGATGACGATCACGATAATGATAAGAGTTAACATTTATTAAGCACTTTTCAACGTACTGTTTTAAGAGCTTTGTATGAATTAACTCACAACAGCCCTGTGAAGTGAGTCCTCTGGTTTCTCCTAGTGTGAGAAAACTGAGGACCAAAGGGTTAAATCACTGTCTGGGGCACTGAGACCAGGCCACCTGGCTCCAGAGCCTGACAGGGTTGGACGGCCCTTCAGACTCTCCCTGAAGAGTCCCCTTGCTTGAAGTCTCCGAAGCAGGCAAGTCTCTACATCACCAGCCAGCTCTGGTCATGAACTTCCTCAGCGTGAACTGGGGACAATTACATATGCCTCTTTTGTCAGCAATTGCACTTCCAAGAATTTAATCCACAAATATGCATGTAGACATTTTTTGGTACAAGGTTGTAGTTTGTACAGGAAATAACCCAAATTTCCATCAGGAGCTAACTAGTTAAATACGGGATTAGCCACCCAGGGCTCTAGTCTATAAAGCTGACTCCTCTGCTCTGCCCCTCTGCCCCCTGCAGACGCGTGGCTTAGAGAATGGATAGCGTCTGGTGGAAGTAAACCATGCCCTATTTTCTAAGTGTAAGCAGCCTCAGGGCAGGGTCCTTGCACAAACCACACATTACATGCAGCAGCCCTATGGCCTCATAGCAGTAAAACAGAAAGAGCCGCACATACATCCACGAATAGAGTGTGCCTAGACTGCTTCTGGAAGGACCTGATGACCATAGTTGCCTCTGAAGAGGGGACCTGGAGAGCTGGGGGCTGGGGAATGTGTTTTGACTTGTAAATCTTTTGGTCATGTTTACATTTTTACATATATGTGTGAACCAAGCATACCTTAAAAAAACTAAAATTTAAAATTTAAAATGTTTAAATAAGTAACCCAATGAAAACAAAATATTCATTATTGATCAATCGGAAACAACAGAAAAGAAAAAACAATCTAAGTGTCTAACAATTAGGGGAATGGATAAGTACATAAGAGGATACGTCTTCAGTGGAATATTGTACAATCACTAAAAGTTAGGGAGGTAGTAGCCGGGTAGAGAAAGGGGAAAATGTTTAGATGATAATGTTAATGAAAGAGCAAAATACTGTATGTGCAGTGTGATTGCAATTGCAATAACATGAACAAAAATTGTCTTCTCTTAGCAGCTGGCATGAGCATTTCTTCTGAAGGTGGGATGGGGGACCTACCTTGGCTGGGAAGTGGTTCAATAAGCCCTTTGGGGCAGAAGCTGAACCTACAGAGCTTCTCCAAATTCCCAGGGAAAATGTCAGTAATTTCTACTTTACTCCCAATGACTAAATTGAATGGATTCTTTTCACAAAGACGGCATAGAAAGACAAGAAGCAGCCAAGCCTAGGTTTTCCCACAATGTACAAAAAAGGAAAGAGGGCCGAAATAAATTATGGTAAATTGTTAAGTAGTCATATTAGCAAGGGATTCCTCAAATTTGCTTTACTTCCTGATTTGGGATAATATGATTTTATTACCTCTATACTTTTTTAAAAAATCAGTGTTTAGCTGTCTGTATAAAGAAGCAACTCTGTTCCAGCTGCAGAAGGCAGTTGGAGGTACCGCAGAAGAGATTCATAGGAAGGCTTCGTAATGAACTCTCCATCTTTCTCAGATCCTCAGGGGTTTTGGTTCTGTCTGCCCTCGTGTTTGGAAGAAAGTCTGAGCTTCGGGAGTAGAAGGAAAGGTTGGGGAGCAGGAGAGGGAAAGAGCACCTTAGATGCAGAAACAACTGATATTTTTCTCTACGTTTTTGAAAACATCTAACCCCAGGAAGGCATCTCAGATGGATAACCAATGCTCATAGAGAAAATAAGGTCCAGTCCAGGGGAAACAAGAGGATTTCCCGGTTATATCTGTTCAATAGCATATATAACTAGATAGTCTTGAGGCTGATGTCCCTAACAAGCTCCCCCTTGGCAACCACAAGTCTGTTCCCTAGATCTGTGAGTCTGTTTCTGTTTCATAGATAAGTTCATTTGTGTCATATTTTAGATTCCACATATAAATGATATCATATAGTATTTAAGACTTAGCTAATATTATTTGATACATTTGAGTCACTGCAATGACTAGCTCCCCAGTCTCCCAGTGTCCGGTCTGTGGTCTTTCAATTCATCACAACTGCCCCCGTCACATCGGGACAGAGGAAAAGGAGACGAACCACTGTAACAGAAGGCACAGGATCCCATTTTAATATGCTTTCCTAAAACTCTACTTCTGAAATTACGTGGAAAAAGGCTAAAGCTGGAATTCTTACAAAATAAAGTTTGCACTAAAAACTATGAAACTGGGAATTCCCTGGTGGTCTAGTGATTAGGACTCCGTGCTTCCACTGCAGGGGGCCTGGGTTCAATCCCTGGTCGGGGAATGAAAATCCTGCAAGCTGCAAGCCAAAACAAATTCAAAAATAAAAACTATGAAACTAATACTTAACACAGCACGTAGTAGGTGAAATGCACAAAGACTGGTAGAATTCAAGAAAATAATGTTTTTTTCACGTTCAATTGATTATCACCAGTGTCAACAATTTATGAGTTTAGGGATTCCTGACCACAGGCAGATTTCATTAAAGGAAAAGAAATCAACATCTGTGATGTTTTACCTTCCATCTACTTTCTTAACGACTAAATTTGGTCAGAATATTCAGTTCGAGTAGAAAGTAACAGATAGGTATGAAAGTCCCACGTATATCTTAAAAAATATAGGAAAACAGATGTATTTGTGACATAATACTTCAGTAGCTTTTATCAAAACTAACTTGCTTTTGACCCAAGTAGACAAGAATATTTTATCTTCATCCAAAATTTTACTCTATCATCTGTTAAAACTAACATTTTAAATCTTGGACCAAACACCTATCCAAGCAATACCAATCACAAAACACATGGATGATTTTAAAGTCCTATGACTGATGCACTGACACTTCTATCAGAAATTCTATATTTAAAATATTTTAAATGAGTATTTTGCTTCCAAAAGTCATCCCGGATAATGTGCCCAATGTAGCCATTGCTCAAAAATATTTTTGGAACCAGCCTTTAGGAAATGCCTTCAGAGCCAGATTACAACAGTCCTTGCAAGAAAATCACTTGAATTACTTGCAAGTCGTAGGTCACTTGTGACCAGTCATGACATCATCCAGCATGATCATCCACTCATTCATCAGATTTGGCACTTGTCTATTTCCAGAAATCAAATTCATCCTCAGAGGAGAAAAAGATACTCTTGCTGAAGTAGTTTTCCAAAGACTCTGAGGCAATTCTTGGGCAGGCTCTTCTGTTATACATCCTGGGACACAGACCTAGCAGAAAGTGGGAGGGAATCTAGGCGGGGCAGACCTGCTCACCAGGGTCTACGCGTGGTCAGGGGTGTTAACCAGGGGCCCAAGGCTGGTGGTCCTGTGAGGGCCGAAGGCCACACCATCCCATGGGTGGTTCAGGCAGTCAGTGGTTCCAGCCTGACCTACCGGCCAAGAAAGCCTGGCCTGAGCAAGCTCTTTCCCTCCAAACACGTGCCACAAAGACTGAGGGCAACAGCCCTGGCCTCAGCAGCCCTGGTTTAAACCCCAGCTCTGAAATCTTCTGGCTTCTTGAATTTGAGCAATTAACTTGCATTATTTTTTATACTTTTGGATAAAGTCTGTTACTAAATAACAGATGCAGTTTTAACTAAATACGTTTATGTCAAGTCATTTTCTATCACATTTGTCAACAAAAGACACAGAGTCTAATAGTTACATGCACAGGCTCTGAGGTCAGACAAACCTGGGTTCAAGCCCAGCTCTTCCAGTTGGTAGCAGTTCTCTGAGCTCCATTCTTGTCTGTAAAATGAGGATAAAAATATCTCTTGGGGCTTCCCTGGTGGCGCAGTGGTTGAGAATCTGCCTGCCAATGCAGGGGACACAGGTTCGAGCCCTGGTCTGGGAAGATCCCACATGCCGCAGAGCAACTGGGCCCGTGAGCCACAACTACTGAGCCTGCGCATCTGGAGCCTGTGCTCCGCAGCAAGAGAGGCCGCGATAGTGAGAGGCCCGCGCACTGCGATGAAGAGTGGCCCCCGCTCACCACAACTAGAGAAAGCCCTCGCACAGAAACGAAGACCCAACTCAGCCAAAAATAATAAATTAATTAATTAATTAATTAAAAAGAAAAAAGAAATTCTAAAAATAAAAAAAATTCCACTTTAATGTACCAATTATTACTGGAATAAAAGCAAAAATTATAATCCTATTATTCATAATAAGCCTTGTGCTTTTCTCTAGTAGTGAAATAACAGCTGTACGCATACTGAAGAACTTAGGAGAATCTCACTGCAATCTTTAAGTTTAGCAATTAAGCAATACTATCTCCTGCTTTTATCTTTGAATTATAGAATATTTATTTTTTGTTGGGAAAAGAGCTGAATTACAAAAACTTACATGCACCCCAATGTTCATCGCAGCACTATTTACAATAGCCAAGACATGGAAGTAACCTAAATGTCCATCAACAGATGAATGGATAAAGAAGATGTGGTAAATATATACACTGGAATATTACTCAGCCATAAAAAAGAATGAAATAATGCCATTTGCAGCAACATGGATGGACCTAGAGATCATCATGCTAAGTGAAGTAAGTCAAAGGCATATATGTTATCACTTATATGTGGAATCTTTAAAAAATGATAAAAATGAACTTATTTACAAAACAGAAGTAGAAAACAAACTTGTGGTTACCAAAGGAGAAAGGAGAGGGGGGAGGGATAAATTGGGTATTTGGGATTAACAGATACACACTACTGCATATAAACAATATGAACCTGCTGTATAACACAGAGAACTATATTCAATATCTTGTAATGACATACAATGGAAAAGAATCTGAAAAAGAATCTGATTCTGTTATGTACAACTGAATCACCTTGCTGCCCACCTGAAATTTTTTAGATGAACTATACTTCGATTTTTTAAAAAGTTGAATTAGCTTGATAACATGTGTAATCTCAGATTGATAAAGGCCATGGCCATTTGTAATTCATTATTATGCTTTAAAATAAGCTGCTTTTGCACGTTATACTAAATACAACCCCATTTTGTCTATAACTTCTAAAAATTTGACATTCAAATGTTATAACTAGTTAGTAGCTTTAACTTCAGCCTAGGTGCTCTCTAATGCTATACTTCCCTCTTGTGGCAAATATAGAAAACTGCAGTATATAGTTTTTTCCCCTCTTTCAGTTTACTGTGCCAGGTTTTATCCTGCCTTAAATATTTTCAAGAAAAAGGCAAACTGTAAACACCCAAGTAAACAAATTTACAAGATGGGCAGTGTTTCCCAGGGGTTAAAAATATGTGTTTGAAAATATATGCGTGTGTGTGTGTGTGTGTGTGTGTGTGTGTTTGAAAACCCATCTGCCTGTGTTCAAAACCCACCTCGGCCACTTACCAGCTGTGGAAATCTGGGGGAGTTCCTTCAGCTCCCCACGTCTAAGTCCTCATCCATGAAATGAGAATAACAATAGTACCTTGTCTTGTTATGAGGATTAAATGAGTCAATATATGTTAAGCACTAAGAGAACAGGAGCTGACACATCAGTGCCATTCAAAATGACAGCTATTTGCTATCACCTGAATGGTAAATTACAGCCCACTCCCAAGTAACAGAAGTTTTCAGGGATGCACAGACAATTTCCCCGCAGTGTCCAGCCCAAGACCACATCTCCTTGGTAAGAATATTTGGCACAGAGTACAGAAACTGAAATGGCAACCATTTCTTTTTCTTTCTTTTTTTAATATCTTTATTGGAGTATAATTGCTTTACAATGTTGTGTTAGTTTCTGCTATATAACAAAGTGAATCAGGTATATGTATACATATATCCCCATATCCCCTCCCTCGTGCATCTCCCTCCCACCCTCCCTGCCCCACCCTTCTAGTTGGTCACAAAGCACCAAGCTGATCTCCCTGTGCTATGCAGGCACTTCCCACTAGCTATCTATTTTATCTACATTTGGTAGTGTATATATGTCTATGCCACTCTCTCCCTTCATCCCAGCTTACCCTCCCCCCGCCCCGTGTCCTCAAGTCCATTCTCTAAGTCTGCATCTTTATTCCTGTCCTGCCCCTAGGTTCATTAGAACCTTTTCTTTTTTTTTTAGATTCCACATATATGTGTTAGCATATGGTATTTTTTTTTTCTTTTTCTGACTTACTTCACTCTGTATGACACACTCTAGGTCCATCCACCTCACTACAAATAACTCAATTTCGTTTCTTTTTATGGCTGAGTAATATTCCATTGTATGTATGTGCCACATCTTCTTTATCCATTCATCTGTCGATAGACACTTAGGTTGCTTCCATGTCCTGGCTATTGTAAAGAGAACTGCAGTGAACATTGTGGTACGTGACTCTTTTTGAATTATGGTTTTCTCAGGGTATATGGCCAGTAGTGGGATTGCTGGGTCATATGGTAGTTCTATTTTTAGTTCTTTAAGGAAGCTCCATACTGTTTTCCATAGTGGCTGTATCAATTTACATTCCCACCAACAGTGCAAGAGGGTTCCCTTTCCTCCACACCCTCTCCAGCATTTATTGTTTGTAGATGTTTTGATGATGGCCACTCTGACTGGTGTGAGGTGATACCTCATTGTAGTTTTGACTTGCATTTCTCCAATGATTAGTGATGTTGAGCATCCTTTCATGTGTTTGTTGGCAATCTGTATATTTTCTTTGGAGAAATATCTATTTAGGTCTTCTGCCCATTTTTGGATTGGGTTGTTTGTTTTTTTGATATTGAGCTGCATGAGCTGTTTATATATTTTGGAGATTAATCCTTTGTCAGTTGCTTCATTTACAAATATTTTCTCCCATTCTGAGGGTTGTCTTTTCTTCCTGTTTATGTTTTCCTTTGCTGTGCAAAAGCTTTTAAGTTTCATTAGGTCCCATCTGTTTATTTTTATTTCCATTTCTCTAGGAGGTGGGTCAAAAAGGATCTTGCGGTGATTTATGTCATAGAGTGTTCTGCCTGTTTTCCTCTAAGAGTTTGATAGTGCCTGGCCTTATATTTAGGTCTTTAATTCATTTTGAGTTTATTTTTGTGTATGGTGTTAGGGAGTGTTCTAATTTCATTCTTTTACATGTAGCTGTCCAGTTTTCCCAGCACCACTTATTGAAGAGGCTGTCTTTTCCCCATTGTATATTCCTGCCTCCTTTATCAAAAATAAGGTGACCATATGTGTGTGGGTTTATCTCTGGGCTTTCTATCCTGTTCCATTGATCTATATTGCTGTTTTTGTGCCAGTACCATACTGTCTTGATTACTGTAGCTTTGTAGTATAGTCTGAAGTCCGAGAGCCTGATTCCGCCAGCTCGTTTTTCTTCCTCAAGATTGCTTTGGCAATCCAGGGTCTTTTGTGTTTCCATACAAATTGTGAAGCTTTTTGTTCTAGTTCTGTGAAAAATGCCATTGGTAGTTTGAGGGAGTGCATTGAATCTGTAGATTGCTTTGGGTAGTATAGTCATTTTCACAATGTTGATTCTTCCAGTCCAAGAACATGGCATATCTCTCCATCTGTTTGCATCATCTTTAATTTCTTTCATCAGTGTCTTATAGTTTTCTGCATACAGGTCTTTTGTCTCCTTAGGTAGGTTTATTCCTAGGTATTTTTTTCTTTTTGTTGCAATGGTAAATGGGAGTGTTTCCTTAATTTGTCTTTCAGATTTCTCATCATTAGTGTATAGGAATGCAAGAGATTTCTGTGCATTAATTTTGTATTCTGCTACTTTACCAAATTCGTTGATTAGCTCTAGTAGTTTTCTAGTAGCATCTTTCTGATTCTCTGTGTATAGCATCATGTCATCTGCAAACAGTGACAACTTTACTTCTTCTTTTCCGATTTGGATTCCTTTTATTTCTTCTTCTTCTCTGATTGCTGTGGCTAAAACTTCCAAAACTATGTTGAATAATAGTGGTGAGAATGGGCAACGTTGTCTTGTTCCTGATCTTAGAGGAAATGGTTTCAGTTTTTCACCACTTAGAACGATGTTGGCTGTGGGTTTGTCATATATGGCCTTTATTATGTTGAGGTAAGTTCCCTCTGTGCCTAACTTCTGGAGAGTTTTTATCATAAATGGGTGTTGAATTTTGTCAAAAGCTTTTTCTGCATCTATTGAGTTGATCATATCGTTTTTATTCTTCAGTTTGTTAATATGGTTTATCACATTGATTGATTTGCATATATTGAAGAATCCTTGCATTCCTGGGAAAAACTCCACTTGATCATGGTGTATGATCCTTTTAATGTTCTGTTGGATTGTGTTTGCTAGTATTTTGTTGAGGATTTTTGCACCTATGTTCATCAGTGATATTGGCCTGTAGTTTTCTTTCTTTGTGACATCCTTGGTTTTGGTATCAGGGTGATGGTGGCCTCATAGAATGAGTTTGGGAGTGTTCCTCCCTCTGCTATATTTTGGAAGAGTTTGAGAAGGATAGGTGTTAGCTCTTCTCTAAATGTTTGATAGAATTCGCCTGTGAAGCCATCAGGTCCTGGGCTTTTTTTTTTGTTGGAAGATTTTTAATCACAGTCTCAATTTCAGCGCTTATGATTGGTCTGTTTATATTTTCTATTTCTTCCTGGTTCAGTCTCAGAAGGTTGGCCTTTTCTAAGAATTTGTCCATTTCTTCCAGGTTGTCCATTTTATTGGCATATAGTTGCTTGTAGTAATCTCTCATGATCCTTTGTATTTCTGCAGTGTCAGTTGTTACTTCTCCTTTCTTCATTTCTAATTCTATTGATTTGAGTCTTCTCCCTTTTTTTCTTGATGAATCTGGCTAATGGTTTATCAATTTTGTTTATCTTCTCAAAGAACCAGCTTTTAGTTTTACTGATCTTTGCTATTGTTTTCTTCATTTCTTTTTCATTTATTTCTGATCTGATCTTTATGATTTCTTTCCTTCTGCTAACTTTGGGGGTTTTTTGTTCTTCTTTCTCTAATTGCTTTAAGTGTAAGGTTAGGTTGTTTATTTGAGATGTTTCTTGTTTTTTGAGGTAGGACTGTATTGCTATAAACTTCCCTCTTAGAACTGCTTTTGCTGAATACCATAGGTTTTGGGTCATCGTGTTTTCATTGCCATTTGTTTCTAGGTAGTTCTTGATTTCCTCTTTGATTTCTTCAGTGATCTCTTGGTTATTTAGTAGTGTATTGTTTAGCCTCCATGTGTTTGTATTTTTTACAGATTTTTTCCTGTAATTGATATCTAGTTCATAGCATTGTGGTCGGAAAACATACTTGATATGATTTCAATTTTCTTAAATTTACCAAGGCTTGATTTTGACCCAAGATATGATCTATCCTGGAGAATGTTCCATGAGCACTTGAGAAGAAAGTGTATTCTGTTGTTTTTGGATGGAATGTCCTATAAATATCAATTAAGTCCATCTTGTTTAATGTATCATTTAAAGCTTGTGTTTGCTTATTTATTTTTCAATTTGGATGATCTGTCCATTGGTGAAAGTGGGGTGTTAAAGTCCCCTACGATGATTGTGTTACTGTCAATTTCCCCTTTTATGGCTGTTAGCATTTGCCTTATGTATTGAGATGCTCCTATGTTGGGTGCATAAATATTTACAATTGTTTTATCTTCTTCCTGGATTCATCCCTTGATCATTATGTAGTGTCCTTGTTTGTCTCTTGTAATAGTTTTTAAAGTCTATTTTGTCTGATACGAGAATCGCTACTCCAGCTTTCTTTTGATTTCCATTTCCATGGAATATCTTTTTCCATCCCCTCACTTTCAGTCTGTATATGTCCCTAGGTCTGAAGTGGGTCTCTTGTAGACAGCATATATACGGGTCTTGTTTTTGTATCCATTCAGCCAGTCTATGTCTTTTGGCTGGAGCATTTAATCCATTACATTTCTGGTAGTTATCAATATGTATGTTCCTATTACCATTTCCTTAATTGTTTTGGGTTTGTTATTGTAGGTCTTTTCCTTCTCTTTGTGTTTCCTGCCTAGAGAAGTTCCTTTAGCATTTGTTGTAAAGCTGGTTTGGTGGTGCTGAATTCTCTTAGCTCTTGCTTGTCTGTAAAGGTTTTAATTTCCTGTCAAATCTGAATGAGATCCTTGCTGGGTAGAGTAATCTTGTTTGTAGGTTTTTCCCTTTCATCACTTTAAATATGTCCTGCCACTCCCTTCCGGCTTGCAGAGTTTCTACTGAAAGATCAGCTGTTAACCTTATGGGGATTCCCTTGTATGTTATTTGTTGTTTTTCCCTTGTTGCTTTTAATATTTTTTCTTTGTATATAATTTTTGACAGTTTGATTAATATGTGTCTTGGCATGTTTCTCCTTGGATTTATCCTGTATGGGACTCTCTGCACTTCTTGGACTTGACTATTTCCTTTCCCATATTAGGTAGGTTTTCAACTCTAATCTCTTCAAATATTTTCTCAGTCCCTTTCTTTTCCTCTTCTTCTGGGACCCCTATAATTCGAATGTAGGTGTGTTTAATGTTGTCCCAGAGGTCTCTGAGACTGTCCTCAATTCTTTTCATTCTTTTTTCTTTATTCTGCTCTGCGGTAGTTATTTCCACTATTTTATCTTGCAGGTCACTTATCTGTTTTTCTGCCTCAGTTATTCTGCTATTGATTCCTTCTAGAGAATTTTTAATTTCATTTATTGTGTTGTTCATCATTGTTTATTTGCTCTTTAGTTCTTCAAGGTCCTTGTTAAACGTTCCTTGTATTTTCTCCATTCTGTTTCCAAGATTTTGGATATCTTTACTATCATTACTCTGAATTCTTTTTCAGGTAGACTGCCTATTTCCTCTTCATTTGTTTGGTCTGGTGGGTTTTTACCTTGCTCCTTCATCTGCTGTGTGTTTCTCTGTCTTCTCATTTTGCTTAACTTACTGTGTTCGGGGTCTCCTTTTTGCAGGCTGCAGGTTCGTAGTTCCCGTTGTTTTTGGTGTCTGCCCCCAGTGGCTAAGGTTGGTTCAGTGGGTTGTGTAGTCTTGCTGGTGGAGGGGACTCGTGCCTGTGTTCTGGTGGATGAGGCTGGATCTTGTCTTTCTGGTGGGCAGGACTGCATCCGGTGGTGTGTTTTGGGGTGTCTGTGGACTTAGTATGATTTTAGGCAGCCTCTCTGCTAATGGGTGGGGTTGTGTTCCTGTCTTGCTAGTTGTTTGGCATAGGGTGTCCAGCACTGTAGCTTGCTGGTCACTGAGCGGAGCTGGGTCTTAGCATTGAGATGGAGATCTCTGGGAGAGCTTTCACCGTTTGATATTATGTGGCCATATGATATTACGTGGAGCTGGGAGGTCTCTGGTGGACCAATGTCAGGAACTCGGCTCTCCCACCTCAGAGGCACAGGCCTGACACCCTGCTGAAGCACCAAAACCCTGTCAGCCACACACAATGTGTTCTTTTAAGAGCACTCTTAAGTAACATCCTGACTGCGTGCGGTACTTTACTTTCGAACTGAGAGTTGCGGTGGATGGGATTTTTGCCTTCCCCAGATGGTTGAAGGTTACAATTTTTGTTATTGGAAACCCCACCACCTCCTTATTTCTTTTATTATTTTTGCAAGAAAAGTATAAAGAGAGTCAGAGCGGAGGTGAGATTTGTGATCGGGAAAGCCCTGGACGCCCTCCTTCTCCATCTTCTGCTCTCTCTCTGATTAGTTCCTATCCAGCAGCAGATTGAAGCAGAAAATGATTCTCCATTTCAACTGAGCTATGATTGTGTCTCTTTTTACCCGAGCAAGTAAGTCATAGAATGTTAATATCACACATTGGACCCCAGGGCGCACCCTGCTTGGTCTCTTCATTTTACAGTTGAGGAGCTTGGGGTCCAAAGAAGTAATAACTCAGTCCTCGCGGCACATTGCCAGCACTTCTTCCATTGGTTCCCAATGCCACACAATGAGATAACTGTTTAATGCTTCTGAGCCCTTGGAAACATTAGTAATTTCCATGAAGAGAAAAGGACAAAGCTGTGAAAGACCAACCATAGGTTACCCACACAGAAACCCTGGGGTGGAGGGGTCTGAAGGGGGCATATTTGGAGACAGAAAGGCATTCTCACCCCTCTCGTCCCCAATTTTTAAACTGCAAACATTTTCAAGAAAATAAGTATAAGAACTAGCCTGGTAGAAGGATGACAGGGGAATGGGTTCTGGTAATTCTGGACAGTCAATACTACTGAAGGCTAATGGCAGTGGAAGGCAGGCTGGGCCCTACAACATTTTTGGAACCCATGTCTTCTGTGGATGACTAATCTTCTAATGGACTGTGATGCACCACTATGATAAACTTCTTGTGGAAATGCCCTTGGCTGAAAGATGCCTTGCTCAAGGTCATGCCCCACTCCTCAATGTTTGGTCAATGTGAAGACATAAAGACCCAGCACCATCAGAGCAATGGGAGACTACTATGAGGGCTATCCCAGCTTCAGAGCGCCCTCCAGGGTGTGCTGAGGCCCTTGCCGAGGCTACATTACAGCCCAACTTCTCCCTCACCCAATCCTGCTTCCTTCCCTTGCAGGGGTGTGATCCTGAGAACACACCCAGATAGACCTCCTCACATTAATCGCCATCTCACAGTCTGCCTCCCAGAGGATCCAACCAGAGGATATAAAAATTTCACACCTCATTCCCACTGACCCGTTTTTCGTTTTGTTTTATTGATTTTCAATTTATAACAAAGGCAATTGCATATGTAACCTCTCTAGTCTAAGGAGAGTCTGTGCTTAATATCCGGCAAAACACATTTAAAAGTCTTCTTTCCCCATTGCTCCCATCTAAATCATCCTCCAAGTAATTCTCTCCCAATCCAATTTTTATGTAAATTTCATAATTAAAGCACAAATGCATTCTCATTGTAAAAGCAAAGTCTTTTGATACTCCATCCCCACAACAGTCCCATGCCACTATTTTCAATTTAGGGGTGCCCTCCAGATGCTGCTGCATCCTCCTAGGAAGTCCCATCTCCCCTCCCTGCCTTGACAATCACTGCTATCATCTGCACGTCTCAACCAGTCAATATTTTGAACAGCTTTAACTTCCTGCGGTCTATATTACAAAACCAGTATTTTTTCCAATATAAAATAGTGTTAGAATGTTTTGTCAAATGCCCTGATTCTTTTCTAGGGATTAACTAGCAGCCAATCAAGAAAGAGAATGCAACTTAGTTTAAGGCGTCCGAGGAAAAGGGAGGAGAGAGGAGGGACTCTTCTAGGGCAAGTGGGAGGATTAATGCTTTAGAATCAGGAAAAGAAGTTGGCGTTTATATACCTTGCAAGAACAGAAAGTTTCAACACTCACTATATGTTCAGACAAGTTTAAAATAGAATAAAATGTTATAAATAACACTTAGGTATTAGATAATTTACAGATAGATTCATGATGAAAGCCTAAACCCTCACGAACTCTACAGTCAACATTAAGTCACCAGCAGCCCAAGTGTAGGCTATTCAGAAGGCCTCCCAAAGGGGAATTTCAGGGCATGGTCTCGTGTCCCCCAGGACATCAGAAGTCAGGCTTCTAAACAGAGGTGAATCTAAGGTCAACTCAATCTTGATGCATCGTGGTGCTGACATGTGCTTTGGGCAAGCAGGAAATTCATTCTGAAGTAGAACAGAAAAGCCCCCCCAAAAAACTAACTTGAGGTTTCTTAAGAAATGGACTTCACTCAGCAGAAAATGGTATCTCCCAAAGGTTTCTGCTGGCTGTTGGGGAGGGGTTGTTCCTTAAACATTTCTAAATAAGGAAACTATAAAACTGAAAATGCAAGACTACCCCGGGGGATAAAAAGCGGTTATTTCAGAGGAAGAGGACTCTAATTACAAGGACAAGAGAGAAGAAAAGGCAGGGTGGGAGCAATGTCTAGGAGGGGCAGGAACAACAGCAAGAACAAACTACTGAACAGGATAAGAAGTATCAGAAAACCACACAGAAGGAGTTAACAGGCCGGTATGGAAGTCACACTGCTGTACCTTGCTGTATCATCATGAATGCTTCTGGCATATTTTTTTATTTCCCTTTCTCATGTAACAAGAAGTGTGGAGGTGGCTCTTGCTGGTGTTAGTTCAGCAGCTCAGTGATGGCAGGGTTCACATCTCTGTGAGTCAAGCCCGCTCCTCGTGGCTTTAAGATGGTTGCGGCACAGCCACCCCTAACTGGAAGGTGCCAGGAGCAAGGGGTCGGAAATAGGGGTTACCAGGCAGCCAACTCTCTACCACAGTAACATGAAACCTGTGAGCAAACTGGGCTCTTCCGAAAGGGGAGAGCCTGTAAAACGGGTGGGTGCTGAGTTCCTCCAAATGGAACCTAAGCTCCATTTCCAGGGAAACATGTAAATTCCCACACCACATTAGTATTGGCAGAAGGACAAAATACCTATTCCAAACCTCTGTGTGTTTCATTGCATTGCCCAAGAAACTAACTACAGAACCCTCTTTCCCAAAAAAGATCAGACATTCTAAATGTAGTAAGGAGAGAATGTGAATTTGAACTGCTATGAAACACAAACAATTTCAAAAAAGCATATTTATTTACAAAGGAACACAGGAAATAAAGTGGTAGGTGTACATATTTACATAGCAAGTGTAGGCAAAACTTATCAAGAAGATTCTTTAAATACTTCTACAATCTAGCATTTAACGGTCAAAATCAGCTTCTAAGAATAATTCTTTTATCACCTCAGAAAGATTTTTTAGGAGGTTCAATCTATGATTCAAAGTATGACTATCTTAATGAACAAATTATAATTTTATATTCTTTGAAAATCTCTAAGTTGCTGGAGGCCAAGTGAACCAGATCACTACCAATTTTTAAAAGATTCAAAGGCTCTTAAGTTAGAAAGTCATAACTGCTTTAAGAAATTGTTTTTAAAAATCCAAACGTACCATCATCTGTTGAGTAGTACAATACAGACTTAGTTTACATTTCCTTAATCCATTAAATGGCATCTGTTACCTTATAATGAGACCTTACTGTTCTCTAATGAGAAACATTAAATCATTTACTATTTAGCTCTTAGGAGAATCACTCAAAGTATACATTCAGCTTTTAATAACACTAACATACATGGAAAAAAAAAAAAAAGATCCATTTACCTAACTACCATCAGTAGCCAGTTAACTGCTGGATCTTCTCCTTCAGACCTTTGCACTAATATACCCCAGTGTATAGACTACATTTAACTTCACTAACAGGAGATGAGATCCTTTCACATGTAGGGATAAGTATGCTGGCATACTTCTGCAATCCTGCCTTGCAGGTGCAGACACAAGCCCTGTAGCTCGTGGCTTGGGCTACACCTGCTGTGTTTGTCAGTTCTTCCTTTAGTTCAATGTCCTTCTGACTGTGAAATATGGTGTCCAAACTGAAATGAAGCAAATATTTAACACAGAAACTATTCTGATGTAAAAAAAGAATGGCAACACAAACACCAAATAACCCTTTGAGGCTTAATTCATTCAAGAGTAAGTAGTCGTTTAAGAGCGGGTTACATGTCAGGCACTGTGCTCAGTCAGGGCTGAGGACATGAAAGTGAGCAAGACAGTCACAGCTAAACAGACTGAGCTCTCCACAGACTACAGTTTGAGTCTCTATGTGCCCAGCCCTAAGCAAGGTGCTATAAAATTTACAAAAAGAGATGGTTCTTTCTCTAAGATGCTTGTAGTTGGCTGGAAAGAAAATGCAAAAAGAATAGTGAACAGTGTAAGACAAACCAGTAATACCTCCTTGATCCACTATCACTGGGAAACTGCGTTCCACCTAAGTGAATTTCTCAGATAACTGAAGGTTTTCAAATATCCTAGAATTTTAATAAACCAAGTTCTATTCACTGCTCTGCCACTTAGATGTCAGATTACAGGCAGATCACTTAACCACTTTCAGGCTCATTTTCCTCATGTGTAAAAGAGGAAATATTGGCAACCCAAGGACCATCAACGGATCATTGGATTAACAAGATGTGGTACACACACACAAACACAAACACACACAAATACAATGGAATATTACTCAGCCATAAAAAAGAATGAGATATTGCCATTTGCAGCAACATGGATGGACCTATAGCATATTATGCCTAGCGAAATAAGCCAAAGAGAGAAAGACAAATACTGTATGATGTCACTTATATGTGGAATCTAAAAACAAAACAAAACAAAAAGAATGTATATGCAAGACAGAAACAGACTCACAGATATAGAAAACAAACTTGTGGTTACCAAAGGAGAGAGGGAAGTGGGGAGGGACAAATTAGGGGTATGGGATTAACAAACTATTATACATAAAATAGATAAGCAACAAGGATATACTGTATAGCACAGGGAATTATATCCACTATCTTGTAATAACCTACAATAGAGTATAAACTGCAAAAATACTGAATCACTATGGTGTACACCTGAAACTAATACAATACTGTAAATCAGCTATACTTCGATAGAAAAAAAAAATATTGCTGCAAAGGTCAAATGAGATGAGTAAAAAAAAAAGTACTTTGCCAGTTACAAATTTCTATGCAAATGTTGAACACTTAGACACATTTGTAATTTTAAATGTAACAGTTCTAAAGTAAACTATATACTTTTTTGCCTTCTTAGAGTTAAGAATATAATCTTCTGAGTCAACATGATAAGCATCAGCTATTGTACAGGCACAATGGTAACTTAGAAATCACACACACGCTGAAACTGAGTAGAACGATTTTCCCCTGCTCTGTTGTGCTCTTTGAGTTGCCATCTGCTTTTCAGTTTTTCCATCTCCTTTGCTGTCTGACTGATGTCCGCCACTCTAATGCCACCCACTGGACTTTATACGCTGTCCATCTTTCACTGTCCTCTCATTCCCAAGGCTTATTCTTATTTACTACCTCAACTAGTTTATGAGATGGAAAACCACCCCCCAAATTTGGATTATATCTAAACGAAAGAAAAGACACTTCAAGAAAGAAGCAATCTTGGGTTTCCCTGGTGGCGCAGTGGTTGAGAATCTGCCTGCCAATGCAGGAGACACGGGTTTGAGCCCTGGTCTGGGAAGATCCCACATGCCGCGGAGCAACTAGGCCCGTGAGCCACAACTACTGAGCCTGCGCGTCTGGAGCCTGTGCTCCGCAACAAGAGAGGCCGCGATAGTGAGAGGCCCGCGCACCGCGATGAAGAGTGGCCCCCGCTTGCCGCAACTAGAGAGAGCCCTCGCACAGAAACGAAGACCCAACACAGCCAAAAATAAATTAATTAATTAATTTAAAAAAAAGAAAGAAGCAATCTTAAGGGTCAAGGGTTGAAATATGAGTTTTTTTAAGTATCCAATGAGCATGGTCATTGAAGTAATTATGACCTCATCTGCTTTGTTAAAAGCACAGTTAATGTCTTATTTATCTAAATAATCCAAACTTCATATTTGACCGGAAAAAATATTGGGAGTATTCACATTTAAATATGGTTAGGTTGAATCTATCACACCATTTTTCTCTGGTCCTCTCAAAGTTTCAGACACCCAGTTCATACTGCAGACAGCAATGTCAAGTTAGCACGTGCCCAGGATAAACCATTATAAACTTATGCACAAGTATTTTTCAAATCAAGTGTTTTACCTCAGAAAAACTTCATAGTATGCTAAAAGCTAAAAATGAACATGAAAGTCAACACAAACAACAGAAACATTAGCAGCACACAGCATCAACAATTTTAAGCCCGTTCTGCATAATTAATTACTTCAAGGAACTTGAAGGCAAAGATACATCATGAACAATACGCATTAGAAAAACTGAAGATTTAACCTTATAATCTCACCCTTGAAGTTTCTGGACTAGAAAATGGAGAAGACTCCCAAGAATTATTTTCTTTCTCAAAGGAATCTTCTTCTTGGAATGCAAATTTCTGCTTAAGTGCATGGGATATTAAAGACACTGGATCCCAAGGTGAGTCTTGTCTTTTCCTTTTATGAATGGGTCTGCCTCCAGGGGACCTTTAAAAAAAATGGAATAAATTAAAACTTTGTGTAATTCAAGTTCCTTATTGACAAACACAGCAGAAATATAAGCATAATATATTACAATCTTCAAGAGATTGGAATGTTTTGCCTTGTAATAAAAACAAATCTGGAGGGCACAATGGATTAGGAATCAGAAAGCTGAGAACCCATGTGAGGCTCTACCACAATCCGTTATAACCTGGGATTTATCAAATATCATCTTTATTTTTTATTTTCTAATTTTCCAGTGGGTAGAAAAATTTAAAGAAATATTTAAGAACTTTTAAAAGGACTATGGAGTTCAAGAAAAGAAAAACTTCAGGCTAACTGTTCATTCATTCATTCACTCTTAATGCCCCCTATTTTACCAGGCTCTATGTTATGCTTCAGGGGTAGAGCAGTATCCTACTCCCATAGAACACTCTGGTGGCAGGAGAGTGTTACACCAAAACAAGTAAGCAAGAACATTTTGGACAGCAATTATCCAGTGCTGTGGATGAAATAAAAGAGGGAAATGTGATAGTGGCTAGGATGAAAGCACTTTCGATGAGATGATGAGGAAAAGCCTCTTAAAGGAGGTGACATTCTCTTTAAGGAAATGACAAGCAGTCAGTTTTAGTGTAATCATCCAGTGGATGCATCAGCAAGGAGGTTGGCAACTGTGAGAAAAGAAAAAAGAAAAACAGGTACAGCTGGAGTGCAGTTAAGTAAGATGGGAAGTAGGACGTGAGGTCAGAGAGATAAGGGCTGAATCCCAGAGAGACTTCCAGGCCACAGCAAGGTGTCAAGATTTCATTCTAAGCGCAATGGAAAACCACAAAAGGGTTTTAAGCAGGGGAACGGCATGATCTGACTTCAATTTTTAAAGGTCACTCTGGTTACTATATGAAGAACAGATAAGGAGGCAAGAATGAAAAGAGAGACCAGGTTGGAGGCGACTGCAAAAGTCCAAGCTATATAAGACACCGGCAGGACTTCCCTGGTGGTCCAGTGGTTAAGACTTCGCCTTCCAATACAGGGGGTGTGGGTTCAATCCCTGGTTGGGGAGCTAAAATCCCACATGCCTCCTGGCCAAAACACCAAAATATAAAACAGAAGCAATATTGTAACAAATGCAATAAAGACTTAAAAAAAAGGTCCACATCAAAAAAAAAAAAAAAAAAAAGATGGTGGTACATAAATGTGAGCTGTATGCTGATGGAAAGGATGTGGGATAGAAAGGAAATGAAAAAACAGGATGATTTCCAGATGTCTGGACTGAGGGTGATATTGTTGCCATTTGCTGAGAAGCAAAAGACTTGGGGAAAGAACAAGTTTTCAAGGTAGAGGACGGAACAGGTAGGAAGGAAGAGTTCTGTTTTGGACATGTGAAGCATGAGGTACCTGTGAGACAGGCAAATGAAGATATCAAGTAGGCATGGGGCTCAGAGGAGAGGTCAGGGCTAGAAAAATAAATGTGGGCATCATTAGCATTTAGCTGGTATCTAAAGCCTAGGACTAGATGAGATCACCCAAGGAAACAATGTGGGTGGAGAGGAGAATGGGGCTGAGGGCTGAGCCTTGAACATGTCAACATTTAGAGACCAGGCCCAGAAGAAAGAATAAGCAAAGAAATAAGAGGTGGACAGTGAGGTAAGAGGAAAACCAAGCATGATTTCCTCAAGGCCAAGTGAAGAAAGTGTTTCAAGGAGGAGGGAACTGAGGACTGTATCAAACGCTGCTGAGAGGTCAAGTAAGAAGAGCAATAAGAACCGACATTGGATTTAGCAACATGGAGTCACTGGAGACCTTGACAAGAACAGTTTTCAATGGAGTGATGGGAACAGACACCATATTACAGTGACTAGAAGGCAGTGAGAAATGGAAACAAACTATAAACAACATCACGAATTTATACCAGAAAGGGAACAGAGAAACTATACTAGCTGAGGGTATACATGTTCTGAAGATGGGAAATGCTCAAGTGTGAAGAGAAGAATAAAGATGGAAAATTTGGGCTTCCCTGGTGGCTCAGTGGTTGAGAATCTGCCTGCCAATGCAGGGGACACGGGTTCGAGCCCTGGTCTGGGAAGATCCCACATGCCGCGGAGCAACTGGGCCCATGAGCCACAATTACTGAGCCTGCGCGTCTGGAGCCTGTGCTCCGCAACAAGAGAGGCCGTGATAGTGAAAGGCCTGCGCACCGCGATGAAGAGTGGCCCCCGTGATGAAGAGTGGCCCGCCACTTGCCGCAACTAGAGAAAGCCCTAGCACAGAAACGAAGACCCAACACAGCCATAAATAAATAAAATAAAATAAAATAAAAAAAGAAGTCAAGTAAAGATGGAAAATTTGATGACGCAGAAGACAGAAGAGAGAATTTTAAGCGAAATGCTTAGAAGGGGAACCAGAGACCGAGGGGAGAGCATGGACATGATCAAGGATGCTTCATTTGCAATAACAAGATGGAAGGCAGAGAACATGGGTAGTAAATTTGCAAATGTAAAGATGTGGGAAGTCTCGTCGGATTTAGCAGTAATGTATGAAACAAGATCAGTTGTTAGAAAAATGAGAGAATAGAGGGGTGGAGGGTGGAGTCTACTGACGTTTCAGTCATTTCTCCAGTGATGGTAACAGCCACAGAGTCACCATTTTACACTGACTGGGCCCGACGATACCAGTAAGAGATCTAGTTGGGACTAAACGTGTACCTACAACCGTAAGATTTTTCTCTGTACTAGCTGCCTCATACAAGGATCAATCATAACCTCATTAATAATGAAATGACTTATCTGTCCTAACACTATTACATAGAAAATACATTTATTTTCTCAGCAAAAACTTCACTGAGGAATTTCCAGGTGAACATGGCAGATCTCTGTGAAAGCCTACTAAAATGACAGCAAAGAAATGAAAAAGATGTACACCCACAAAGACAAAGAGATTACGAGAGGAGAGAGTAGATAAGAATTGCAACAAAATGTTGAAAGCTGGAAAGCTGATGACAGTGAAGAGAGTGGGAGGTAAGCTGCCTTCCTGAAAACAGAGGGATTGAGCTAAAGTCCACAAATGGAATGATACGCTCCTCCCTTGCCCTTTCCCCACTCAACTCTCAAACTACCTAGCTTGCACCACCTGTGTAATCCCCAACTCTCCTGACCAAGAAGGAGACTGAAGAACTTTCTAGAAAAACTCTCTAGTCCCAAAGAAAAGACACACAGCTACTGAAATATGGGATCTGGCTAACAAAATGGCAAGGTTCTCTCCTCAATCACTGTGAAGCCCACCAGCTGGCAATCCCACCTCACACAAAGAAGCTTCAATCAGCTTTTCCGTGCCTCACTTTTAAATATAAATGCATAGCTGCGAATCACCAGATACTTAAATAAGGCTCCAAAACTATAAATGGAGACCAAAATCAATAAGAGGAAAAGGAACTCAGGAAAAATGAACATAATTCAAGAGCAAAAGAAAACTTAGAATAAAACTGTAGTTAATATTTTCAGTAGCATAAGACACACAAAAGCAAGAAGACATAAAAAAGGAGCACTCAAAGAAAAAGAAATGGGTCTCGCAAATTAAAAATATGATGACGGGGGAAATTCCCTGGCAGTCCAGTGGTTAGAACTCCACACTTGCACTGCCGAGGGCTTGGTTCAATCCCTGGTCAGGGAACTAGAATCCCACAAACTGCACAGTCCCCCACACCCCACCCCAAACCCCCAAAAGATAAGTGATGACAGGAAAAACAATAGAAGAGTTAGAAAGAATTTTCTCAAGAAGTACAATAAAAAAAAGCAAAGAGAAGAAAACAGTAAAGGAAAGATATGAAGATAAGACAAATAATTCTGGCATTCAAACTTCTAATAGGCTTTCCAAGAAAAGAACAGAAGGAAAGAATAGGAGAAAATTATCAGAAAAATGTTATAAGAAATTTCCAAAAATAAAGGACATAAAACTCTAAACTGATTGAGTTCAATCAATAAGTGAACTCAGCATAAGGAACTTAAAAAGAAGTAAATGCTCAGCATAAGAAACTTAAAAAGAACTCTCCAGGGCACATCACCATGAAATTTAAGAACATCAGGACCAAAGAGAAGATCTTAAATGCTTCAAGAATAAAGAAACAGGTTTCATACATAGTATCAGGAATCAAAACGACGTTAACCTCTCAACAGGAACACTGAGAGCTAGAAACCGATGGAATAATGTCTTCAAAGTTCTGAGGAAAAATGATTTTCTGTCAATTATATACGCAGCCAAACTAGCAATTAAGTGTGAGAATAAAAAAAAAAAAAAATTCAGATATACAAGGTCTTAAATCTACCTTTCATGCACTCCTCAGGAAGCTGCAGGAAGATATGACACCCAGGAAATGGGTGATGCGACACAGGACAAAGAGAATGTCCATGATGACGAAGGAAATCCTTAGGATGACAATGCAGCAGGTTTAGAGCAACAAGTGAGATTAGAACAGGACAGAGGGCTCCGGGAGGGGATTTCCGGGGTGGGGGGATTCAAGGAGGCAATTATTAACTGCAATAAAAAATAAAATTAGCCAACAAACAAAATGTATATGAAATGGCTTACCTGTGAATGTTTACTGTTATAGTAAGGATATAAATTCTGAATACGGATTTAAGGAAAGACTGTAACTTAACCATATCGGGAAGATGTAATAAGAAGTGTGTGTGCATGTGTGTTAGGGGGTAGAATGTCTAAGAGGACGTGTTCCAGATTTTTAACAATTGCAAGTAAATATAACTAAAATATCAAGAAATAGCAAAAGTAGTACGTTGTTTCAAAAATATGGAGATAGGACACTAGAACAAAGAGTCACAAAAAACTGAAAATGATTCTCTCTCGAGGTGTATTTGGGGTAAAGAGGAATCAAAGAGAAGACATATATGTTTACTTTGATAAATATAATAATTTCTTTAAACACCACTGATAAAATTTGGGTTCATTTCTCAAATTATGACAACATACCTTTCAATGGCACGTAGCTTAACCTTATTCACATCCTTCAGAACATCCAACATGTTTGGAACATCTTTATTTTTCTGGTTTTTTGAATGATGACTAAAATTGGTTTTCCTAGTATCTGGGTGCTGTTTTTTCACTTCAGTTGCTGAATTATCTGATGCACAAATATTATTAGATGCTATTTGCACGAGAGGAGAACATGGAGGCTGTAGAGAAGAAACCTGAGGAGGCGGTGGTGGAGGAGGAGGAGGAGAGGGAAACATTGAACTTGAAAACGAATCTGGTTCGACACTCAGTTGAGTAGTCCCTGATGATGGCATTTGTCCCAAACCACTAGGCCTGTCATTCTTCAAGTCCAAGGAGCCTAAAGAAAATGTGGTCTGTTGAAAAATCATGCAAAATTTTCTCCAATATAACACGTAACACTAATTAGAATCAAAACAGGAACAATTCTGTAATGCTACTAAAATAATGATACTGTGGCCAGGAAGGTGAAGCAATCCCATCTGCTTAGTAATTTCTGAAAGAGTCAAGCAAACAGTAAATTCATTTTTAATCCAATTAGGATTCTCTGTGTAGGGGAAGGAGGAGAATGCATTTTAAAGAGAAAATTACAAGTGCTTTTTTCACATACAATCTGAATTTCATCCTCTATTTACAAAAGCTAAAACATGATCAACAACTTGTGGCTAGAAACATGCAAACTGATATGTTCACTCTATGATGACATTGTAGAAACACCCAAGCATATATTTTCTAGGCAGGAGCCTAAGACGGGTACCAAATACTTAACTTTTTCACAACAGATTTGCTCCTAAGATCATGTGTAACATGATAGCCTTAAAAAAAGTGTATATATCATATCTCATTTATTACATAGTAGTATATATAATATTTAATATAAATTATAAATATACAATACTATATAAATATTACGTTATACACAAATTATATATGTGTTTATATGGATGTTTTTATATACATACAGATATTGTGTGTGTATGTATATTATTTAAAGCAAGTCACATCTCTAAAAATTTTAAAAAGAATCATCTGGAAAACAGTATTCACCTAGATTTGGTGGAAGTATAGCAGCAATAACTTCAAACTACAAATATATATATATGAAGCCTCAAACCTATACTCTTGTCTCAAATTAATGCATCCCTCCGCTTAAATTTCCAACACTTTTCTACAGAGTTAGAAAAGCTTACAGTCAGCCCTCCGTATCCTCAGGCTCTGCATCTGCAGATTCAACCAACCGCAGATAAAAAATATGAAAAAAGGCTTCCCTGGTGGCACAGTGGTTGGGAATCCGCCTGCCAATGCAGGGGACACGGGTTCGTGCCCCGGTCCGGGAAGATCCCACATGTCATGGAGCGGCTAGGCCCGTGAGCCACAACTGCTGAGCCTGCGCATCTGGAGCCTGTGCTCCGCAACGGGAGAGGCCGCGACAGTGAGAGGCCCGCACACCGCGATGAAGAGTGGCCCCCACTCGCCGCAACTGGAGAAAGCCCTTGCACAGAAAAGAAGACCCAACACAGCCAAAAATAAATAAATAAATAAATTTATTTTTTTAAAAAAGAAAAAATATGAAAAAAAAAAATTCCAGAAAAGTTCCAAAAAGCAAAACTTGATCCTCCATGCACTGACAACCATTTACATAGCATTTCCATTGTATTTATAACTGTTTGCATTTTATTAGGTATTATAAGTAATCTAGAGATGATTTAAAGTATATGGAAGGACAGAGGATGTGAATAGGTTATATGTAAATATGTCATTTTATATAAGGGACTTAAGCATCCTAAGATTTTGGTGTCCACAGGGCTCCTAGAACCAACATCCCACAGATGCCAAGGGACAACTGTACTTAGAAAACAGGCTTTTAAATACAAAACTACAATCTTCGGCAGCATAGCTACCTCTTCTTTAAACCAAAGCCATCCCTGTCACTACAAATGCATCTTAATTTATTCTCAATAAACATCAGAGGTAATACATATATACACCCAACATCGTTTCATATTTAATGTCATTCATAAGATACATTAGCAGCAAACATTCTTTTCTTACTCAGAACCACACTGACTTAAATACTAAATGAGTATCATCCAACTGAAATAAAAATCCAACGTTACTTACCAGAATTTGTACTGTTTCTCAGTTCTTGCCTTCCCACAATTGCAGCAATCTGAGAGCGAAGAAAAGCTAGCTCATCTTCAAGGGCAGCTATTTTTTTAATTGCAGCTTCACTTTCAGGCCAATCATTTTTTGTTGGTTTGTTATGCCTTAGAGCAGGTGTCAGTGGATCTTCAACTAGTTGCAAAGGATGGAAAGAAGCAATTTTCTCCTCTTCTTCATTTTTCCATATACTATTTCTGTAGGTGGAAGGAAAAAATGGAAAGAGAGAGAGAAGGAGGAAGAAAAATTTTCTAGAAATAAATTCTTTCAGTTAAAGAATAAAGATACCAAAACAAAATCAAAATAGCTCTCTTTACCCTATAATGGTCTCTAGACTCACTGAGGACAAACAACACCTTATGTAACTTTATATTCTCAGTACCCAGAACAAATGCTGCCTTTAATAGGTGACCAATAAGCAGTCAGTGAATGAAGGAACACATCTTGCTTTCAGACTGTAAACCAAAAATAATAATCCTATCTATTAACCTCAAACACAGTACAAATTGATTTATTTAGAAATAAAGTTAATTTATTTAGAAACTCTACATATTCGGAATATAAGGTCCTACAGGATTCCTTGTTATGTTGGGGTAAGTTTACCGTATTCTAATTTTTTGAAAATTTATAAACCAATTTGATATAGAATAAATTTATCCAATTTTTTTGAATAACTGACCCTTCAGCCTGTGTCTGAATACACTAACAACTAAGTTAGTACTACCAAACGGTAAAACATCCAAATGTTGAAATATATTTAACATCATTGCCTGGTAAACAGTAAACACTATATAAGTTTTGGCTAAATATATAAAATAAATAAATATAGTATTTAGTATAGGAAAGAGCTTTCTCCTAAAAATGAACATGGTGATTTTTATATCCTTTTAATATCATTCCTTCCTAGGCCTGGGGTGAGGTTTAAATGTGCATTAAGAAAGACTAGCTAGGGGCTTCCCTGGCGGTGCAGTGGTTAAGAATCCGCCTGCCAATGCAGGGGACATGGGTTTGAGCGCTGGTCCGGGAAGATCCCACATGCCGCAGAGCAACTAAGCCCGTGCACCACAACTACCAAGTCTGCGCTCTAGAGCCCACGAGCCACAACTACTGAGCCCACACGCCGCATCTACTGAAGCCCACACACTCTAGAACCCGTGCTCCGCAACAAGAGAAGCCACCACAATGAGAAGAGTACCGCAGCGAAGAGTAGCCCCAGCTCATCGCAACTAGAGAAAGCCCGCGCACAGCAACAAAGACCCAACACAGCCAAAAATAATAAATAAAAATAAAATAGATTAAAAAAGAAAAAGAAAAAACTGGCTAAAAATGAGAAAACACCAGTCATCCCTATTAGGAAGACATTAGCAGGACACAGCGCAGTACAGAGGTAGACAAAATAAAAAGGCTCGATCAGTCTGAACATACTTCAACATGTGGAAGAATTCAGATTATAGCCCACACCCCACTTTCCAAGATAAGTAGAAAAATTACCGAAATCTGAGATAACTGGCTTCTTCATCATTCATCACATACAAAACGTCAGCAAAAGATGGAACTACAGATCCACAGTTAGCTGGGTCCACAGAGTTCAAGAGTGGGATCAGCTAAAGGAAAAAAGGAAAAAGAAAGTCAGGGAGTCGGGGAAAGACACATGCCCGTGGAAACTATTTATGTAAGTTAAAAATCCACAAGAGTGAAAAGGAAAAAGGATATGCAATAGAAAAACATACACCTATTAGCGAGAAAAAAAAACTGAGGAAAATAATTATTCTAAAGTCTACACATGTGGCAATATTCTCTCCCCTGGTGAATGTCGTCCAACATAAAACACAAACTAGAAGAATAAAATAAGCTACTCAAGGGTTGCTTTGCATCTGCCAATCTTTGGATATGATTACTTAAAAAAATAAAGACAAAGACACACGTGAAATGACTTGTTTCCAGGATAAACTAAAGGTTTTTGGCTTGCAGGAAACATTTCTTCTTTTGTTCTACCCTATGTCCCTAGGAGTACCTAGGATAATTTTACACATGGTGCTTAAACAATGCATGTTGACTGACTTACCTCAAAATTAGGCCTGGGACAAGGTTCTAAAGGAAGAATTTTCCCAATAATACGAACAATACTCCTAGCTGATCCATAGTCTTTATTTTCCCAAATCTGCAAAACCTATTTAAACATAAAGCATTGTTTAAAAAGTAGTACTCTATTGAGCATGTTTATATTGATATTATTTACGGGAAAAATGTAAAATATGCAATAACATTTATTTTTAAAAAAAATATATAGAATGGCATACTTCTAAAGTATTTTCTTCAAAGATTTAAACTTTATTCATATCTATCTTTAAAAAAGTGGGAAGCAGGGGGATGGGAGTTAACATATACAGATTCCAGGAAGAAAGATCTTTTGAGAAAGCACCACAAATTCATTCTGTTTTATTTCTGATAATGGCAAAATATCTTGGAGAACTTTATTCAGAAAAATTGTCTCCCCTCCTCCCAGCTAAAAATCCCATCTTTGGGCCCAATGAAAAATGGACAATTTCAATTTCTCAAGCAGTGAAGTAATACAGAGTATATTCATGTAATTTCCTTTAAAGGATAAATAAAAGGGGGAATAAATTAAGCAGGCCCTAAACAGTTTAAGGATGCTTTACTTACTGTCGTACTGGCACAAAAACAGACATATAGATCAATGGAACACAACAGAAAGCCCAGAAACAAACCCACGCATGTGCAGTCAATTAATCTATGACACAGGAGGCAAGAATATACGATGGAGAAAAGCAAGTGGTGTTGGGAAAGCTGCACAGTTACATGAAAATCAATGAAGTTAGAACACTCCTTCACACCATACGCAAAAATAAACTCAAAATGGTTTGAAGACCTAAATGTAAGACATGACACCATAAAACTAGCAGAGAACACAGGCAAAACATTCTCAGACATAAATTGTAGCAATATTTCCTTAAATCAGTCTCCTAAGGCAAAAGAAATAAAAGCAAAAATAAACAAATGGGACCTAATTAAACTTAAATGCTTTTGCACAGCAAAGGAAACCATCAATAAAATGAAAAAACCTACAGAATGGGAGAAAGTATTTGCAAACGATGCAATCGACAAATGGATAATCTCCAAAATATACAAACAGCTCATACAACTCAGTATCAAAATAACAAACAACCCAATCAAAAAATGGGCAGAAGACCTAAATAGACATTTCTGCAAAGACATACAGATGGCCAACAGGTACAAGAAAAGATGCTCAACAGCCCTAACTATTAGGGAAATGCACATCAAAACAACAAGGTATCACCTCATGTGGGTCAGAATGACTATCATCAAAAAGTCTACAAATAAATACTGGAGAGGTTGTGGGGAAAAGGGAACCCTCCTACACTGATGGTGGGAATGTAAATTGGTGCAGCCACTATGGAGAACAGTATGGAGGTTCCTTAAAAAAATAAAAGTAGAGCTACCATATGATCCAGCAATATCCCACTCCTGGGGAAAACTCTAATTCAAAAAGGTACATGCACCCCAATGTCCATAGCAGCACTATTTACAATAGCCAAGACATGGAAACAACCCAGGTGCCCATCAGCGGATGACTGGTTGAAGAAGATGTGGCAGATATAGATATAGATATAGATATAGATATACATACATATATACACACATACATACACACAATGGAATATTACTCAGCCATAAAAAAGAATAAAATATTGCCATTTGCAGCAACATGGATGGACCTAGAGAATATCATACTAAGTGAAGTAAGTCAGACAGAGAAAGACAAATATTATCACTTATATGGGGACTCTAAAAAATACTACAAATGAATCTATATACAAAACAGAGAAAAAGACTCACAGACATAGAAAACAAACTTATGGCTGCCAAAGGGGAAAGGGAAGGGGAGTTATATTAGGAGTATGGGACTAACAGATACAAACTACTGTGTGTAAGATAGAAAAGCAACAAGAATTTACTGCATAGCACAGGGAACTATATCAACATCTTGTAATAACCTATAATGGACAATAATCTGAAATATTATATAACTGATCACTTTGCTGTACAGCTAAAACTACACAATAGTGTAAATCAGCTATATTTCAATTTTTAAAAAGAGAAAAAAAAAGAATGCTTTACTTACAGTGGAATACATTTTCTAGTAGTCAGTTCTTGAGAAGATAATAGAAATGAAATGTGCTTCTATAACTCAAATAATAACTTTGTCCTTTAGCTTGGAGTTTCCCATATTGGTGTAAACTATTCCCACAGGAACCTCCCCCAAAATATGACATAACGTTTGTTCTTTTGGAAGTGCTTTCGACACAAAGGAGGCATTTTCTCTCTTTAAAAAGCATTAAAAATTGGACTTTTCATTTTTCCTAAGATCCCATAAGGAAAACGAAGTTTATTATAAGCCACAGATATAGAGGTAGCATCCTCATGGAAACATCCAGTAAGCAGATGGATACACAGTTCTAGAACTTAGGAGATAACCTGCATTAGAAAGATGGATTTGGGAATCATCAGCATACAGAACACATGACAGGTAAAAATCAAAGCCATAGGACTAGTTGAGAAAAACTGGGGCTAGAGAGAATGATTTCAAAGTCATCAGCACATAGCATCTTCTGCACAAAGTCATGCCATTCCTCTGCTTTTAAATGGCAAGGGTTCTGAATTTATCTGATCATATCCAAGCACCTGGCTCTAATCATTAAATACTGATTCCATCAGCCAGCCTCACAATCTTCCATCAATTCTGCCAGCTCAGTTGCCATAACATACTCCATGAATTGCGTATTCATTCTCCAATCACCCTCAAAGGTCCTCTGCCACTTGGCCCTATTCTATCTATCCAACTTAATTTCCCACTATCCATTAACAAGAACACATGCTCTTTTGGGTTAAGCAGTTTTCCTTCAGATTGATGGCCTCTCTCAAATTCTTTTCACAAACTTTTCAAAAAAAGGTTGCTAATGCCACTTCCCTTCCTCAATCATTCTTCAAACTACTACAGTTCAGCTGCCACTCTCCACCTACAGAAATCCCTAAAGGCATCAATAATCTACTGATAAGTAAATCTTCAACAATCACTCAGTCTTTGTTATCTTTAATCTCTTCAATTCTGAAATTCAAAATGCTTCAATAACATCCAGTGACATCCTCCATTACGTCATCAAAGTCAAATATCAAAAGAATGTAGATAACTCCAAATCTGAATCTCTTTTCTTTCCTACATTCCAGAACCATATATCCAATTATCTGCAGGACCTTTGTATTTATATATTCCAACAGCACATATGACTTATCTCCCTACTCAAAGTAGTTTCTCGTACAGAATTGTCCATTTATATTAATGCCTCCATCATTTTTCAACTTTTGTTTAAAACCTTTTAATTATCCTTGTCTATTCTAATTCACCACACCAAACAGCAACAATTTGACCATTTTCTGTAAGCCCCCCTATTATTTTTGTGTCTCTCTTATATTCAGTCCTGTATTATAGTTATCTCTATGTTTCTTATATCTCATATTATATTTTAAGCATCATGAATACAAGAACCATGTACTGCTACTCTGCATCACCTACAGAAACATGCATATTGTCTTAGATGTCATAGCTACTCAGTAAGTAGACAAAATTTGATTTGCTTATACTTCTCACACCTAAGCCAACCTCTCTCCTTAATATTTATTCTGAATTTGCTGAGCTATAACTTGCCATTCTATATCCAAGTATCAAACTTAAATTACCTTAAATAAAGCCACTAGATATTTTTAAAATATTTTATCTATGAAGGTCATGTCTATATTTTGCTTCGGTTGTATCTTTTGTTGGCATTTGACCTATCAAGTAAACAGGTTCCTGATAATCTTATCCCTTTTTTAACTCAAACTATCAAAGCTATACTCAAGGAAACTCGCCTTTGTTACACCTATAGAGAAGTAACAGTTTTGCCTTGAATGTTGACATATAAATCATTTCCAAAATAAGACCTCAAACAAATACAACAGGTTCATTCAAATCCATTAAAAGACATTTACCTGGTTTACAGGAACACCAAAATATTCCAGCATCTCTCTTAAGATACTCAATATGAATGACATTGATGAGGCGAATACAGAAGCAAATTTAAGGAAACATTGTCTCTTGATACCTTAAGGGAAAAAAAATTAGAAAACATTACTCTTGATAAATAAATAACTGCTGCACAAAATTGTATTAAATAACTGGAAAACCCCTTTCGTTACACATTACACCATCAGCTAATCTCTCTGGCCAGCATTATTTTAATGAGAGGAGAGAAAAAGAGGAATGGGGGAATGGGGAAGGGTTGGTAAAAGAAACTTCAATTTATCAGTTAAGTTGCATTAAAAATTCATAGGATTTTTTTGAGCCTCTGAAGGGACCTGGTTAATAAATATCAATCAGCGAAATGGAAACTTAGCAGGGAAGCCTTCAAGTTAGTGGCAACAGCGATGCGCCCTCTCTCCGAAAGCTTTGGGCTGAGACTCTTAGGAGGGATGAGTTCAACCCATCCTTGAAAGCAGGCAGGGGGCCCACTCAAGGCTTTGACAAAGGGAACGGTAGCTCTTCCTCACTAACGTATCGGAGTACCACCCATCTCTCCTCGCTTATTTTAAAGAATATGAACCCCAGATAGGTGGCGTGACTTAGTCACCTAACTACTAAACAACAGGCCGAGACTAGCGCCCGGTCACATCACTCGCTTTGGTCCCAAGCTCCCTCGGCGTCTCTCCTAACCCAGCATGGTCGCCTGGCTTACCTTCCTCCGAAGCCCAGCCTCCCGGCAACCACAGGAACTTCAAGCTGCAGTCGTTAAGGAACCTTGCCGCGGAATCCGCAGAGGACCAGGCCCGGCGTGCACTCTTCCTGGTCCAGGAGCGCTCAGACGTCCACACGTGTCCGCCCGCGCGCCTCGGCTTGCCTGCCACGGGCGGTGACGACGCCTCCACTGGCCCAGGGCTTGGCCCTGTAGCCCCTCACTCAGCCGGGGTAACTCGGCTGGAAGCGCGGCCCTCCTCCCGTGCGCCACCGAACCTGTCCCTTGCCTCCACGATTGGCTCGCCACTTCCCCGTCCCCCGACTAAACTTAAACTCCGCGGGCCATGACCCGTGCCCGACCTAATTGGACAAGGCTGAAGATCGTTGCCTGTGACTGGTTACGGAATGACGTCAGGTTATTTACGGTTATTTAGACTGGCTACTGAGTGTCTTCCTCCTTCAAGAGGGCGGGCCTTTAGCAAGGCAGCCAATAGAAGCCTAGAGGCAGCAGGTGGGCGGGGCAGGCCGCGCAGGGACGATGACGCATGCTCAAGACTCGTCTTTAGGTTTCCCGGGTGCTCTCATAATACCGGTGTCTACAGCCCAGAGTATGGAGCCATTACGGCCCTTGGATCAGGCCCACGATCCGGAGTTCGTGCCCCACACAGATCTTCGCAGGGAAAGTGTGTCATCCTCTACATACAGACCCGAAGTGGGGCCGCTCTCCCAAGTCCGCTTGCCGTGGATGTCGCGATTTGTTTAATAATTCATTCGTCTATTCAGCAAACATCTGTTATATGCTTATGCGACTAGCAGATGCTAAACGCTGTCATCGAGGAATCTGCAGCATTGCAGTACTTAGAATGTTCCTTCATGAAACGCTCCAGGTTATCCAGGCTGCCAATGCTGATCTGGCCTAGCCTACGATGGTAAAGTGACCACCAAGTCCTGGCAGGTGATATCCCAATTTTCAATTCTGATCTGAGGTTACTGGCTTCATAAGAAACAACAGCTACTGGGCTTCCGTGGTGGCGCAGTGGTTAAGAATCCGCCTGCCAACACAGGAGACACGGGTTCGGTCCCACATGCCGCAGAGCAACTAAGCCCGTGTGCCACAACTACTGAGCCCGCGTGCCACAACTACTGAAGCCTATGTGCCTAGAGCCCATTCTCCGCAACAAGGGAAGCCACAGCAGTAAGCCCACGCACCACAACGAAGAGTAACCCCCACTTGCCGCAACTAGAGAAAAGCCCGCGTGCAGCAACGAAAACCCAATGCAGCCAAGAATAAATAAAATTAATTTATTATAAAAAAAAAAAGCTACTGCTTCTAGTATTTCAGTGAGAAATGCATTGGAGTGACATGATAATTTAGGATCAACTGTGTCTGCTGCTGACCAACACAATCAAAAAATGGGAGAATTTTTCAACTAATTTCTCTATGTGTCCACAACATTTATTCATTAAACTAACATTGAATGTACTATGTGCCAGGCATCATTCTAAAGCGCAGGGAATGTAATGAGCAAGGCAGCTGAGGTCCTTGCCCTCCTGGAGCTTACAATCTAGTAGAAACCTCAGAGACGATTTCTCTGAGCAATATATATAAAGAGCATCTCTCTCCACTCTCTCTCCATGATTTATTTTTCCTTATAGCACTTATACCATGTATATTTATGCTCCACCCACTGCCAAACAAAACTCCCGAATAGGAAATTTGTTTTGACCCATGCTGTATCTCCAGCACTTTAGAAGACTGCCTGGTATATTTGATGAGCGTTCAATAAAATAATTGGATAAATTATTTGAATATTTGTTGAATAAAATAATTGGATATGGGATGAGAGAAAACAGACACCAAGAATGATTTGAAACGAAGAAACTGGCAGAACAACAGTGATTATAGTGACAGGTCCAGTAGTCTAGGCTAGATAAGGATTAAAGGAGCAGGAGAGAGGTGCTGGACAAATGTAAAAGAATGCAAATGGATCAGCGACCCTACATAGCATTTTCTCAAGTTCCTTATCCTTCCCTTTTGCCTTCATAAATAATGATCTTATAGCCTCCTCCCTTTCCAATCTGATATCAAACAGCACACAATAGGTCCAAAAGGAGAATATCCCTTGAGAGCATGAGAAGGGAAACCAGTAGTACTAAAGCTGCATTATTAATAGAGCTCAATATTCAACTTTGATTTAGGTAACAGCACGGTAGGCCCAGGTCAAATGCTACATCTCCATGAATGCTTTGCTGACAATTTCCCTCTAAAATTAATTCTTCAGTGATCCTTCCTCCATTTTGTTTACTAAAGCATTCATACATACCACATCTTGACAACCTTTTACAAGATTTGACATTAATATTTTTCTATTACTTTTAAGTGAAATTACTTTCGTGAACTTTTAGAATGATGCAGAATTTCAGTAAATCTTTTCTACCTTTTCTGTCACTTTCAAGTAGTGTTCAAATATTTGATGGCATGCTTTCTAAGATTTTCCTGGCTGTGTTCCCCTCCCGCAGTTGAATCTAGGCCTTCTCAATCCACCGTGTCTACCCTGCGAATTAGGATTCCACTTTCAGTACTTTCTCCTCAGTGTGGGGTCCTGTCCTTAAAAGGAGTCTTGCCTTGACAGGTCCATTTTGAGAGTTCACTGAGGTAAAGTATTCCAGTCTCTCTAATCCTTACTGTGGGTACCTTGTGCTCACTATTGGAGAGGAAAAATCCCGTTTTAGTAGGCTCACTTGAGATTCTCCTTTTCAAGCCTGTCAGATGCCACCCCAATTCTTAACTTCTACTCACATAGAAATCAGTACCAGGCAGGTTGGTGATTTGTCCCCATCCCGATATTTGTGGATTCGTGGGAAAAACTTGTCACTTAGTTTAATTGTAAATGCTGTCCAAAGATAACTGGTTTTGTTATCTAGATGTATTTTTTCCATTTTCCCAAAACCATTAATAATACATTATAGTTAATCATCACACTATGTACTGGATCCCCGAGACCAATAATTTATTCAACTTTACAGCCAATGCTTGGCATACTTTCCCAGTGAATAAATGGAGGCTGAGGGCTGGCTTGAACAGAGGCTAGAAAGATGTGTACTCAATCTTGCCAACTGCCCAGTTGAAACCCCATTAGCCTTCTGACACAAGGCTAAGTTTTAGGTGATTAGGAGTACTCGAATTACTATAATTATCTTAAGTAATGGGGCAGGATACAATGTAACATTCTAACAAGTAGGCAATAGCCTCTCCAACCTTAACCATAGGATCTCATGAAAAGGTGATATCCAGATTAGGATGCACATGCCCAGAAAGTTCACTTAGTTTTACATTTCAAAAAAAAAAGAAAAAAACTTAGGGCCTTTTTCCTTCTGTTCTGCTACCTATGCTTGAAACCTCTCAGGGGCGGTAGTAATGCAGTACACTTAAACCAACCAGCACTATTTAAAAGATTACATACCTCTTAAAGGTTCATTAAAACTTTTCAATTGTTTATTCAAAACTTTTAAGTATTAGTTGACACTAATTAGGACCAAGATTTTCCTTGATATTAAAATCATGTTTCAAATTAAACCGTCCTGAAAATCTCCTTTGCTTTTTGTACTGACAATAAAAATGACTAAGTAACGTAAAACACAGTTGAGACCTACTACCTATGTATCTATACCTACTATATATCTATAAATTGCTATTTACTTGTGATACATTAAAATTACAAAATCTAAGTTAAATAAGTCTAAATGCAGGAATTATTTTATTTGAACCTTTAAATAACTTATATAAAAGCCTAGGTTATTGCAGTGTTTGAATCCGAAGGTCTTATGTGTTTACTGGCTACTCATACTATTTTTGAACAAAAATATTTAGACCTGTCTAAAAGCATAAAGGTGAACCGCAGCTTGATTTTTCTGGTTGCATTATTTCTAGAAAATTCATATGACTTAATAGATTCTATACTGTTTTCTGATACAATCGTATGTCCACAGAGATATGCCTTGACTTTCTCAAACACTTAAAAAGAGTTGATTAAAACCTAGAACACAGAAAACATAGTTAAAGGATGTCCTTCTGGTTTTACTCTGCTTCTGGATCATCCAGACAGTCCAGTTAAACATCTTTACTCCTGATGCTTCCATTTAGTCCTTTTCATTTTTTAGCAATAATCAACTCATAATTTTCAAAACTCTCATGGTCTGAGTAACAGGAAAAAACAACTCTACTTCATAAAAATTCCAAATAACTTATTTCGATTGTCTTACAGTAGCAAATAATTTGCTACTGTAAGACAGTCATCAAAAAATTTAGCATATTTCAAAAAAGAATACAGCATAAGTCTTAAATATTGAAGTTCATTCCTATCACATTGAAAACTGTAGCAATAATACAGCATTTTTAAAAATTATCACAGGTAATTTCAGTTGATAACATACAGTTTAATAAAGCAAGCACCTGAGAGTAAAATGTAGTTCTTAAGTAATTCAGATAGCTAGAAAAAAGTTCAGCTTCAGGTAGCCCAGTATTCCTGCTAGGGAGATATCCATATTCTCCATACTTCTATAAGCAGAAAACTATGATATTCACAAGCTGCCTACTCCTTTAATTTTACTTTTGATTGAAGTATACTTGACTTACAATGTTGTATTAGTTTCAGGTATACAGAAAAATGATTTAGATTCTTTTCCCTTATAGGTTATTACAAAATACTGAGCATACTTCCCTGTGCCATACAGTAGGTCCTTGTTGGTTATCTATTTTGTATATAGTAATGTGTATCTGCTAATCCCAAGCTCCTAATTTATCCCTCCCCCACTCTTTCTCCTTTGGTAACCATAAAGTTGTTTTCTCTGTGGGTCTATTTGTGTATTTAAGTTCATTTTTTTTTTTAATTTTTATTTATTTATTTATTTATGGCTGTATTGGGTCTTCGTTTCTGTGCGAGGGCTTTCTCTAGTTGTGGCAAGTGGGGGCCACTCTTCATCGCGGTGCGCGGGCCTCTCACCATCGCGGCCTCTCCTACCGCGGAGCACAGTCCCCAGACGCGCAGGCTCAGCAATTGTGGCTCACGGGCCCAGTCGCTCCGCGGCATGTGGGATCCTCCCAGACCAGGGCTCGAACCCATGTCCCCTGCATTGGCAGGCAGACTCTCAACCACTGCGCCACCAGGGAAGCCCTGTATTTTTTTTTTTAAGATTCTACATATAAGCAATATCGTATGATGATTCCTAGGTCCATGTTGCTGCAAATGGCATTATTTCGTTCTTTTTTATGGCTGAAATATTCCATTGTGCATATATATCACATCTTCTTTATCCATACCTCTGTCGATGGACATTTAGGTTGCTTCCATGTCTTGGCTATTGTAAACAGCGATGCTATGAACACTGGGGTGCATGTATCTTTCAGAACGGTTTTCTCCATATATATGCCCAGGAGTGGGAGTGCAGGATCACATGGTAGCTCTATTTTTAGTTGTTCAAGGAGCCTCCATATTGTTCTCCACAGTGGCTGCACCAATTTACATCTACATTCCCACCAACAGTGTAAATGGGTTACTTTTTCTCCACACCCTCTCCAGCATTTATTATTACTAGTCTTCTTGATGACAACCATTCTGACCCACATGAAGTGATAACTCGTAGTTTTGATTTGCATTTCTCTAATAATCAGCCATGTTGAGCATCTTTTATGTACTGTTTGGCCATCAACATTTAGGTCTTCTGCCCATTTTTTCATTGGGCTGTTTTTTTGATATTAAGCTGTATGAGCTGCTTGTATATTTTGGAGATTATTGTTAATTGGCTTATACCAATCAAATCTCTTGTTGGTCGCATTGTCTGCAAATATTTTCTCCCATTCTGTAGGGGTTTTGTTTTGTTTGTGGTTTCCTTGCTGTGCAAAAGCTTTTAAGTTTAATTAGGTCCCACTTGTTTATTTTTATTTCCATTACTATAGGAGATGGATCCAAAAAGATATTGCTGTGATTTATGTCAATGCCTACTCTTTTTTTAAATACCTAGTTATCAAAATTAACTCACTGAGTCAACAAAAGTCTATATATCTATGATTTTAATCTACTGGCTCTGGTTCTGCCCTCTAAATATGGAACATGTTAAAATGATGAGGCTGGGCAAAGTGGTATCAAATGCTCTTCCTGGTCCTATTTGATCCGAATTTTACTCTATTTCCTCTTCTAAGGGAAAGCCCTTTAAGTACTTGAAGACTGCTATCAAGGACTCATCCCAGTCATCACTTTTCTATAGTAAACATACCTTTTCCAATTATTCATATGACAATATTTCAGACCTCAAGCTTCTGGCTCTCCTTCAATATACTAAATGTTTTCCCTTAAAATCACAGTACTCCAAAACAACACACAAGAGGTAACTTGAGCCGTGTATAAAAAGATTAAGGTTCCAACTCTTCTATTCATAGCAATCTGAACTCTCTCCTGTTCAGCTCATTTTTAAGGCGGCTTAGATTGACTTAAGTTTTAGCAGGAGCCGTTAACTGACTTATACCAATCAAATTTCTATATATGCACACGCAGTTAACATGCTTTCTTTTATACACTCAAGGAGCATTTATTACATACCTACTGTATGTATGTCTTACACAATACACAATGCTAAGTGCTGAACATTTATTCTAGCAAAGCATGACACATAAACAGAATAAGTTGCCAGCCCAACAGAGGAATTTTTAGGTTTTTTGGTAGGGTGTAAGATTTTAAGATAGGTAAAGTGAACAAGGAGTGGGATAAGGCAAAAGAAAAAAAAAAAGCTGCTTACAGGAAATTCCTATAGTTCATCCTAAGCTTTAGGCAACAAAAAGTCATTGAAGAATTTTTAGCTTAAAAAAGACAATTTTCAGTTGAAAAACATCCCACCGATGGCAATTAAAAGATGAAATTTAAAGGTCAAGGTCTCCAAATCAGAAGACTATACTGCAGCAACTGGGGCAAATGATGAGCATCTTTACCACAGTTATCACAGGGGTGAAAAACAGCCAATACATTGATTTTGAAAGTTGAGTATCACCAAATGAAGGCATAAAAAAATAACTGTATACTGACATTAACCAGTTAAATTCTGTATTGTAAGTATCTTTTTATGTCTACATTTGGTGATACTCAATCTTTCAAAAAAATTCCAAGTGTATTTAACATTACCCTCATGGCAGGCTTAGAGGTACCCTGGAGGCTTAAAGTTTCTAGGGAATTCCCTGGCGGTCCAGTGGATAGGATTTGGCGCTTTCACTGCCGGGGCCCGGTTTCAATCCCTGGTCAGGGAACTGAGATCCCACAAGCTGCGTGGCGTGGCCAAAAAACAAAAGACTTCTAGTTTTCCCTTTCCAGTACAAGACAGAAAAAATTACAACCTCCCATAACCAAGGACTAGATTGGGTGAGAGTGGTATTAATTTTAAGTGGCGCTTTACAAGCTACGGAATTTGCAATTACTATGACAATACCAAGAAGTTATCATTGCCAAATAGAGTTCATGCTGTGGACATACATCCTTTCGTCACCTAACTGTACGGTGTACTTACTATCATCTACTTATATTTTGCTCTTCCTAATTTATTTTTTGGGGTATTATTTTTCTGGGGGGGGGGTTGTTTTGTTTTTATTTTATATTGGACTACAGTTGATTTACAATGTTTAGTTGCAGGTGTACAGCCAAGCAACTCAGTTATACATACACATATATCTATTCTTTTTCAACTTCTTCTCCCGTTTAAGTTATTACAGAATATTGAGCAGAGTTCCCTGTACTAATACAGTAGGACTTTGTTGGTTATCTATTTTAAATATATATCATCTACTTTTATTAAAAGGAGGGCTCATTACTACTGAATCAGGAAGTTGGGCAACCCTAAGAGATTACTAAGAAAAACCTGATTCCAATTCTTAGGAGAATACCATTAAAACCACTTGCCCAACCCTTTTCTACTTGCAAGAATCAAGATTATCGTCTGCACTTTAAGAGCACTGTAAATCAGCTCACTGTTGTGAAATACCTAAAACATCCTTGGGAAAAAATCTTTCTTATGTACAGATCATTATAAAGACACACTGTTTGGAATTTTTCTCCTACTAGTGGTGGTAAGTGGCATCCTAATGCCTGTTCTTTTTTAACCAGTGGGATCCATTTTTAAAAGCTAAAGTACAAGGAGGTAATACAACAATATAAAGAGAGCTAGCACACTTAGTGTACAACTTTGGCTTCACTTGCATAATTGACACACTAATCATTACTGAATGCTTCTAAAACATGAGTCCAGCTCATAAATTTACACCTCTACTAAAGCTCTCAAGTCAGACAATGGAATACAATAACTAATTTCAATATATTCCTGAATTCCAAGAAACTAATAACTTTTTCACTTAAAACTTCATTAACATAGACTCCAAATTTTTAACATCTACCTCAATAAACCGAACAATTAGACCCTTGACATTCAGATTTAACAATAATGGCTTCAACTATTTCAGAACCCTAAATGTATGTAAGAGATAATATTCTAAAATTTTATTAAAGGATGTATCACAATCTACTACTCAGACTGAGTCTAGTCAAATACCATCCCATGAAGGTGAAGTTTATTTCTCCATGTCCCTTCCCTATTTAGCAACTTCATAAACTTAGGTCTCTGTACTTCTCTTTCTGAAAGTGAAAGAAATACTGTTCCATACGGAACAAAGTATTTCCCAAAGGGATTCCAGTTGAAAGCCAAAGAGAGGAATTCCCTGGCGGTCCAGGGGTTAGGGCGCTGTGCTTCCACTGCAGGGGGCAAGCATTGGATCCCTGGTCAGGGAACTAAGATGCCACAGCCATGCCCAAAAAGAAAAAGGAAAGAAAAAAAAAAAAAGCCAAAGAGAAAAAGAACAAAGCAACTAACTCCCTTTAAAAAATAAAATAGCACACTTTTATGTAGGTAACTGGTACAGTGTTAAAATTACCCAGTATAGTTCAGCATACATGTACAAAGTTCTTACTTCTTTAACAAAGTTTTAAAGGAATAACTTGTCATTTGTATTAGTCAAAATGTATCTGTCTTAGCACACAAATTTCTATGAAAATGCTTGTTTAAAGTCACGGAATGGTTCACTTTATATTTCAAATAACTCAGAAGAGGGGCATGGTAAGAATCACACCAGATCTAACTCAAAGTGAACAAAGACTAAGTTAAAAAACCAAAAAAACAAAAAAAACCCCACTCTTTTTAGTTATTAACTGACTACTATTTCTAGAAAGAAAGAGAAGTAATGCTGATTTCTCCATCATAATATTATGGCTGACAAGTTCCTGTAACGGGAGGGCTAGACTAGAAGTCTGAAATTCCTGTATTCGTTAACAATGGCTTAGAATTACCCACTGTAAAATTTTCCATTTTCCCAGGAGAAAAAAGAAAAAATAAATGGGGATTTGAGCAGTTTTATAAAGTATTTATCAACCCTCACAAAGCCACATCATACCAGTAATTTTACTAACAGATAAGCTGGTATTCTAAAATGAGACATAAGCCATTGACATCAGTTGTATAGAACACACACAGAAATAGTCTCAAAATCAGGTAAACAAACAACAGCTATTACCACTTATGACATTTTATTGGCATATGACAATTTACAAGGGTCCCTGTTGCATTATACATCACACTAAGTAAGAATCATTTAGCCATCTACATTCATTCTTGCTGGATATATTTTTACTCAAATTGTAACTGAATTCCCAACACTTGATTTTAACTGTGACAAAAGGGAAAAACAGTAATTCCTTAAAGTAGGCTGAAATTGGAAAAACAAATTTTGCTTTTTTAATTAAAATTCCTACGATGTTGAAAGGTGTACACACCTAAGGACTGAGTCATGGCCTTCTTAAAACAGCTTTCTTAATCCTTTCTGGAAATATCCTTTGGTTCATTTTTATTTTCCTTCTCTAAGCAAAAAGAAGTCTGTTAATGCAGGTTATCAAGGAGTTACTATTTTCTAGCACTTGTAAACAAATATCCTTACCAAGAGGAACCATTCAGCTTTCATAACATGTCATGAAGTAGGGTGTTAAATTGCAGTTAAAAAAATTCACACAGGCTACTTCTTATATGCTTGGCTCTAAACAAAGATAACATCCACAATGGCATTCTATTGCAGTGTTTTCACAATCACCCTTCCTACTATATTCTAATAGGATACTCTTTCCTCAATTTTATTTAATAAAAGTAACCAAATCATTAACATATTTGGGTTAAAGCAATGCATTTGCACTTAAAATATAACCTGCTGGAAGGACTTGGGTAGCTTTATTCCTACTCCCTATTAAATAATTTCTCAGTAGGTTCCCCTTTCCTGTTGTCTTATATGGAAAAGCAAAACTGCACATTTATAGACATACACAGAGATGCAGTATCTAACCAAATAATAACTGTTAAAATAAAAGCTAAATTTATTTGTATAAAACAAAATTGTCGTGAAAATTCTCCTGTGTCCGAGATCAAATCCATGTTGCTTTAGTATGTAATTAAGTATTATTCTGACTAGGAGAGTATTAGTTATGCCCTCATTAATGCAACACATACTTGCTTTGACAGTATTTCCTCTGCTCAAACAATTCAGAAAGACAAAATAAAAATAACCATGCAATACTTAAGGATCTTAGGGCCATGAACATCACATATACTGAATTTTGTTCATGTTTTTCCCTCATACACCTCTTAGCTAATGCCTCTGACTGCAGTTAAGGTGCTAGAAGAGCACCTGTAAACCATCAGTGAGGATGAAAGAGCCATACACTTAAGATGTTCAAAAGTTTACACTAACAGAATAAGCATTATCTCCTTTTAATGCAAACATAAAAACTAATTCAGTTGCTGAATTAACAAGTGAAATTTGACTACTTTTATATATGCTCTAAGAGCAGACAGACTTAACACTGAAATTCACTATTTTGGATTTTCATTCCTTCTAAGAGATATCATCATAAACATAAAGGCAATTCACATTTGAAAGATTATCTTTCTGAAGAATAGAACCCTTGGGAAGAAAAAGAAAACCCATTTTACAAACTGCAACTGAAATACGGAAAAAAATAAAAAGTTAGATCAATGCTGTGACAAACTTCCTGTCAGATCTCTTTATTGGTGACATATGAAAAACAAGTTACTTAAAATACTACTAATGAGCAGTATATTCTGTTCACCTATTATTCCTTATGGTTAGACTACAAACTAATGATTTGGCTGTCCAAAAGCTCAAATAAATATGTAAGGTACGACATCAGGTACACGTCTTTTTAATGTATCAAGTTACTCTGCAAAACAATCCTCTTCCATACCAATGCCAGGATTACAGGTTTTGTTCTGTTTTTTTAAAAGTCTAAGATGTTCAGTAGGAAGGGGGTTTTTATTTGTACTATTGCAAACCAGTCTCCTCTCTCAAACAACAGCTGATATCTACGACCATGACTCAAACTTTCAAAGAAGAATAGAAAGAGAATATTGAATTTTGAACTCAAATAGTAAAGGCTCCTAAGAATGGTTTGTATATAGGCCACTGCTTGCTTTCAGTTAAAAAAAAAAAAAGAAAAATATTCTCATACTTTTCAATCTAACTTTTAACAGCTTGTACTTTTTTCACTATTGGCAAAGTTTCTTTTTCCTTCTTAAACATTTGCTGAGGTGTTAAACTAGCTTAGTTTACCAAAATAACAACTTTTTCCATGGTACACTTCAAAAATTAGTCACCCTACAATGTAGTGTGTTTGAATTAAGGAGAATGTTAAACAGATGTATACAGTTAAAATAGTTAGTGTGGTTTCTATAAACAACTGCTATTCAGGGATTTGTATGTAGAGCTAACGTTTACTTCAGAATAAACATTAACAAACAGGGAGGGAAGAGAATCAGAACTTTCACAGAGCTGTACTTGACCATATCTTATAGACAAAGCAGAATTACAATGCATGTAACAAAAACAGTAAAAGTATTTTTTTTAAAAGTCGATAGTTACAAATATGGTACGTAACAATTTTCTACTTTATTTCAGTACAATTTTCAACATACAGTCTACTATTTTTCAGGATATTTGAAGACTTAAAACAAAATTTCTCTAGACTACTTGCAAACAGTAAAATTTAAGTAAAATGCTTACATTCTTATTCAAAAACAAAAATCATGTAAAAAAATGGTGGGTGCAAGTTCCGTTCTCTGTTGCAATCTCACTTCAGATTTACTATTCCTAAAAAAAAAAAAAAGAGAGAGAAAGATTAGCAAAGATATGAAGAACGAAAATGATCCAAAATAATCATTGTTCCTAAAAATTAAATAATTAACTAACTGGCCCACCAAACCCATACATAAGAAAATGTAAGAATCACTAACAAGTTGGAAATTTCTACCTTTTCTTCTTTGCGTCTGTCCTTCTTTTCTTCATTATTTTCCATGGTCTCTTCTTCATCTTCAACAATCCCGTCCCCTTGATATTTGTCATGAGTCCATTTTGGACTGCTACCTGATTTTTTGAAGTTAAAGCGCCCTCTGCCACGTTGAAAAGTACCACGACCTCTTCCTCTTTTGGCCCAATAATCCACACCATCATCTCTGTCATCATGCTACAGAAAGGTTAAAAACAATCATCAATGAAACGTCTTCCTTGTAAGGAAGATGATTATATCCCCAATCATAAGTCATGGTATAAAATTGTCTGAAGATTGGGTAAATGAGATTGGTGCTGTTCTAAAACACAAAACAAAACCAATAAAACTGAATTTCTCAACAAAAACATACTCCATCATGAAAGCAAATAGTTACATCCTACTGCTTAGTAACCCAAGCATTTGAGAGCTGCCCAATTTTTTTGGAAAATCTCAAGTGCTAAATTACTACCAATTTTCAAAACTTTTACTTTTTTGCTTTCCGTTTTTATTTCAGTCTAAGTCCACTTATTAATATACTGTGTATAAATGATAAAATAACCAATATTTTTCCCAAAAAAATTACCTCAGTCATAAATATGCGACAAAGCATAAAAATATCATTACATTATCAGTAACATTTACTAAATAAAACAGGTGATAAGAATTATAGTTTACATATAGCAACAGATTTTTAAAATCCTACTGAGATTTAAATCTAAATCAATGTATATTACACATTAGTCTTCTTGGCAAGGAAACTTCACAAGCCAAATCATGATGGCGTGGTCCCTAGAGTAATATCTCAACTTCTTTCTTCTTCACTAACCTAAAATACTGCAGTTATTACAGCCCAACCTTAATTTTTCATTAACGGCATCCAAAAACAGATGTTCCCCAAGTTTCAAATTGTTCCTTTAATCAAAACATCTGCAAAATTGAAAAGTACTTGACTTTGTCGATAGCAGAAGAGTATTACATCCCAAAGTACAAAACAAAAAGCCAAAGTTCTCCTGTAATGTAATTTAACTGCTGCCCACCTCAAACTTACTTTTAAGTTCGTACCTACAAAAATGGGAATGACACCCCTTTATGAGACAACAGGCGTAATGCAAACAATGTTGCATACACTGTACACAAGTACAATCTACATACATAAGTACAACTTATGGAGTACTGATATTGATCAACTGTCCAAAAGTCACTAGAACTTTTTAAATACATAGTATGAACACATTTTCAAAACATGCAATGTGCCTTTGTGCATATTCATGTAATACAGATCACCCTCCTGCATGACTTGAAAAGTTCACACATGTAATTAACAGACTATATGAAAGAGCCCTTACCCATTTCTAATAATCTAGCTTTATCAAACCAATAAAAGATGACTAGGGGCTTCCCTGGTGGCACAGTGGTTGGGAGTCTGCCTGCCAATGCAGGGGGCACGGGTTCGAGCCCTGGTCTGGGAGGATCCCACATGCCGCGGAGCGGCTAGGCCCGTGAGCCACAAGTACTGAGCCTGCGCGTCTGGAGCCCGCACACCGCGATGAAGAGTGGCCCCCGCTTGCCACAACTAGAGAAAGCCCTCGCACAGAAACGAAGACCCAACACAGCCAAAAATAAATAAATAAAAATAAATAAATTTATTTTAAAAAAAAAAAAAAAGATGACTAGGCAGAGGTGTGCATGCCTCAAAGAATGAACTTAGGAACTATCAAAAGTGTAAATTTCAGTATGTCAGAAAGTTCAATTGTAAACCCAAAATAAACTTTTAAAATAGTCTGCCACTCAAAATAATATGCACACACAATTACATAATTTCAGGCTCCCTTTTGGTATTAACACAACTAACTCTATATAGCCTTTATGCTTTCTTGTTTGTGGTATTTACACAGTATTCCATGGATTTGTAGGAAGAAGCAAACAGCCATTGAAGCCAGAGGCATGGGTTTAAATCTTTACAGAAACTGTGTGACTTTACTTCCTCATTTAAAAAAACCAGAGATAGCCTTGAAGGAACACAGACGATCTGTAAAAAAGTGCCCAGCCCAGTGCCTGACAAGCAAGCAATCAATGGTGGTGATAATGTTTATATGGTGCTTATTACTCATCTAATTCTCACAACCCTGCAAAATACTGTTACTAACCCCATTTTAGATATAAAGAAATTGAGGCACAGAGAAAGTGAGTAACTTGCCCAAGGCCACAGAGTCAATCTTTTCCACTGCCCCTTATGCCCATCATCCACAGAATACGTTTTCTAGGTATCTTGGTGACAGTAAATAGTTACCATATGAGGTAGCTAAGAGCTGAAACAGAAAAAGCAGTGGCAAAGCTAGACACTAGTTAAACTAGCAATTACTTTTAAACATACAATCATCTGAAATTAAAGAAAACAAAAGCTCCAAGATCACACTGTACTTTTCAGAGGGTATCCTGGCAGCTACCTAAGTGACATTTTGATGCTAAGCATACTAACTATTTTATTTTATTTTTTTTTTAAGTATTTGTTTTTATTTATTTATTTATGGCTGTGTTGGGTCTTTCATTTCTGTGCGAGGGCTTTCTCTAGTTGTGGCAAGCGGGGGCCACTCTTCATCGCAGTGCGCGGGCCTCTCACTATCGCAGCCTCTCTTGTTGCGGAGCACAGGCTCCAGACGCGCAGGCTCAGTAATTGTGGCTCACGGGCCCAGCTGCTCCGCAGCACGTGGGATCCTCCCAGACCAGGGCTCGAACCCGTGTCCCCTGCATTGGCAGGCAGATTCTCAACCACTACGCCACCAGGGAAGCCCCACTTTCCACCCGCCCCCCCGCGCCAAGAGGCATGCAAGATCTTAGTTCCCTCACTAGGGATTGAACCCATGCCCCCTGCAGTAAAACCACGGAGTCCTAACCACTGGACCGCCAGGGAAGTCCCTAAGGATACTAACTCTTAATCCTCAAATTCTTACATCCAAGATTTTAGTCTTATTACAGACTAATTAAAATTAATTACTTCATAGATGTCAAAGAGGATGTTTGATATTTATAATACACAGCCAACAGTATGTTAACAAAGGAAGCCATATCAGAACCAAGACCTTCTGAATCCTCTGATCTCTTCTCTATAGAATGATCAAGTTTCAAAGAGTGAATTTATTAAAGGGCCAACCCAAACGTCCTTTCCCACAAGGGATTTTCTCTTCCTCAGATGACATCAACTCAACATGGAGAACTTGCCCATTTTAGTACTTTCCCACTTGCTCCAACGCTTCACATACTCTCACCTCTCCAGAGAATTTCAGGTTCTGAAGACTATTATCTTTCCTGGAATATTTATTATTGAAAACATTACCTTATCTTTGCATAAATCAAACTTCTGAGAAGGAAAATTTCAGATTAAGAATGCAACAAATCTTACTACTAAGAATGCAACAAATCTTACTACTACTCAGTACTAGAGGAAAAATGATACGAGCTTTAAGAACCTTCTGGAGCCCAAGGCATGGGTTCAAATTCTGACCCCACTCCTACTGGCCATGTACCTTTGGTCAAGCTGCTCAATCTCTGTACCTCTCTCTGCGTTTTTCATCTATACAAGTGGAATAATGGTCTTACCTCAAAAGGACTTCATAAGCATGAAAATAAATTCATATATGTAAAACACTTGGAATGGTGCCTAGCATAGTATATGCTCAATAAATGCTATCCATTATTATTACTAAGTATTAAATGTTTCATTACTGTGGACAAAATTTCCATGTTTGTCAAAACCTAGGGGAATCTATAATTTTCAATTTCATTTAGTCTCAAAAATTTTTAAATATTTCTATTCTCAACACTAGTTGTCTGAAAAGTCAGACCTATTCAGACTACGCAAAATATTTTAAATTTAAATTCCCAGGTAAAAACCAGAGTTGTCATTCCAATAGCTCATTAATTAAGAACAAAAATAATTAATTCTGGAAACTGATTTATAAGAAAAAATGTGATGTGTTAAGTTTACTTCTAGTGACATTAGTCTGTGACAAATGCACGTGTATGTCTATATTTATATAGAAATGGAGATTTTAAAATATAACCCAGAATAGCAACATATAAAATGTTAAATAACACTTCTTAATTAGTACAACTAACGCCTAGCTATATGCCAATAAAAAATAATTATGTCCCAATTTAAGACAAAAACTGTGATACTGGAGACTGAAAGAACACCACAGAAAAATGAAGGTCTGGCCTAAATTAAATATTCGTAAAATGTTTAAGGGTGCCAAACAATTACTATCTACTTGTTCACCTCTCATTTCCCTCTTAACTTTTTGTCCTTTCACATTTGCTCTATTTGTCTGGCATTTTTACAATCACTCACTCCTCACCCCACCTTCGCAAGGTTGGCCTTTTAATCTCTTCTGACTGGGTGATCTTACTGTGGCTTTGTGACTATATGATGGCTCCTAGACTTTTTCTCTCTAGATCTGCATTAGCAACTGCCTACTGCACATTTCCACTTAGTTTCTGCCCGGCACTTCAATAACAGAACTTAATCTTCACCTCAAATTAGCTGCTTTCCCCTTTATTCCCTATCTTGGAGAGATTCCATCTTCTCACTACCAACACCCAACTAGTGGCTCCCTGAATAAGCCTTCATAAATGTTCCTTAAACTCTTCTCAAACCTATAGCCCCTTAGTTCAAACAATTATTTCCCGGATCTGTTTGTCACAACCATGCTTTTCCAAACTCTGCTTAACATCCAAATTTATTAAAGTATTATGGCCTTCCAAAATTTGGCTCCTACTTTTTCTTAACTTTCCCAAACTTACACCAATCACCTAGCCATCTGAGTACTGGAGTTCTCTAAGGAAATTTCACTCCTGCTTTCTTACAGTACACCTGCTCATCTTTTTAAGCTCAAGATTCAATCCAAAATCGTCTACAAAGTCTCTCCTAATCAGTATCTCCTTTGCAATAATCCACCATTTCCTCCTTGGGAGGAAATCCACCATATGTATTTAGAATGTTCTCCATTACTAGGTCTCTTAAGCCAAGAACTGAAATCATATCTATCTTTCCATCCACAGCATAAACAGCAGTCTATTCATAAATTCTTAAATCGAAAAGGAGATAGGTCTTTTAAACTTTTCTGTAACTGAATAAAATGGCTTTCACTTTCCAGACTGTCAACTCAAGCATAAATTTCTCCTCACAGGAACATATGTTGTGCAAACATTATGCTTAACTTTTTCAGACTCTTGGTCATTAAAGTACCCCAAAAAGAGGCAAATGGAAATTAATTTTTGGAACAGCTACAATGCTCATTCTTCAAACAAAATATAGATCTACTTCAGAATACAGCTCTGTAGCTCCAATTTAGCTGATGGCATGGTCATTCAGGTTTATTCAAATATATTCATAAAAAGCCAAATGAAAGACACATTTCTATAAAATCCAGTACTGTTCTCCTCCTTGCTTCGACAAAACAATTAGTCTTCAGAAATAGTCTCAAAAACATGACTTCCCTGAGAAGCTATGACAAAGATGAGTATTCTGGTAATAGTTTTTGGTATTTTCTCAAGTTTCTATAATACAGGAAAAAAACCCTCTTCTCCCATGCCAAAGTGCAGAAAATTTCCATCATTACCTAGAGAATCTTTCAGGATCCACCTCCTCTGGCTTCATCCCTTATAAAACTACTTCAGAGAGAAGAGCATCACAAGGAAGCACTAAATTAATGTGTATCTAGCAACTTCTCCATAATGTAATTTTTCATCTTCCTTTTACTGCAATAAAAGTTATCAGCCTCCTGAGAACCTTAATTACATGTACTGTGAAAGAATTCTTCTCGTCTTTCAATTAAACAAATAGCTGCGATGATGAAAAGTAAATCTTAATGAGAAGCTTCTACAACTTTTACCGTCTTATAGACAGATACAAAACAAGTTACTGTTCTTCTCTGAATGTGGCTATCAAATCAGGTATATTTTTACTTTACCCTGATCAGCCCATAGGTGGTATCAATAAAGTATAAACAGGACTAAAGGGACCCACATTTTCAAAACTTCAAAATCTGGGTAATGATTTATTTTAAAAGTTTCCTATATGATGGTGAAGTCTTCTCATAGTAGTGGATACCTGTACTCAAATGTATTCACCCAGTATGCTTTGAAAATTAATGCAAACCAAATAAATAGAGATTTCTAACACCCACCAAGAAGTACTTCTTGCTCTTTGGGGTATATTCTGGATCCCATTCCTCTTCCTTCGGTCTCTTTTGAAAAGTAGTATTTGAGTTGTTTGGACCAGTATTTGTCCCAGCAAAAACTCCTCTGGCTCTTCCTCTGCCTCTAATTCGAAACTGATTAACATTAACAAAGTTGTTTAGTAATGAAATCAAGAGGTATTAAGTTACATGCAAACTCTAATTTTACTGCAGTAACAAAAAACATTCCCTAATTTCTTTCCTAAATCTCAACTTCATGGCCACTGAGGCCAGTAAGGAGGCAAAAAATTCTGCCTACTGAAAGCTGAGTAGCTTAAGAAGAAATGCAGTCAACCTAATTAGTTGACAGTGCAGTCAGAATACTGCACTTTCAAGGCCTGAACTAAAATTTTTAAATAATCAATTTGGTTTGTTTCCCTTCTACTAGTCAAAAGAATTGTCTAATTCCTAACACTAACATCCCAAGTGTTCAACTACACCTATCACCATATAGGCAAAGCTCTTCTCTTTCCCAAATGATCTCATTAGTGAACCCCACTAATAACCAACTGGATACTTGCTCAAGGTAGGAATCTGAATCTAGAAATTAAAGAGTCAAGAAGATGCACTACTATGAAGTCATTAAATTAACAATTGTAACAAATTTATGGAAACAAGGGAATAATGCATATGCTATGTAGAATAAAAAAATAAGATATAATTTCTATGATTGATACACGGATAAACAAGAACTTGAAGAAAATAGGCAAAAATGAAAATAGCTGTCAATACAGAGATGAACATATGGATTTTTTTGTTTGTTTCAAGACTTTTTTTCAAGAACTAAGTGATTAAAGAAATGGATCTCAATCATTAACTTTGCTTGACTCTTGGGTCTCTAAGCACTATGCAGTTACTGATTCCAATGTTAAGAAAAGTTATCTAGTTTATATAGATGCTTCTAAATCTCAAAATGGCATTTTAGTTTTTTAAAATCAGGCAAAAACATTTTTTACTTTATATACAAAGAAAGCATCATCCCAGCTCCAGCCCTTCCTCACTCCCCCTAAATGGCATTTCTTAATGACGATATATCAAATACCATTTTATTTTTCAAGCCTATAGGAGTAATGACTCACACAACAGACAATGTCTAAAACATATATTTTACTTTCCTTATGTATAGTACTCTTAAATAAAGTTCTACCAAATGATCAAAGATAATTTTATTACTTACAAAGGTTCCTCGTGGTCGGCTAACTCCTCCAAAGCCTGAGTATTCTTTCAGTTCATGGTGAGTTTTAAATTCTTCTTCTCTTTCCTTCTTACTCTCCTTTTCTTCTCGAGAACTGGGAGAAGAAGGTGATGCTGAAGAGGATGAAGATCGAGAATGATCTTGCTCTCTACTTTTATGTTTACTGCAAAATAAAGGAAACAAAAAATGTGTGCTATTTTTAAAAAAGATAAAAAGACCCTGTTGAATCTTATAATAAGAGGGATATTTTTCAAGACAAAAAAACTATCCCCTATTAAAATTATTATGCAACTAAAATGATTGGGTGTTAAACTTTGACATAGTCTGTTTCCATTCTCCTTCCATATTCGTTTTACATCACTACTGAAAAACATGGTATGACATGCCAGTTAGAAACTAGCAGTCTGGAAACTTCAAGAATAAGGTTCAGTTCTTCAATATTTTTAACTTATTTTTATTTTAAGGAAAGGAAGAGAAGAGTAGGAAAAAGTAAGAATGGTCTTAAGGCCATGTTTCAAAATGAATGCAGTTTGTACACCCTGCGTGAGAACAGTTGATATCGTTTAGGCCATAACTCCGTTATTGAAATAAAAAAAGCATACGATATTACAAATACCAGTCATAAATTTAAAAACACAAGTAAAATCCACCATTTACCTAATGAATAGCAAGGAAAACAATCATCTATAATATTTCTTAGTACTCCTATTATTTATTTGACTCTATGATGATCAATTTTACATGATTCTAATGCAACACCCGAAAAGGTCATACCTGCGATAACTCTTACCACTTCTAACAGTATCCATGGAAACATTACTTTGAAAATTGCCATTTCGAAAAAACTAGTCCTTCCTCCCCCCCATCTCTCCCATGTTAAACCACTAGACATCAGTTTAAAATTCTTGTACTCTGGGTGTTATGAGTTGAAAAAGTGCGGAATCAAGCATAACGAACCAAAGTTCTTACACAAACTGTTTCTAGAAATGCACTGCATTGAAGTCCAACCTCCTGATGTAGCCTGGATAATAGGACACATTAATTTGTCATTTTTTTTTTCAGTGTTAGCTTGCTATTCCAAAGTTTTTGTCCTCATCCACCATAAGCCGTGTAAAAGACAAATATATTTTTGCTGTAAAACAAATAATTTTAATTGTTTAAATTTAAACATTCGATTACACAGTCAAAATTGAAAGCAATTAAGCTGACAATTATTAAAGGCTAATTAGAAGCTAAAACCTAACTCAGACAGTTTTAACAATTACCTGTCATCTTTGTAAGATTTGTATTCCTTGTAATCTTTTGGAGTTTTTTCCTGCTTTCTTGATCCACTGGATTCCCTGGAGCCCTTGGAATCCCCCCGTTCTTTACTTCTTTCTTTTCTCCGACGGTCAATGTCATGCCGAAGATCAGCAGAATCACACCTTAATTTTTTATCTCCCTATAAAAGACAGATGTAAAATACAGATTTCAGGGAAACGATAGGGAAAAAAATACATATATGTGTCGTGTATGTATGTATGTGTCTGTGTGTATATACATATATATATATATATATATATATATATATATATACACACACACAATCAAATTTTATGCCAGTTTCTAAGCTGGCATTTTAGTATCAGAAAAGAATGAATAACATACTACTTTCCATACTTAGTTTTGTTTAAAAATGTACTTGATGTTTTCACTAAACATCTGTGTACACAAGTATAATGAGACTGGGGAAATTATTAAAAGGTAATCATCTTGAAAATGTCATAGTATGTCAATGCTTTTTGTTCAAAGCAATCCATAATAAACTTTCATACAGTAAAATGATACAATTATTTTTCCACTCAGCACATCCTCATTATCATCCCTCATCCTTCAAAATGGTTTTTTATATAGTTTAACAATGATAGAGGTTATACTCAGTTGTGGGTGTAGCCATCTGCCTATAAAGTTAAGGGATCCTAAAGTAATGGTTCTCATTATTTAAACCTCGTTGTCATCAAGCTCTTCCCATGTAAGTTGACCAACCCAATAAAAACCACTTCAAAAGTTAAGTATTCTGCAATTTCCGTAACATGCAAGTGTAATATGATTAATGAAACCAAATGAGGTTGAACAAGGGTAGAAACAAAGCCAGAAAGATATTATTCCCAATCCTGTACTCAGTATCTGGGCCATATACTGCCCTTTCTCAATTCAGGTATTGCAACGGACATTAGTTTAACTGGGTCACAATTCACCTCCTTCTTGTTCCATTGCTTTTTCAAATACTATATAATTTAGGAAGATGGAAAAGAGGCATCTAGGAATGAAGAAAAATTATACATCAGTAAGATGCTAAGCAATGTGGACATCCTTGCTAGTATTCAACAATAAGAAGTACTTACTCTGGGAAGTCTAGCTATAATGTTCATAAACATTCATAAAACTATAAATATATCTCCAAATGATACCAACTACTCACCTATTTGCTCCCACTGTAACAAGAAAAATCTAATCAAGAGCAAAAACCTTCCTATTCACCTAGTAATACATTATTACCAAGTCCACAAGTAACAAGATAATATAAGTGAAAGTATTTTGTTAAGGCCAAACTATATATATACACATATATATACATATACATACATATATATATATATAAACTACATAGTACTACATATATGTTAATTGTTCACTCAGATAGGAAGATAAAGGATAAAAAGCTATGTCATATCCTCTTGTCCTTCCATTAGTTATCACTATTTTCCCTCCTCTCGATCAAAATCGGTCTGAGTAACGAAGAGAGAAGGAAGATACTCTGTCAGAGTACAAGAATAGACTAAATTGTGGGCAAAACAAAATTAACCAACATTGAACCCAAGGTATTGCAAGTAAAAGCCAAAATTAGCATTCACTTCTCAGAATCTGGTTTTCCAAGATTAATGTGCCCCATGCAAAGAAACCACTTTCTTCCTAAGCTCTAAATTTCTTATCTAATAAATAGCATGCCTAATTAAAATGGTTATATACTACAACCATTAATAACAGCTTCTAGTAATAAAAATGCCAAAACAGCCCAATTATTCAACTCTGCAAAACAGATGTATTCTCACTCTTCCTATTAGGAAACCAATGTCCAAGAAGCTAATTACTTTCCTAATATCACATAGACAGTACTTGGTGATGGCCAGAATTGGAACCAAGCAATACGCTTCCAAGCTCCCTAGCTTTTTCACTACAACAGACAGTTGCTCCCTTTTAACCTTGCTCCACATTTCAACTAGACTTTTATGGACTGTCATATAATCTACCTAGAAAATGTCAATTTCAAACTATCAATTAATCAGAGTCCCTTAACAACTGAATTCCATACTCAGAGTCCCCCGACCCCAACGCCAGTCATTCCAGTCATTCACAGACTCCTTTCTCAAGTTTAAAAGCATTCTTCCCCCCAATCTACAAAAACAGTGACACAGTTTTTGTTCCAAATATTCATTTGTAAACCAGTTCTTAGAATGCTTATTTCTTAGTCCAGATCAAAAATGCCCAGTAGCATGGAGATTACTTCTTGTTCTCTCTGTGAAGAACCTAGAGATATTAATTTAGGCACACATAAATCATGGAATATTTATTCTGGCTCATCCATTTCACCTCTAACAGAAACCCTAATATAATTTGTATCTTTGCTTTTATAATTTTCCTTTGTCTACTCATTGATTCTTTGCCCTTTTCTTAGAACTAGTTTCTTCCTTTCAGTAGCATTTAAAAAAATTATTCTTGGTTTAACTTAGATATACAGTACAGTGTCAGCTTGATTTCTTCTAGGAAAATACACTATACACACTACCATAAATATATACATAATGTATTTACAAGTTACAGACAGATGATATCCATGAACATTTTGCCTAAACAGACTATGCTTATTAGTACAATATCATTAACTAAGCTGAAGTTAACATGAGGAAAAAAAAAAAGGTCCATTCAAAACATACCTTTTGATTTTCTTCTTTAAAAACTCTCTCTTCCCCTGCTAAACGGGTGTGCTTCCTCAGGGCACTTGGAGAGATGTCAATTCTCCTTAATGTAAAATAAAGTCTATTTGTAGTCACATTAACTTTATGGTTCCACAAATTCCTAAAATTGTCCCTTTTTGTAAAGAAAATACTAGACAGTTGTCTCTCCCAGTTGTCTAGTTTAGCAAAGCAAGATTATTAATCTAATTCCTAATAATTAAGAAATAAAAACTATATTTATTAAAAATGAATTAAAATGCTTCAACCAAATTTTTATATATAAATGAAGCCTGACCTTTTAAGATATCAAGCTTACTTTAACCACCAAAAAAGGGAAAACATGTTTTGATTAAATTGGATATTATCATTTTAAGTGTTAATCATCATACAATTATAATACATTGTGTATCAATAAATATACAAATAGGATTATTTGTTAAGTATCTCCAGTATTTTTATAGATTCAGTAGATCTTTAGTTTTATTCTGTGCCTCTCCTTGCCTTTTTAAGCTAGTGTCAGTTTCATCTTCTCAGTGCCTCTTCAGCAGTGACCACCAAAACCATACCTACTTTGTATTAAGCACCGAATTAGATACTTTATAATCAATACTAATTGTCACCACCACCCTGCAAAACAGGCACTGTTATTCTTGTTTGTACATGGGAAAAACTAATGTTAAGAGATTAAATAACTTTTTTATCACAACGCAATTAAGTGAGAGAGCAAGGACTGGAACATAACCGACTGACTTCAACGTTCATGATCTTTTCATGAAAAACAATTCTACCTTCACCAAGCATTTTTATTTTACAAACTTACTGGAAGTAAATCGAATTCAAGCGTTACTTACTCTAGGCATCCAACCCCCTCTCAACATACAAATGTGGTAACTATTTAATTCCATACTGGCAAGTGACAAGAATTAGTATTTTAAGTTCTAACAACCAGTTTAAACGAAATAAAACTGAAAATTAAGAAGAAACAGTAAATTACAAACTTTTCAAGACTGGAAATATATTTATTCAAGCTATAAATCAAAGTTCATTTGTGTCATGACATCCATGTAGTTCCATATATCTTGTCTATAGTTCCAACATAAACTTGTTTACACAGTGTCTTCCTATCAAAACATTTTTACATGCCCAGTATACATTACCTGTGTATCTCAGGGCTCTTTTGCCGGGCACTATGTTCTTCAGTGGCTTTCTGATACGAAGTGAACCTCTCGTTTAGGGTCACTGCAGCTGATTTGAAGTATTGCTCTGTTGATTTAGGAGAAACACTGCCCAGTTAGTTATCTTTACTTTTAAGAGGGATTTTCATTTGTGACAGAAGGGCATGTAGCAGGTGAAAAGAAAATAAAAATACTCAAGAAACCTAGCAGAAGAGAACCAAGTGTTACAAAGAACTCCTACCCTGTCCCTTGTAACTTCTTGTACCTCAACAGGTAACTGATGCAAAGTTCCTCACAGGTCCCTGTCAATATTGCATATAGTCCAAGAACAATAAATATATTAAATTGAGTCTCTAATTCCATTTCAATAATGCACTACACTTCCTCAAACAGAACAAAAAGGAACAATAATATGTGAATGTCCTTAAGCCTTGCCAATATGAACCAATGAAGTTAACTTCAAGTAATCATTTGCAGAAAACAAAAAATGCTACAATAACTACACAGCTAGTTTTAGTAAGCTAATCAAAGTATTTCAGCAAGAACTATGTTGACAAGAAAAACTGGATTTAAGAAAAAACTGAATACTGCCATTTCAATTGGAAAAATATTTTTTAAATCAATTACTCCAAAACTCTGGCATCTTGGCAAACCTGACAGCACATTTGATATTATTGTCTTGTCTTTCTTTTAACAACTTTAAAATTAGTAATAGCAATACTGATTAGTTTGTAAACCATTTCAAAATATGCTGTAGATGTAATATAGAAAGACGTATAAAGTCATGAAATGTTACATTATGAAGCAAGCTATCTGCTTAACAGGTCAACATACATCTGTGTCAACTTACCGCCCAATATCCAGCACATGTCTCATAACCAATCATTAAAACTTGAAACGGCCACTACAAGGGTAGTGCCTCAATCATAATTCCATGAAACCCAGGAATTTGAGCTAGCAACTCAGTTTTTATGCCATTTTTGCCAGGAAGACAGAAGATTCAACTTTGCCTGTATCTTTCAACAGCTATTTTACTTTGAAACATGGATTTGCCATTTCAAAACATATTCCAGGACCTAGTTACAATGAAAAAGAAAACATCACTGGGCATTTTCAGCTCTATATTAAGTAAGAGCTGTTCAGATCGGTTGCACAATACGAATAATGAAACATAACTACAGTTTAAAAAAAAAAAAAAAAAAAAAAAAAAGAAAGAAAACGAAAAAGGAAAAATTTTATCAAAACCTGATCTCAAAATTCACCAATAAATTGTAAAATGTGGAGACAGGTCAAAAAAAGGTGAAAAAAGAAAAAATGTTAACGTTTCATATTCTATGCACCACAGTAATATGGTCATAAACTGGTTCACAAACCTAGTTATAGCCAAATAACAAAACTCTTTTATTACTATGTTTAAATAATTACAGTCAAAAAGAAATTCATTAACTAGTCACTGTTTTGAAATATCAAATGCATAAAGAATTTGCTAAAGGCAAGTTTCAGCTATTATGAGTTGTTCTCACATCCAAAGACAAACTTTTCAAAAAACGGCTTTTCAGAGCAACAGCCATGGAGATTCCTAGGTAAGAAACTATTTCAAAGTAAACTGCCTTTCAAACACAAAACCAAAATAATAAAAACAAGATCTATTTGCCCAAAAAGTCACATGCTAAAACCTTTGAAAATTATTAGTAACTTTGAAACTAAAACTACATACTAGTGAAAATAGAACATCACTACTCAGTTGAAATGAACACGCTTATCAACCCTAGGACCTAAAGAAATGTCATAATTATTATCCTACTTAGTCACTATTCACAGAATCACTACTTACCCAACCTACTTATAAATTTCTTGAACTTTTTTCCCCTTTAAAAATCCTAATAACGTTTTTTCTGGTTTATTTATCGTATAAAAAAGTCAAATATTATAACAAGTTAACTAATACAAAATTAACACAGGAAATTAATACTGTTTTTCCCCACTGGTTTCAAGTTTCTTTGAAAGTTAAAAAGAAATTCTTAATAAATAATAGTAACGATACTGCCCCACTTTGTTATAAATCCATGCCAAGAGTACATTAATACAAGTCACATGCATGCAATCAAAGATAATCTGTAAGCACCCTGCACTTCAAATATAGTATTACGGTACATTTCAAAAAGACTTTTAGCATTGTATAAATCTACGGCATGTTTTATCATGATACAGATTTTTAGGGTATGTTTTAATTCTATTTAGCATTTTAATCACTTTATTAAATATTAAAAATCACTTTATTAAATAGGTCTTAACGTTAACCAAACTGTTATCTCTTTCATGTAGTGCTATTTTTCCAAAAATTTAATAGTCTACATATATTTGCTAGCCCTGGGGTGCATTAATCATTACACATAGCTGTTCATTTTTTTACTTGCAAGAGAAATTTAATTCCCGATAAGAAACATACTAAACATACCTTTAACATGATGAACCAAGGACACAATGTGTTGAATAAATGACTCTGAAGTGCTTTTGCTGGCCTGTGGCAACTTAATGTGGTCAAAGATGGATCGGAATTCTTGCTCCTTCTTGACAGAATGGACAAGTGTACTAGCAAGTAGCCTGTCTTTAGTCAAGGAAGCAGGTCTGGAGCATATCGGTAACAGACACATACAAACAAAATATACCATTGGTTTGAATATGAAAATGGGAAGTACATTCAGAAAATAATTAACTGGATTATTAACTAACCACCCACAGATTACTAGGTATCAATGTGGATTACCTGTTAGAATCATCAAGAGGAACAGGTGCCATTTTGAGTTTGACTTCGGGACGATGAGAATCACTGGCTATCATTTTGATCCTAAGTGGGCTCTCCTCTCTGAAGGTAGACTTTTCTCGTGCATCCAGATTCTTGTGTAGAGGGGGACTGTAATCAAAGAGGTCTTTGAGCTTTTCAGACTTTACCTGCTCAGGTGACTGAGTTTCTTTCTTTACTGTTATTCTCTCAGAACTTTTGTCGTCTTCCTTGTGCTTATCTTTTGTAGTGCTAGGCCTTTCCACTACATATCCAGTCTCTTTAAGTTTATAATTTTTTTCTTCTCTAAATCCATCACTTTCTCTATTGCCTTTCAATGAAACTTTGGACTTGTACTTGGGTCCTTCCTCCTCAGTATTCCGGTGAGATGTAGTAGCAAAATTTTTACCCTGATCTGCAAGAACTGACTTCCTGAACTGTCTATAATCCTCTGTCTCCTCTGTGTCATCCCCTTCTGAATCATTAAACTTTTGTTTTCCAGACTCTTTATCACTGAAGTAATCTAGAGCTTCCTGATCTTCCCACTCTCCCTCTGCCCTCCCTTTCTCTGATCCTTTCTCCTTTGGAGCCTCTTTATCCCTGGTATTACCCCTATCAAGCAGGAATACTCTAGACTCTTCATCTGTGAACCTGTGAATAAGCAAAGAAGAGGATGGTAACTCTGGATTGCATTCATTGCAGATCACTTGCATACTTAAATGAGCTTCCCAATATCACAGGACCAGTAGTAAGAGGAAAAAATCCTACTGAAAAGTGCTTTTTCAGATTCCACTTTTAAAAAGCATTAAACTCATCCATACAGCTTACGTACTGAGTTTTTAAATAAATTTACATATTAGACTTCCTAAAGTTTAAAAAAAGTAAAGCCATTCTCAAAAACCTATTCTATTTATAGTCCACAATTCTGCACTGACAAATCCAAATTTCCACAGAGATTCTAGAACATACAACACAGCTTAATTTCTGAGGCTAAGAACCACTAATAAACAATATACTTATCTATTAAAATTCTACTTATGATTATACTCAAAATCTCAGACTATTTCACTTATCTAATATAAATAAGAGTTCAAAAAAGTGGACTTCAAGGTAATTAATATTAAATATTTAATAGTCTATTTAGATCACAAAATAGTTCATATATACTTTGCAGTAGAAAATGATGACTTCTGGCAATATTAAGTAGAAACTATGTATCAGTTCAATAAGAAAATTAATTTTAGATTGTATAGCACCAAACCATAAATAGCATGCTTGCAGTATTCCCTCATTTGTAAGTCAATCACACTACCTTAGCAACCCATTTTCATTAAGCTTTTTAGTAACCTTTAGCAATGCTTGAAATTAGAATTCAAACCAAGTATCTCTTTGAAATGTTTACTTGAGTAAGAAATACCATTTATCATCTTTTCTACAGTCAGGCAGATTCGTTAAAAACTGGCAGCTGGACTGTTTATAATACCACACAAGAACATGTAATATAACTGCATTATTTATGTAGGTCACATTATAATGGTAAAGAGAACAAAATAAGCTAACACTTATAAAATTAATCTGTTTTTACAACATGTTAACCGTTAGTTATATTGTTTTTACTGTTTTTACAACATGTTAACCGTTAGTTATGCTTTATGCTACTCAATTTCTCATTTATATTCTGAATTCTGGACTAAAAATGGATAAAATGAAAAAGAGGAATATGAATTAGCTTCATAAACATTTATTAGAACACTTCACTTCCAAAGTTAACAAGATGTAAGTAAAAACTTGGAATTATCTTATAAAGAAAGAAATCATGAGTAAAAATAGCTAAATACACATCACAATGCAATATTTAGTCTTAAAATCCAAAAAGAATTCAAAGAACAGAAGTATTAATATTATAATCTAAATTCTCTCAGTTCTTACCTTTTTAAGAATTTTCCTGTCTTTGCAGTTTCCTGATCTCCACCATCAGGATAAAATGAGGATCGTCCCCTAGCCTCATCTCTTGGAGCATTCTGTGGTGTGATTGTCTTTGCAGGGCTTCTTCGTGAAGGGATGTGATGAATTGGACTATTCTGAGAAGGACTGTATCTACTAGATCCATTTCCAACAGAACCAGACCCAGACCTTTCAGGACTATGCTGAATGGAATGTGAATGCTGAGAGGGGGTGTTTTTTGCAGAGTGTACTGTACTGAGCATGGGGGCATCAGAGCAAGATGAACTCTGACTAGGTGGTGTAGCAATTGGTGAAGGACTATGGGGTGATCTGGGACTATTATCATATGCTGAAAGGCCAGGCCAAATATCACCAGATGTGGCTGATTTATTAAACTCATCAATAGATTCAGATGGGTCATGTTCAAATGTATCTTTTGGTTCCTCCTGTGATTTGTTTTTCAAAGGACTCTCTTCTTGGGGCTCCCCTTCAGCTTTTTTGGTTTGTTTTTCCTGAGACCCTCGTCTTTTAGAGACAGGAGACTTGCTATATGGGGACGAAGAACGAGAAGAGGATGATCTTGGAGACCTAGATGATCTATATGACCGGCGAGATCTGCTTCGGGATCTTTGAGAAGAAACGGATCTTCTTTTTGGACTCCTGGAACGTGAACGACCTCGTCTAGGACTCCTAGAGTGTCTTCTATTCCAAACAGGTCTATATCCACCTCGATGATATCTACCTCCTCCTCCTTGATAATACCCTCTACCCCTTCCTCTGTACCCATAAGGTCGTCTCATCCCTCTATTATTTCTGTAATCTCGGCGATAATCTCTAGAATACATGCGATCCCTACTACGAGATCTTGAATATGTCCTGGAACGAGACCTAGAACTAAAAATAAAATAAATATCAATGCAAGAAAAATAAACTATTACATCCTACAATCCCAAATACTTCTGGTTGAACATAACATGTAAAGTGTCAAAGCCAAAAATGTATTTTTTTTAAAAAAGCCCTCATTTATAAAAAAGTAAAAATTCACTGTTTTCAATGAAGAAAATCTCAATTCTAAGATAAATATTGAGAAAATAAAGGACTTAGGAATGAAGGCACAGAAAACAGGGGGAAAAATTGACAACCAACAATAGGACACACTAACAAATTACAGTACCTTTATGCAGGCACTTAAAGTGATAGTGTTAAAAGAAAATGTAATGCCATGGAAGATATTCACCAGTGAAATACCATTGGCTAAATGCATGCATAATAAAAAGTTAGGCCTAGAAAAACAGTACAGGAAAATCATAAACAAGTATTAATTCGTAATTAAAGTATGGTCACTTTTATTTTCAACTTGTGGTCTCTATTTTCTATGCTACTTAAAGAAAGACAACCAGAGTTCATCATTTTTAAACAAAAGAATAAACCTATTGAGACCTCAGAGTCAGAAATGAGAAACTATGAAACAGTATGCAAAGACTGCTTACTGCCAAATAATTCTTACATTATCCAATTCATCTCTTAACATTACAGCAGTTCCCACTTATCTGTGGGAAATACATTCCAAGACCCCCACTGAACTAACTCTAAAACAAGGATAACAATAGATCCATTCACAGGCTTCTTTGAGAATAAAACATGTTAATGAATGTAGCACTGTGTAAGCACTTCTGAAGTATTAGCTGATATGATTATTATCGTTATTTAAGGAATTAAAAGCACAGTAATTCACCTGTATCTCTTCTTTCTTGAGTGTGATCTTGATCTTGATCGTGAACTAGACTGTGATCTAGACTTTGATCTTGAAGAATGTGATCTAGAATTGGAGCGACCCATTTCTTTTCTCCTAGACAAATGAGAGAGCGAAAAAGGTTAAAATCACAATACAAGTGAAGAAGTTTCAATTATTTAACTTATTTTCAGATACAAACTGAATTTACAAGACATAAGTTTCTCAAAGGATATTACTCATCATTATTCATGAGTACTAAGACAGTCAATTATCCCTAACTAAAACTGTATTTTCACCTGCATGACAGGTACTGTATAGGGAAGACACAACAGAAGATTTCTATGGACTGCCCCACCTATGTGCCTCAATCCAAAAAGGAAGCAGCTGCAGAAGCCAGAAAGAGCAATGATATCAGACTACAGCAGCATGTTAGATGTTATTCCATGCCCAATACAAATGCCTACCTCTCCTGTAAAAAAGATAAATAACATCAGAGTATTACAGATAACGAACCTGAAAAAGAGAAAATAAAAGTGGCATAATACTAAAAAAAATAGAATAAACCTACCCGACTGCCACCATAAGTGCTTTATGGCCTTGAAATGGGACTAAATTGACCACTCCATGTATACAATACTGCTTGGAATGGTGATGGATAGTCTCCTAGTAGAATAAAGGTCACTAAGTCTGAACAGCTGGAGCCATGGCTCTGCTTTCAATAGTCATGACTGCAGAATAAAAATGGACTTATGTGACAATGCCTAGTTCACCCTGTAGCCTTCTGGTGAGAAGATGAAAAAGGATAAAAGATGAATAAACTGAAGAGACTGCTGCAAGAAAGAGATAATTTGGAACTACAAGAAAAAGAGAACTTGGGCACCCGTATTCTAACTTTTCTAAACACTGCCTAGTATCTAATACAATAATCAGACCTCACAGAAATCAGTAACAGGACTAAATGATTTATAAGATCTACTCTTCACAGAATTAAACATATACATATGCCTCCCAACTTTATTCCTGCTACACTATTTCCAAATTTCCACTAACTTATACAAATTAAGTAATTTTTTTCCATAAAAATCAACTCACTAAACTTTCTTAATAGCCTGCAATTGCCATATATTTAAACCATTTCTCCTACCATCAAAATGTTTTAATGCACTTATTTGACCTACCTAGACTTTGCTCAGTATTATGAAATAGTATTTGAAAGTACTAAGATGAGCTGAATTATAGAGGAGACAATGATGTCAGCATACTTCCTCACCAAAAAACCACATAAATGACAAATTCAAGGGGTGTCAAATATTTATTTCAAAACAAAACATATCTATCTTCAAAGAGACAAATACCAGCTTTGTCTTCTCTCACTCTTAATTCCAAGTAAGTTAAGAAATACATAAAGACAGTACTCTCCTCAGAGTTGTAGTGAGGATTAAACAAGTTGATACATGTAATATACTTAATACAATGTTTAGCACATAATAAGCAATCAACTTTAATTACCTTAACACGCACATAAGGGGAAAAAAGCTAAGTTACAGAACTCCTCTTGCATGCATAAAGGAGGTAGTTAAATAAGCAGAGTTATTTTGTCTTGTTTTACTTTTAAATAACTTAGTGTGTTCTGAGTCTTTAAGCAGATGTGTTTATAGATGTAGAAGCAGGCACACAACCTAGGAGCAGAAGAGATAGACAATCTTTTCCTTAAAACCAACTTTTAAAATCTGGCTTACTTCATACAAGCCACCAGAAAACCCCCAAGAGCTTCAGACCACATCACTTTTAATCAGTCTAAATCATGAGTTCAGAAGTCACACTTTCTTAAATAAGCCAAAACTGAAAACTAGAAAAAAGGGTATTATTTACCTTGGGTTTTATGCAGGATCAAGCAGTCAAGTGAAGTCTTTAAAATACTGTAAAATTCTTCCTGGAGAGAATGTTCTGAGAAATTAAATTCTAAATTCAAACTCCTAGCAAAGATAAAAAAAATATGAATTTGAATTATGCTAAATTAAAAATTCAGTTTACAAAGCATCACACTAAACACTGCAATAAACTCTTAATAAAGGCACTAAATATTTCATGGAATGGGAAACTGATTCAGGAAATAAATTTTTAACCACAAAAGCTTAAAAGAACTTAACTTTTCTTGTTTCAATCAGAACGCAGCAGTGCATTATGAAACTGAAGCACCTTTAATTCAAACACCTGAATTCTAGTTTTAGCAATTTGGGCTTTAGAAAACAGAAGCTATGCTGTCATCCTATCAGAAAATTCCAAAGTGGCTGGCATAAGTGGCCATCTTGGTATATCAAAACATGTCATGTATCTATAGTTAGTATTCATAATGCTATAGTTTATAACTTAACTACAATATGAGTTTATTTTAGTGCTCTACTATTTATCTTATTCTCTCCTGATCACTTCCTTTCATACAGTTTGGTTTCATTTGAAGCTGGTTTTTTAAATTCATGTACCAGCCATCACAGTAATTCTAATTTTGTGCCTAAAAGCATTTTGATACATGTACAGATGTTCCAATAAAGAACAGCCAGTAGATGAAACAAATATCTATTGGAAGCCAATGCTCTTCCTAATTTACCATTACTATGCAAATAAATTTAAATTCTGCACAGACTATTAAGCAGTTTCAGTATTTACTGAAAAACTTAGCCTAATGAATAACATTCAATGATTATCAATTATGTGCAAAGAACAGTCAAAAAACACTAGGGGAGCAGAAACTGAACAATGTAACATTGTACATGCCTATACTCAAGGAATTCATAAACCAACCTGAATGAAGAAAAAACAATATGAAAATCTGTGAATCTTACCAAGTTATCAATCCAATGAAAAATGAGTAAAAATGAAAATACGAAGTAGAAGAAATTAAAATTAAACTGGTAAATCAAGAAAATGTCCCCTAAATACCCATGACCCTACAGCTGAGGGGATTAAGAGATCTGAGCTTTCAGATAGGAAGGAGGAATAGGAACTTAGCAATTAAGGGAAATACACCAAAATAAAAATTAGCAAAAACAAAAGGTCATGGATACAGAAACAAAAAGATTTCTAAAGTCCTTGCATGTTTAGTTTTAAAAATATCAAATCCCCTAAGTGGGCAGAGGAAAACTCTCATCATCTAAATTGGTGCGTTGTTATGAAACTTTATGCTGACCTAGAAGTCCAATACTACTGATTCACTGCTGGAAGTGATACAAGGCTCATTTTAGCTAACACTTCCCCCAAACAATTCTAAAAGGCTAATTTTAATTTCTATATATCCAGAGAAGAACCAACTGCCAAATCTCTCTTTACTCCAAGTGATGATTTTCTGAAGTTCCAAGAAAATATACACTAGAAATAGCAGTGAGGAAGAAGGGGCTGTAGGCTGTTAGACTAGTAGATTAGATATACATTCTTGTTCACAATCTATGAATATATTCTGAAATATTCATACCAAGAACTCAATGATCATATATAAAATGTCACACAATATACTTAATATATAATGTAGATTATATTGATATTTAATAATATATTAATACTTAAGACAGTACAAAGACTGTAATCTGCTCCTCTATTTTTTTTTTTTTTAATGAAACCTATGTACAAAAGCACTGTGCTAAATATTATGGGAGACATAACTGTAAAAGGTCCCTGCCCTCCCAAAAACTAAAGAGGAACAGAAATCAACAAATTACAGCAAATTAAACTAACTACCAACCATGTGCCCAGAATTGTGCTAGGTGACTTTAAATAAAATCACCTGATTTAATCCTCATAATCTTATAAACTACATATTTAACTCCATCTTTCAGATGAATTTAAGCTTTCAAAATTCATATGAATTTACAACAAAGGTGCCTATCACAAGCCAGGCACAACTATTCTAGTGTAGGAAATATAGCACTGTAAGTGAGACATTAAGTTCCCTACTCTCTTGGAGCTTACGTTCAAGCTAGGGGAAGAGAGAAAACAAAAAAGTGATGTGTCAAGAGGCAAAGAGCAGGACTACTACGGTGGGTCCTTGAACCATATTTAAAGAGGTAACAGTTAAGCTAAGCTTAGACAAGGAACATTGCAAAGACCCAAGAAAAGAAAAGCATTCTAGGCAAAGGACACAAACGTAGCAAATTCAGGACAAAAAGACCAGCAAGAAGGTTCAGGCGCTGTGATCAAGGAGAGGGTATAAGATAAAACAGGAGAGACAGGAAAAGACCAAATCAAATAGCATCCAATAAGTAGGCCAGAGTAAAGAGTCTAGATTTTATTCTAACTGTAATGGGAAGACCCTGGAAAGTCTGATCAGGGAAGTCACACCATATTATTTAAGATGGCTGCTGGGTAGAGCATGAACAACTTGGAGAGAACAACACGGAGACAAACTAGAAGGTTGAAGTTCAATATATAATGGTTGCCTGGATAAAGTGGTAGCAATAAAGAAAGAAAAAAGAGGCAAATCCAGAATCTGGTTTGGAAGTACATAGAGTCAACAGTATTTGCTCACAGATTGTTAGTGGTATGAAGCACAGGGAATTGGAAAAAAAGAAAAAAAAGAAAAAGAAAAATCAACGGTACCCCTAAATTCTAAGTTTTGGGCTCAAGTATCTGGAAGAAATGCAAATTTGGGGACAAAAACAGGATATTTGTTTGCCCTTTTAGGCTGCCCATGGTCACAGACTGTAAAAAGTTAATCCAGGGCTTCCCTGGTGGCGCAGTGGTTGAGAATCTGCCTGCCAATGCAGGGGACACGGGTTCGAGCCCTGGTCTGGGAAGATCCCACATGCCGCGGAGCAACTAGGCCCGTGAGCCACAACTACTGAGCCTGCGCGTCTGGAGCCTGTGCTCCGCAACGAGAGGCCGCGATAGTGAGAGGCCCGCGCACCGCGATGAAGAGTGGCCCCCGCTCGCCGCAACTAGAGAAAGCCCACGCACAGAAACAAAGACCCAACACAGCCAAAAATAAATAAATAACTAAAATAAATAAAATTAAAAAAAAAAAAAAAAAACTAATCCAGAATTTGACCAAGATCTCCTGTGCTCTCTCCGATACCCTGACAGATGCCTGACGTGGCCATAACCTACACATATAACTCAAAATGTCAAATCAATCTTCCCTCTATTCTAAACAAGATCACTTACTAACACACTGTAAAAACAGAGAATAAAGTGCTTCATGCACCTTTATCCAAATGATTCACCAACCAGTTAACACAAGAGAATGAGTCAGGCTTTATTTTTTTAAATAAAGTTCTTAAAGAGAGTTCCCTGGTGGCCTAGTGGTTAGGATTCTGGGCTTTCACTGATGTGGCCCAGTTCAATCCCTGGTCAGGGAACTGAGATCCCTCAAGCCATGGAGCAGGTCCAAAAATAAATAAAAGTTCTTAGATATCTTAACAGAGTTTATCGTTTATAGAATAATACATAATGATCAGCTAGAACACAAGTGATGGAAAGCACAAAGACAACTGGGCTCAACAAAATACACAAGTTGAAGCTCCTCCAGAAGAGATTCTTTAGGTTACCCTATCAAGCATACTTGAGCCATCTTAATTTTAGCATACTCAGGGAATTTGAGCTCCAGATTTTTGTAAACAAATTATTGCTATTCACATCTTTAATAATCCTAAAATTAATATCCCATGACTCTTACTCCAACTGACTAGGTTCAAAATTCTGACTTGACCAATAACTAGCTGTCCAACACTGGACAAATTACCTTAATCTCTTCCAGCTTCAGTTTCCACATTTATAAAATAAGGTTAATTACGATACTTACTCATAGGTTTAAAATTAACAAATTGAACTAATAAATGTAAGCAACTTAAAGTTTGGCACATGGTATGCACTCAAATGTTAACTATCATTATTGGTAAACCTGGTCTGTGACAGTCTTAACTGCAGTTTATTAATTTTGCTTCAAATGATTACTATATTTAAGTTTGATATTTTTGATATGGCATTAACCAGCATTATAAAAAAGGAATTTTGCTTTAAAACACTCCAGAAAAAATGAATTTGAAGAATAGATATATGTATATGTACAACTGAATCACTTTGCTGTACACCTGAAACACAACAGTTAATCACCTATATGCCAATATAAAATAAAAATTTTTTAAAAACAGAAAAACAAATAATATTAAAATTGGTAAATGCTGGTAATTATTAAACCTGGATGATAACAGTTCACTATTCTCTCGACTTTGTGCTTGAAAATTTCCACAAGTAAAAGCTTTAAAAAATGATAGGTTTAGCTGCAAATTTTTAGTTCTTTGTCCAGCTCCTTGTCAGCCTGCTTTAAAAAAAAAAAAAACAAAAACGCATAGAACTGAGAAAAAGAAAGAATACCTTCATTCTAGACCAGAGTGTGCCAATCCCTGGTTCATGTAGCCCTAAAAAGTTTTCTACCTTTTTTGGCCTCCACCTAGTATAAGGAGAAATACTGGATCAAGTAAAATTGAAGTGTTTGAAAATTCCAAAATAACACACAAATGTAGGCCTGTACTATTACTACATTAATGTTTGTAGATTGTTTTTTTTCCAGCCCTGGGGACAAATAAAACATTAAATACTTAAGACTCCGACGTAATATTGATGACCACTGTTTAAGAAACTGGAGTTGAAAAATGAACAAATTCCTAACCTACAACTATAACCTAAACATTTACACTTACTACCCAGAGATAACTTGGACTTCTTGATTCCCTTACCTACTTCTTGTTATTTAATAAATCACTGTAAATTACACAGTAGAATTCAGCTAGTGGTCAACTAATGATTTTGAATGTAGCTTCTGGAAACTCCCAATCCAAAGCTTTATGCAGAACTGAAACGACTTTCTTCGTTTCTGTAAGTCGTGACTCACATAGTTAATCTAGTACAGGTAGCTGCCCACATAAGTCATTCAATAAACTCAACTAGACCTGAGCCTACCAAGTGACAAGTTTTTACAGGTCTATTTCCAAGTCCTAAAATACTATTGTTCTTCCAAGTCAAGAATCAGCTCTACCTAAAAAATTTCCTTTGCCACCATTTTAATTATCTGAATCAAGGGGGATTTCAATGTTTACCACAATGTATCAGTGAAAGTGTGGTATTTTTTAAAAAAAGCTAACTGCCATCAGTAAACAGGCTTTATTTAGGTTGTTCACCTAAAGTGAGATCCTTCGATTCGATTACTTACCCTAAATTGGCTAGGATCACATAATAATGCAAATAAACTGGTAGTGGTTTTTCCTATGTAAAGGTTCTTTATTGTCTGACCTGCAGCCCAACCCTTCTTTTCAACTACAGTCCAATCGGAAGGAAAATTCACATTGAGAGATAAGAAATTCTGTTTTGCTTTTTAATACCAAAAAAATTTTAAAGGCGCTGCTGCAAAGAGCTACAAGTCTGAAGCAGCTGATTTCTGTACATCATTTTTGGTCATATCTGCCTCCAACTTTAGTCTGTTTTTTCAATTCTAAAATGCTTTATTAAAAAAAATTTTTGACGTCGAAAAGTAGCTGCCAGTACTGCTGCTTGATTCTGACGAGATAAACCTTACAAGTAAATAAAGCCAACTACGGACTTAAAATGAGGGCAAAGTCCTTAACCTCAACTCACCACTCCCCTCCATGTCTACCACCAACTGTACCAATCACGGCTGCAACATTTCTAACGAGGTACAAGGGGCTGAAACTCTCGCAGAAAGGACGTGGCTTCGCGGGTACTACACAACTGCCCTTTAGGCCCGGGGGTGGCGGGGCCGTTCCATCGACTAAGGCCCGCTGCCCAAACTAGGAAACCGTGAATAGGCACCAACTCCTACAGTCAAGAGTGCACTTTCGCTTCAAAGCAGAGTTACCAGGGGGACGCGATTAGATTAGCCCCGAAGACAATTTTCCCGCAACCCCGAAGGCCGGAGGCGGATGCCGGGGTCTGAAGAACGGAACAGGATCCTAAGACAAAGTAGGGTAACCAAAATAAGGCGTAAACCGACTGGGAGCGTGAAGCCGGGGAAAAGGAGTTCAAACGACGCGGAAAGGGGTTAGCTAACCTACCCAAGGCACTATGCTGTACGTCAGTGATCCTATCAAAGCCCCAAAGGCCGGGAAGAAAGGTGGCGATTCCAGCGAAGGAGAGGCGAACGCAAGTTGTACTTCGGGCCGCCTCAGGGGCCGTAGGCGGCGGAGGGAGGGAGGAGGAAATGCGCGTGCGCGAGGCGAGCGTTAAGTCGGGCGCGCGCAGAGGTCCGGGCTGAGGAAATGGGGGAAGGGTTGAAGAGAGAGATCTGCGCAAGCGCATGAGAAGGCCGCGCGGTCTGTGGGTTTCGAGCCAGGCTCGGAGCCGCGCGCGCGCGCGCGCGCACACCGTTCTCGCTGCTCACCCCACCCCCACCTTTTCGGGCCGTAGTGCCTCGAAAACCTGAGGGAAGCTGACCGGGAAACGCATAAATAACGGCGCAACGTCTCCTGGGTTCTCCTGTCGCCGCCAACCCGCCACTACCAACAAAAGATTCAACAATATTCACTCCTCCTCGACATACACTGCCCTTTGAGTGATTTGAATGCAACGCAAGGCCTACCTGACACGCCGAAGCACGGTTCCCGGGACTTATCTCCCTTGTAACTACACCGCGGCCATTTCCCGACTCAAGCACAGGAGGAAAACCATAGAGGTATCTTCAACGCGCGAGCTCCTCTCCGTCACTTCCGATTTGGGGCGTGGCCTCCGGTGCCGCTAAATATATGGGCAGGCCCCGCCCACCCCTCCGCCCTAAACCGGCTCCCTGGCCGCTAAAAAGATGTTTCCTGAGGCTTTCTGGGAAGTCGCGTGGCTAGTCTCGCGCGATGATCTGGCGGCCCCGCCTTCCGGCCTTCAGCAGCCGCCTCCGCCAGGGTGGCGGTAGACAGCGGGCGGGGTCTTTTCGCTCGGCCCTGAGGTCGGCGGTCCACACGCTTGGGTACGCTGGCCTCTCTGCCTTGCGTTGAGGGAACCCTCCGGCCTTTTCTGTCGCCCCCACTTTTTGCTCGTCTGGTCCATGCTTTCTGTGGGGCCAACTCAGACCAGGCCAGAAACAAAAAGATAATCTCACACTGAGGAAAAGACGCGGACGCAAGGGGCTGCTCTGTTCGCACACTGCGTCTCTACGCCAGGAAGCGCCGCGTTTCTTCTCCGACGCCAACTGGAAACCAGGAAGTGCTGCTTTTGCTTTGATAGACAATATGCCAGACGCACTTAGAAAGTAGAAAAATGGCCACGATCTAAGTCCCTTTTTTGAGTGGCATCACACCAACTCTACCACCCGTAGCGGAGTTCACGCCGCAGTGCTCCGAAGCGGCTTAGGCTTCTTGGCGGTTTAGCGTCAGAGGATGCTGCTTTTTCTCGGACGTGGTTAAAGCATTACCACTTCGGAACCTAGGGACGCTGCCATGAGCATGAAAATAAAGCAGAGCAGGAAGCTTAACGATCAGTTGTGCTGGCCGAGAAACACAGCCTAATCTGCCAAAAATATAAATCAGGTTATAAATAGGCAAGCCACATTTGATTTGGATAGAATTTCAGCAGGAGCCATGTAGCACGTTTTCTATTAATACTTTGCTGCACTTACTTCCTTAGGGCCTAAAATCGTTATAACTTTGTTCTTCAGGCACGTAAACTGCCTTAAAGGATTTCAAAGTTGTAATTAACAACCAGTCTTCTGTCAGTTAAATGCAGTCCAGTATTGGGCCCTCGTTGTGAATTTAACACTGTATTTAGGGCGTTCTCTCCTCATAATCCAATATACCAGCTCAGCTGAAAAAAATACGTGATTTTCATGGGATGTATTCTCAGTTTTCTCTTGTTGTACAGCCTGCCCCTCACCCCATCACCACCACCAGAATATGGAAACAGTAATCTTTGGCCTATGTGGTGCACTGATAAGTCCCAAGCATTTAGTAGGTGCTCAGTAAATATATGTTGAATGGATAAACTATATTAAAAGAAAAAAAAAAAGAAAACCTAACCATTGATGGCTCAATACAAAACTCTACTATTCTGCAGGTAAAGGAGGGGGAGGGGGGACCCCTTAGGGCTAAAAGCCCTTATCCATTTTTTCAAAATACACAAAAATCTGATAGGAGTGCTTTGCAAGCTAGGATATTATCTTAAGCCTTTCTCTGCAATTCTATTGCAAATGCATTGAAAATGAAGTCACCTTTCAATCTGAGGTAGTATAACTGTGCTTTCAAATAACCTGAGGTAATAACAAAGGAGACAAGACACATTGGAACAAATCCTTTAATAAAAAGCAGTCCAAAAAAAAAAAAAAAGCAGTCCAGGCTTCCCTTGAATTAAGTCCATTTGATTTGTGATACTTGCTTTTACCAACCACCAAAATTAGAGGATCTTGAATTTAGATCATGTTTTATGTACTTCACTGTATTGTCTTATTTTACTTTCAAAACCTGAAATTCCACCATTACAGTTGCATTCTTTGCTCCATTCTCTTGTTTCCTGTTGAAAATACAAATAATGTGGAGAGAAACATACAGGGAAAATCAAGAGCCCATTTAACAAAAAGACATTGAATAAAAATAGAAAATTGTTCCAAGAAGAAATATAAATTGTAAACAAATGACTAACCTTATTAATAAGATAAATGCAGGCCTTCCCTGGTGGTCCAGTGTTAAAGAATCCGCCTTCCAATGCAGCGGATGCAGGTTCTATACCTGTAGGGGAACTAAGATCCCACATGCCTCCGGGCAGCTAAGCCCCCGCGCCACAACTACCGAGCTCGAGTGCTTCAAACTGCAGAACCCATGAGCTCTGGAGCCCTCGTGCTACAACTAGAGAGAAAACCTCCATTCCGCCACTATAGAGAAGCCCACGCACCACAACAGAGAGCCCACACTGCAACGAAAGATCCTGCATGCCGCAACTAAACCCCGACACAGACAAAATAAAAACAAATGAATTAAAAGTAATTAGTAAATAAAAGGTCACTTAACAAAAAAAAGATAAATGCACACAAAAGGAATACTGAAATATTTTACATCTAATAAATTAGTAAACTAATTTTAACTTATATGTTATTGACAATTTACCGCAAATATATTTATAAAACTCTTTCCTTAGGGTTTTGGTTTTGGTTTGTTTAAGATAATTGAAAGGGAGAATGGGAAAAGACTTGATGTCTGAAAAGGACAAAGAAGATAGGAATGAAAATGGGGTTGGAAGGCTAGGCCACTAAGGCAAACTCCCTCATTCTACTAGTTTTGCTTGTTTTATTTCGTTTGTGTTTTTAGGCTGAACAATATCGGAACTGTTTTCTTATTTGGGGAAATTAAAGTTGAGGGGGGATTTGGAGTCCCTGTCTCCTCACTCCCTGAGAATAGTGACGTTGCTAACCCAACAACAGTAGTGAGAAGCAGACAAAAGAGGAAACGGGGCCAACAGAGGTTCCATTAAGACTGGGGGCGGGCTGGGGGGAGGGGGTTGGCTATCGTTTCTGCTGCCTCCTCTGTTCCTATCCTTCCCGAGGCTTTGCATTGATTCCTTTTTTTTTTTTCTTTAGTTGTGGTAAAATGTGCATTGTACTTTGAGCTAGCTGATGTCTTTCAGTAAATTTCTTTTCTGAGTTAACCAGAGTTGGTTTCTGTTGCTCACAAACAAGAATCCTCAATTGCATACTCTGAGTAGAGGCAATTTCTGTTTATGAAGACATTTTCCCAAATGGTCTGGCAGTTTTCCCTATTTGTACTATTGAAATAAATGTTTCCCCTTGCCTAATCTATTTCAGTTCCTACTGGTGAACACAAGTTGACTGGGTTTTCCATCCCCCACTCTTTCTATCCTCTTTTGCCTACTAAGAATGTGAAAGTTTGTTGTTTTCCCCCAAGATTTAAAATTACAAAAATTATTTATTCAAGAATTATTGGGCTTCCCTGTTGGCGCAGTGGTTGAGAATCTGCCTGCTAATGCAGGGGACACGGGTTCGAGCCCTGGTCTGGGAAGATCCCACATGCCGCGGAGCAACTGGGCCCGTGAACCACAATTACTGAGCCTGCGCGTCTGGAGCCTGTGCTCCGCAACAAGAGAGGCCGCGATAGTGAGAGGCCCGCGCACCGCGATGAAGAGTGGCCCCCGCTCGCCGCAACTGGAGAAAGCTCGCATGCAGCAATGAAGACCCAATGCAGCCAAAAATAAAAAATAAAAATAAAAAAAAAGAATTATGTATTACAGTATTGTTCCTTAATATTCATTTCTCCTTTCTGAAAAAAAATTAAAATATCAAAGTGCAACTGTTAACCATTGTTCCTAAGTCCCACCAAGATTAATGTGCATCTTTCTCACAAAGATTATTGCAACAAATGGAATATGTAATACTTTCAAAGTTTTCATAAGAAATCTTTGCCCCAAAATTATGCCAGCTGGCTATTTAATGTAACTACTAAAGAGCAGAGAGGAAAATCTACTTAAAATGTGGGAATGGAATTATGATTAGATTCGTCACCAAAAATCATTTCTCCCTTGAGAGAGGTTATAAGAGGAGCAGAGCATCTCTTTCTTTTAAAGCAGTTGTCTACACAACTGCAGACAAATATTTCTGTGTCTGTCCCCTAAAAGGTCTAAATTCTCAGTTCTACACACACAATTTAAAAAAAAATCAATTGACCTCACAAGCAGAGGGCTAAAACTACATAGACAGAGGGCTCAAAAAATATGGTGATATCCAAAAATGGTGAAATATTACATTGGGGGAGGGGGACAAAAACCCTTTGCTCTCCAGACTTCTTGGGGTGTTGAAATTTCACCCTCATTGCTTATGAGAACTAAAAATTAAGCCTGGTGTAGAGAAGGAGTCACCACAGATATTGACAGGCAGTACCATTTTTTTCTCAAAGTGTGATACAAGAATAACCTGGGTTGCTAATTTTAAAAATAGACCACTACACACACTTACTGAATTTCAGTTCACACTTACTAAGGCAGAATCTGTGAGGGCAGGCACACACATTGAAATCTGAGAACCACTGATTTACTGAGTACCTATAATAGTCCAGATATCATGAGAATAAGACATTGTTGCTACTTCTCTGTTGGAACTCAAAATCTAGAAGAAATAGGGCATAACTCTCTAAACAAAGGAAACAAAAGGAACTTCATGGGAGAAGTGCCAGTGGTGAAAGAGGGAAGGCCTAGCTTTTAAAGAATTGGGATTTCACCACATACTTATTCATTCATTCATTCATTCATCCATTCATTTAACACATGAAAATGAGGTATGTGCAGTGTACAGACACTGAGCCAGGTGCTTGGGACAGAGTGGTGATAAAGACTAACATTGACACGGCTCTCCAGGAGGCTGTCACTCTAATAAGTGGAACAGACAGAACACACGGAAACAGACATAATACAAGGTCTGATACTGGTAAGGAAGTGACAGAGAATATGAGAGGGAGACTTACTTTAGAGAGGATACTTCATTGGGAAAGTCCTTGTGAGGAGACAAGATTTAAGGGAAGAACTAAAAGATAAGGAGTAGGAAAAATAGGAGGAAGAATATTCCAGTTAGAGAAACTGACCTGTGCAAAATACCTGGAGCAGAAAAGATCTCCTTATGTTTCTGGAATGGAAAAAATGGTAGTGAGCATTATGAATCAGGAGGAAGGTGGTTCAGGATGAGGGTAAATAGATAAGGGCAGGTCATGCAAAGCCTATAAACTACATAAGTGGTTTGGATTTCATTCCAACTGCAGTAGAAAGTTATAGAAAGATTGTAATCAGAGGTATGACATGATTTATTTGAAAAAGATCATTCAAGCTGCTATCTCTGAGAAATGGATTGACAGTGGGCAGGGAGACCAGTTAGGAGGCTGTTTTAGTAGTTTAGGTGAGGTAACAATGATCATTGTGAGAAAAGGAAAATGTAAATAATTGTAAATCTATTTTGGAAAGGATGGACAGATCTTTCTGCTTTATTGGATTAGGAGTTTAGAGAAAGAGGAATTAGTGTTGGTATCTAGGTTTTGGCCTTAATTAACTGGATTTTGATACCGTTATAATAATTGGGAAGATTGGAGAGAATGATAGGGAAGGAAAGAATGAACAGGTTGGGAGAAAGAAAGGAAATTAGGAATTCCATTTTTAATATGTTAGGTTTGAGATGTCTGAAACATCCAAGTAGAAAGGCAAGATATGAAGTTGAATATGTGGGTCTATGGTTCAAAGTAGAATTCCAGCTTAGAGATAAAGCACAAAGATGATACTTAAAATCATAGTATGACAGATATAGAGAGACAAGAGATGACCCAGGACTGAACCCCAAAGGATTTCAACCGTTATAGATTTGTTAAAAGAGGAGGAGGAACCAGTAAGGAGATTGAGAAAGAACAGCCAGGGAGGTACGAAATAAATGAAATCAAGTGTATTAGTTCTCTGCATAACAAAATTTAACAGCTTTAAACAACAGACACTATTTCACAGTGGCGTGGGTCAGGAATCTGGGAGGGGTTATCTGGATGGGTCTGGCTTAGGGTCTCTAATGAAGTTGCAGTCAAGCTGTCAGCTGAGACTGCAGTCGTTTGAAGTCTGGAGATTCACTCCATGATCACTCAGGTGGATGTAGGCAGGAGACCTCAGTTCCTCATCACATGGACCTCTCTATAGCATCCCTGAGTGTCCCCATACTATATCTGGCTTCCCCCACAGTTAATGATGGAAGAAAGGGGAGCTCAAGACAGAAGCTGCAGTGTTTTATGAGCTAATCTCAGAAGTGGCACACCATCACTCTACTGTATTTTATTGGTCACCCAGACCAATCCCTGGTACAGTGTGAATGTAGACTACACAAAGGTGTAAATACCAAGAGGTGGAGATCATTGGGGACCACCTAGGAGACTGACTACCAGACCAAGGGAAGCAAGTGCTTCAAGTGTGTGAGGTCAAAAAGACAAGGACAGAATATGCTTATGTGCAATCTTGTCTGCAGGAATTACTACATGAATGCAGTAACTACACCCCACTGAACTGAACTGGGTTGGAATACTGAAACATACAAACACCTCCAACACCTACCAGCTACTTCAACTCACACTCATCCTCCGTTCATGTTACAACTTTCCTTCTGATTTCAGATTACTCTCCTTCTACCACTTGACAACAACTCACAACCCTCCTGATTCCCATTTCTACAAGTAAACTTCAGGTATTTTTAAGATAAAATATTATTTTATTTTAGTATTTATGTATTTCTTAACCACTTAACATGTGTAAAAGTCTGCTACCATATTTGTTAGGTTCCTATTTTTTTTTCATGTGTAACTGATGAAGTTTTTGAGTATTATACCCCAAACCTATTTTTCCCAAAAGCCTGGTGGTTTTTATTGTGATTTTGCCTAGCACATTTATTTTTTTTAATTATTTTATTGTAGTATAATTGATTTACAATGTTGTGTTAGTTTCAGATGTACAGCAAAGTAATTCAGTTATACATATATATATGCGTTCTTTTTCAGATTCTTTTCCATTATAGGTTGTTGCAGGATATTGAATATAGTTCCCTGTGCTACACATTAGGTCCTTGTTGTTTATCTATTTTATAAATAGTAGTATGTATCTGTTAATCCCAAACTCCTAATTTATCCCTCCCCCTCTTCCCCTTTGGTAACCATAAGATTGTTTTCTATGCTGTGAGTCTGTTTCTGTTTTGTAATAAGTTCATTTGTGTCATATTTTAGATTCCACATGTAACTGATATCGTATGATATTTGTCTTTCTGTCTGACTTACTTCACTTAGTATGATAAACTCTAGGTCCATCTATGTTACAGCAAATGGCAATATTTCATTCTTTTTTATCGCTGAGTAATATTCTATTGTATATGTGCATATATATATATATTCACACCACATCTGTATCCATTTATCTGTTGATGGACACTTAGGTTGCTTCTCTGTCTTGGCTATTGTAAATAGTGCTGCTATGAACGTTGGGGTGCGTGTATCTCTTCTTGTTAGAGTTTTCGTCTTTTCTGGATATATTCACAGGAGTGGGATTTCCGGATCATATAGTAACTCTATTTTTAGTTTTTTAAGGAACCTCTATACTGTTCTCCATAGTGGCTGTATCAATTTACATTCCCACCAACAGTGCAGAAGGGTTCCCTTTTCTCCACACCCTCTCCAGCATTTGTTTGTAGACTTTCTGATGAAGGCCATTCTGACCGGTGTGATTGATTTGCGTTTCTCTGGTAATTAGCAATGTTGAGCATATTTTCATGTGCCTGTTGGCCATCTGTCTTTGGAGAAATGTCTGTTTTGGTCTTCTACCCATTTTTTGACTGGGTTATTAGGTTTTTTGATATTGAGTTGTCTGAGCTGTTTGTGTGTTTTGGAAGTTAATCCTTTGTCAGCTGCATCATTTGTGAATATTTTCTCCCAGTCCGTCGGTAGGTTGTCTTTTCATTTTTTTTATGGTTTCCTTCGTTGTGCAAAATCATATAAGCTTGATTAGGTCCCATTTATTTATTTTTGCTTTTACTTCTTTTGCCTTGGGAGACTGACCTAAGAAAACAATGCTACGATTTATGTCAGAGCATGTTTTGCCTATGTTCTCTTCTAGGAGTTTTATGGTGTCATGTCTTATATTTAAGTCTTTAAGCCATTTTGAGTTTACTTTTGTGCATGGTGTGAGGGAGTATTCTAACTTCATTGATTTACATGCGTCTGTCCAGCTTTCCCAACACCACTTGCTAAAGACACTGTCTTTTCTCCATTGTATATTCTTGCCTCCTTTGTCGTAGATTAACTGACTATACGTGTGTGGGTTTATTTCTGGGCCCTAGCACATGAATTCTTATGAACACGTATGTTTCATTACAGCAGAACTGACTGTATATAGTCCTGGTTTTAACAATAAGGAAATTGAAGCTTGGAGAAGTAGAGTATCTTGCCAAAAGTCACATGAAAACTAAGATTTTATCAAATGTCCATCTGTCTCTAAAGACCACCTTCTTTCCACAGCAGTATTTAACCACATAAACACTTATAATAGAGGTAATATTAGATCAACCTGATCTCGTGTTGTTCCTCTTATATGCAACTTGGTTAATAGTTCCCATATGTCTTATTCTAGGTAACAGGATATATCAATATATTCTAGCATGTGTACATATACATATATATTTATTTATCTGAATACTTCTCTTATTACCCCAAAATAAAGAAATTTAGAAATTTCACAGTGTCCAAGTAATGATTAAATTGTCTTGATAGATGAATGATGCACGATATAATTCTACCTTAAGTAATTTAATTTTAAGTATTAGTGTTTTCTGTCATTTCAAATTTCTTTTTTCATTTATGCAATTAAGGCGCAAGGCAAGTAATAATATTACCATTCTCCCTGCTGTACTGTGCTTTCTCAGCAATGACAGTGTTGGGAATATCCAGCTCTAGCTCTTACCTGGACCACTCATCTCATATACCACGACACTACTGACGTTAGGGAAGGCTAAGTAGTTCCCAGATCTGGGCCACAATGATGTGCTGCGCGAGGGTGTACAAAAGGATAGATGTGAAATGGAAATCTATGGGGGGGTTTCAGGTCAGTGTATTTATAAATGCTGTAAGAAAAGACACGAGAGGTAACAAAATGAGCAGAATTGTCAATTCACTGGTCCAAGGGGACTATATGGTAATGATATCCTCATTCAAGCCTAGACAGCTCAAGGGTGAATTTAGTGTGCACATTAACTGGAAATTAAATGTTTAAAGCATTAAAAAAATGAGGCACTAAGGGTATACACAATGGAATGACAGGTGTGGGAAAGAAAGCAGAATTAAATAATCTCTCTGAGAGGATGGCTCAGTTATAAATATATGAATTACCTGCATGGAAGACATATGCCCTCCAATTTTCCAGAGATAAGCAATTGTGTCAATGCCAAAAAATGATAGAATTTTGAAAAGTAGATGAAATCAGCTAGATGAATCAGGATGCCATATTTTAGTCTGTTACTCAACACATTTTTCATCAAGACAGAAAATAAATTATCAGTGCCATACCTGAATCCTCTATTCCGCCAAACCTTAGGTTATGCTTTGTTTATGAAAATGTCTGACTCTTGCCCCATGAAACTGAGGATTTAAAGAGCAAATGTAAGGAAGGGGAATAAATCTTCATCTAGGCTTTAAAGTTACTGGGAGTCTTGAGATAAAACCAGGTCACATAAGCAAAATTCTGGCCATCTTTGTAGATGGCTTGTCTTTCCAGTGTAAGTTATATGATCTTATACAGGCTCATAATAATTTTACCTTGAATATTACCTTAGATGTTCTACAAGCATTATCAGAGACCCAATAGTTTAACTCTCCATCCTGTAGCCATTCATAAAGAAAACTGCATTAGAATTTTATAATGAACTAGTTATATAATGAGAATGTACATATATAATCATTCTGTAACACAAAATTTTTTCTTTTTTTCAATGTAACACAAAATTTTTTCTTTTTTTTTAATGGAAAAGACAAGGACTTCCCTTAACTACTTTATCTTATTTCTAATATTATGAGTCTCATGTTCAATAAATATTTATTTACCACAAGAACCAAAATGTTACACTTTGTTCTATAAAATAATTGTTTGTAGTATACTTCACCAAATCTAAAAAGCCAGTTGTTAAGATGCACTATTATTTTCGTACCAGTAAGAAAGAAAAATATCCTGCACATGAATAGTGTTGCTTACTTATAGTATGCGTCTCAGTTTTAGAGTTGTTAAAATGTGCAAAAAAGTACATCTTAAAATAATGAAATATGGTTTTTGATTATATCATAAAGTCAGTTTAATTGTTAGTATCCATAACTACAGCGATTACAGATAGAGCATTCTCATAACAAATTTATCATGAGTTTACCTCAATTTATATATTTCTTTGACTTAGAACGAGTTTTCCACGTAAGTTAAAGTATAAAGAACCTTCCAATTAGTTCATAATTTACTAAACGCTATTTAAAGAAGAAGGCGAGAGAAAGAAGTGAGCCAAGGAGAAAGTGCCTGAACTGTGGAAACAAATGGCAAAAGTGACTAAATCCATCTTAAAACAGAGTAACCAGAAAGTTATCAACTCATTCCACACTTCGGAAATGGTAAGAAGTAAACAGCAAGAAATTAAAAAGCTACAAAATTAAGAAAACTGATCTTATTAAAATGACTGGGAAAAAAAGTCTCTTAAGCCAAAGAAACAATTGGGGAAGTTACTTTAAAATATTTGAAGAAATATAGTTAAGTGGTTAGCTTTCCTTTGCTTCTCTAGAAAAGTGAAAAGGTGTCAATTTGAACAGCAAATAGAGTTATCCTTAGCATTAAGGATTGGGGATGGATTGGTGAAAATGGAGGTAAAAGGGAATGATATCTATTAAATAACTACTTTGTGCCACATTCCATGTTAGTAATTTTATTCAATATTCACAAACAATCCTCAAAGAAATATATTCTCAAGCTCCATTTTATTGATGAGGAAACCAACATTTTTCAGTTTGACTCAAAGCCTATGTTCTTTCTACAACTTTTTGGTTGAGCATTTGCCATACTGGAATGGGAGATTGTAATCTCCATCCTTCCAGATGTGTTTGAGATAAGGTCAGAAAACACTGTTGGGTAGTATTTTGTGAGCAGTTATGCTTGGAAGCAGTCTGAATGGATGTCTTTCAAATTACTAAGCAGCTCTAACCTTTTGGAAAACTGCAGAGACAATTGTGTCTGTATTTGAGTAGTTTAAGAGAAATAGCCGTTGAGCCCAAAAGGCCTGGTTTTTTCCCTTGTAGCTGAAGTTCATTTGCTCACTTATCATTTTGTTTGAAAATGGCTTATCTCTGAAGGCGAGGTTAGTATTTGTAAGTTGTTAGATAGGGGTTTTCGTCATGTTTGTTTTACCCTTTTCCTCTTCAACATCCTGATGTAATAAACTGGAGCAAGAGTATGAACTTAGCTTTAAAAAGGCAAAGGTTTTATGGTTTCTCAACTGTAAAATTACATCTTAAAAAAGTACATTTGTGGAAACAAACACAAAAGTGAATAAGTCCACCTTAAAACGGAGTAACCAGAAAGTTATCAACTTGTTGCACACCTGGGAAATGGTAAGAAGTAAACAACAAGAAATTTAAAAGCTAAAAAATTAAGAAAACTGATCTTATTTTGCTATAACTTCTCAGGAAAACAATCACTAAACTTCAGAGCAAAAATAATATAGCCTTGATCCCAGTGAAAATCACAAAGAAATAAAAGACAATAATAACAAAGCATTTTGGAAAACTGTACAAAGACAAGATTGTCTCTTTCATCTATTAGTTAATCCAAGTGAAGATTACAATAAAAATCCGTAAAAAAAACTCTGATTTAAGAAGTTATATGTATATTTGTACAGAAATAGGCAAGAAGAATAAAGCTCAAAATGATACTGTAATTCTATTTGGATGCCCACATTATAGGTAATTTTTAAACAATTTTCTTCCTTTGCTTTTCTGTATATTCTAACATTTCTACAATAAGCATTACTTTTATAATACAAAAAATTTTTTTATTTTAAATGATTTACTTTTACTTGAATTGTGTAAGATAATGAGGAACTAAGAACTAAGAAAAGATTTTTTTGTATGCGGTTCTTATAAATCAGGGCCAAAACTATACTTTAATAGAGAAAAATAAAATATTTGTTAGTAAATCACCGTTTTGATAAACCTAACTCAAAATTACTGCTAGGGGGATATTTGCTTCCAGAGAGAAACGTTGAGTTTGTTTCTTTTTCTCTATGCCCTATAGTGCTTTTTTTGCTTAATGAATCTTTTTTTTTTTTAATGAACTTTTTCCCCCATTTATTTCTAGTATCTTTTTTTTTTTTAATATTTATTTATTTCATTTTTGGCTGCATCAGGTCTTAGTTGTGGCGTGCAGACTCTCTAGTTGTGACACACAGGCTCAGTAGTTGCGGTGTGCGGGCTTAGTTGCCCTGCGGCATGTGGGATCTTAGTTCTCCAACCAGGGATCGAACGCATGTCCCCTGCATTGGAAGGCGGATTCTTAACTGCTGGACCACCAGGGAAGTCCCAGCTTAATGAATCTTCTCGAACAATGAAGGGGAGTACTACATTTCAGGGAGAAAACTATAAATGTTATATTGTTTGCTTCCATTTAAAAGGAATCTTTATACTAAATTCCAACCAACCATGATATATATGCCTAAAAATGGCTTGATCTTTTGCAAAACAATTATTTTCAAAATTCATTTTGTGATACTAGGATCTGGCTAGTTAGGTTAAAAGCTAACACCACTGCCTCGTTTTTTAATTCAGTTTTAGAAAGGATTGTAAAAGTATGGACCTGACTTTGTTTTTCTAGTGGTGTGCCATTATTTTTTTTTTATGTCCATGACAAAACAAAAATAATACCAAACAAAACATTAACATTGTACTGACACTAGGTTAATTTCTGCCAACACAAACCCATCCAGTAGCTTTGCCTAGACACATTCAGTCTCCATTACTTATTCCAGGGGGATATTTCTGTCAATGGCGTATGGGATGATTTGTTGCCTCTTTGATGAGATGCTCATTGTTTGAAAACAAGTTCATCAACATGCTTAAATATCATTTAGGAGCAAGAGTCATAAAAATATTTATCATTACTGGTCATTTACAATTTATTCATAAGGATCCAGCTGGCAACCATCTGGTGTTGAAAACTGGAGGAAAATAATAGAGTAAAAGTCACTGGAAAAATATAATTTAGTCTCCACATGTCTTTGGTACATACTAAGTTAGTGAACTAGATGTTAGTGGAATAAGATGAATGCTCTACAGTAGAGATACATGTGTGGAATTTAACACAAAGGTAAGTTGAAATTTTACTCAAAATTGTATGTTGAAGGACAAAATAGAGAAAGTAGTAGTAATATTGTAATTAATTGGCAAATGTACTAGGGAGTCTAGGGTAGGCTGTAGTAAGAAATAGACTCTAAAATATACAACTGCTCATGTGCAATAGAGGCTTTTTCTCTCTCAACAGTTCAAGACAATTGTGTTAGGTTGGTAAATGTTTCCTCAAGCAGTGATTCAGAGCCCTAAGCTATCTGTGGCTCCCCAGCCCCATAGGGCCCATGGATAGGATTCCAGAGTCCACCAAAGGATTCATGGGTAGAATTCAGGGCTGCCGGTATACTTGTACGGGAAAAATTACATCCTGTTAACTTTGACCCAAGATTTATCATTTCCTTTAATTATGAATGTAGGCCAAAACTACAGAAGTATTTGCAGTACTTGCCCCTTTGTAGCAAACAAAAATCACAGATTTATTTTTTTTTATCATCACTGTGGTTGCCAAGCTTTCAAAGAATCATTTATACTCAGCGTTCTTTCAAAGTTGCAGTGGTTATTAGACCTGCCTCTAGATCTTGTATTTTAATACAAAACAAAGACAAAAACAAAAAACTCATTGTGGTAGGCAGCTTTAGGATGGCCCCCAGCTTCCCGGCACTCAGGCCTTTGTGTAATCCTCCTCCAATGAATAGAGTTTGGCAAAAGTGATTCGATGTCATTTCTGAGATTAGGCTATAACAATTCAATGGATTCTGTGCCCTCTCTCAGAGCACTTGCTCTGGGGGAGGTCATGCTGCCATGACATGAGGCAACTCTATGGAGAGGTCAGTGTGACAAAGGACTGAAGCCGGCCAGCAGCCGCTTGAGCAAACTTGACAGTGGATCTTTCCCCAGTCAGGCTTCCAGATGATTGTGTTCCTAGTTGTCACCCTGAATGTAGCCTTTTGAAAGACTCTGGACCAGAAGCTGCTCCTGACCCACAGAAACCATGAAAAAAACGTTTTAAGCTGCTAAGTTTTAGGGTAATTTGTTATATAGCAATAGATAACGAGTATACACAGATTATCATATCACTGATTTTCTAAATATTCTGATAATTGTATTCACTATAATTTGTTTCCTTTATAATTCGAGTATTGTATACATTTAAAAAACATTCTGTGAAGGGATCCAGAGGCTTCTAAAGTGTGCCAAAGGAATCCATGGTACAATAAAGATTACAAGCCTCCTTGTTGCCCTGTGCCAACTGTCAAAAGGAAAAAAGAGTATGGAGGAGTATACTCTTTTATATTGGCCTAGAAGAAGACATCATTTCTGATCACATTTTATTGGTGTGAACTAGTCACGTGACCACCACTTGATACAGTGGGGGCTGAGATATGTAATCCTTGCTAAACAGCCATTTGCTAGCCATTGCTCCATATAAGGGGAGGATATATATATACACATATATATATTTATATTTATATTTTGACCACACCATGCGGCATGTGGGATCTTAGTTCCCTGACCAGGGATCGAACCTGTGCCCTCTGCATTGGGAGCGTGGAGTCTTAACCACTGGACCGCCAGGGAAGTCCCAAGGGGAGGATATATTTTAATGGATAGTGCCAGAGCAAATGCCCAAAATATTAAGAAAAGGAATGAAAATAATATCTACTAGAATAGAATCTTAAAGCTCATTTGAAAAATAAACACAGAGTCAAATGAAAGAAGCAGATGATAATGACATAAACCATTTTCTGTAAAGTGATTTTTATTCCAAGTGATAAGACATCTATAAATCTGAAGATGTGGAGAACTAATTTGGGTCCAGCATCTAGATCAGAAAATCAGAAATCAAATTCTTCTTTAGTGTACCTTAAGAATAAATTTGTGAGGTTATGAAAACAGAATCTTAATTTTTCTGCAGTAACTGAACAAGGAATGGGATAGAATCATTGGTGTTTCATTCATTCAATAAACATTTGCTGAAGGCCTACTATGTAACAGAGACTATAGGAATTACTGGGGAAAATGAGATTACCAAAACTGAGACAAGACCCAGAGACCCTAGGATGAGGGAAATGGCTCAGCCAAGTATTGATAAATCCATAATGTTCTTTGCTCAGTACTGTGACATACATAACCACAGGGTGCTAAAAAGCGACATGCTGACAGCAAAATAATTCATAATTACTTGTTTCATTTCAACATGCCTTGAGCTAAAAAGATCAAATTAAATTGGAATGTCAAGCTCCAGTTGTTAAATAGGGTAAGATTCCTCTGGGGATAATTTATCGGGCCTTCCCAGGATCCCTGAATCCACAATGTAAAGCTGTCCATCAATGTTCACAGAAAAGAGTTCAATCCTCTGCTGATGGGGGCATGGCAAGAAAGAATTCTTGGCTGTCCACCATGGGGTTCCACACACGAAGTGTTCATGTGAAAAAATTAGTAATCTTATGTACCCTCCAACATTTACAAGCTGACCGATGACTAATAAATGACTCCTGGAGAAAAATCTGGGCACAGGGAAGCTGGGCTGCCAATAGCTCATCGATATCTTTGAGATTAGGCAAACCTACTCTTTCTTAGGACCGTGGCAGCCCCATGCTCAGATATATGCCTCGATGAGCGGAAGAACAGAGTGCAGGCTGGATCTCAGTCCCCTTTGACCCTCAGCTGCACATTCTGATGCAGACAGTAACCTATGTAACCAACAGTCATAGGCAGAGACCCTGCAGGAAGTTCCTCAGAAAAACAGCCCCTCTCCCTACTATGCTCTTCCTTCTGAACGTCTCTCACTTTGTGACCCTCCCCTTAACACTTTGGAGATTTTAGCACCATGTCTATTCTCTCTACTTAGCCGACAGGATTACACAAGAATTACACTCAGTTTTATAATGTTGAATATTCATTCAACAAATATTTATTGATCAACTGTTCCTTGGGTGAAGAAGTGAAGTATTATACATTTATGAAAAATAATGATAGGAAATGAATTATCTCATCAAACACAAGTAACTTCACATCAAGTAAAGAAATAGAAATGAAGAAAACAATAGCAAAGATCAATAAAACTGAAAGCTGGTTCTTTGAGAAGATAAACAAAATGGATAAACCCTTAGCCAGACTCATCACATGTTCTTAATAGAAGAAACACAAAGGCTATAATACAGTATTTTGAAGAACATCAAGTTTTTAGAGCTTCTAGAATTTTGCAGCTAGGAAGAATTCAAGTCCTAAAACAATGCAAGGTAATAAAACATACTTCATACTGACTGAAAAAGTTTGGTCTTGGACCTTGTTTCGTGTGGGTAAGGTTCCCCATTTATTAAGCCATTGATGTCTGTGTCGCTGTTTCTGGGCTCTTTCTTCGGTCTTGAGGTTGGGCAACTACAAGGCTTGGGCCTGGGGGATGCAACCCAACAATTGGAGAGCCAGCCAAGAGGCCGAGGAGACTCCTGGGAACGCCGAGATGCCAGGAAACAAGGACGGGGAACAGAAAGTTGCGGCAGTGGTCCCAAGGTGGCCATCCCCTAGCAAGTGGTGCCCTGTGGCAGCTGCCTACTAGGAGAGATGTCTTTCTCTTCCATCATATTGATGATATCCTGTTAACCTAGGTCTTTCCAGTTTAAAAGTAGCAGCCCCACGCTCATGGTGCATCTGATTGCACAGAGATGGCTGAATACAGACAAAACTTAAGGACCTGGATTAGCTACAAAAGACAAGCATTCCCCCGACCCATCACCCCTAAACAATTACAGACCCAGACTTTAGGGACAGTAACTCAAGAGCAGGCTTGTGAATTGGACTTGCTCAGTTACCCAGGAGGGCTGGGTTGGGGCCTGTAGCAACGGCAAAATAATAAGAGTACCTTGGGCTTCTGGCTTTAGCTGTGGAAGGGGGCAGAGCAGTGACATACCGTGATAGCTGTTGTTCCCTGTGCTGTCTACACTGCGTTAAAACAGGTGGAAGATATTACAAAAGGCCTACCCGACTCCCCAAGCAGCGCAAAAAAAAACCACACTGTTTGGGGTCTAGAACAGCTGTGTGTGACATAAGGACCCCCCAAGACTGTAAGGGTTGTGCAGGATATGTAGGGGTGGAGTGTAGGATCAGGCCACACAAGATGGCTGTTCTCATGCTCTTTGAGGCCCTGCTCGACCCAATTCCTGCTTCACCTATGTTCTATTCACATGAATGTGTTTGCCCTGTAGGCCGGAATGGCTCCACCTGCTAGTTTATTAAAGGGAAATACCTACCCTTGTGATGGTCATTAACTCCAGGAGCGATGAGGGACATGCCCCAGCTGCTGGTTTCCCTGGTAGCTGATAAGCCAACCTGATTTCAATTCCCCCTATAAATTGTAGCCTCCTTCTCCCCCTCAGATAGCGAAGATTGCTCCCATGTCTTGCCCACCGTCTGCCACACACGGCGGGGTGTTGCTCCAAGACCTGCTTAAGGTATGTAAGATCTCCCATCTATTAAGCCATCGATGTCTCTGTCCCTGTCTTTGGGTTCTTCCTTCGGTCTTGAGCTGGGCAACGACAGGGCTTGCAGGCTTTCGGGGTGTAGCCCAACATACATATACTGCTATACCCACAAGTTGATCCCTGCATTTTTACCAAAATACAATATCTACTTCTCCTTGCCTTTGCTACTACCTTAGCTTCTCTTTGAAACTGCATTTGTTTACTTTCCAAAAAAATTTTTTTCTACTCCTTTGCCTCCTTCCAACAATGGTGCTGCCTTTTTGGCATCTTTCCTTCAATTGATGGTTTCTTACTACTCATACTAGGTGCTCATCTTGGTGCCCATCTCCAGCTGGCTCACCCACTTTCCTCATCCCCAGCCACTGACAATCAAAATATTTGAAAAAGCAGTGGCCTGTGGCACCAACTAGCCATACTATAGATCTGTAAGTCCTCCCCACCCCCACCTTGGAAATCAAGTCTTGTGGATCAGCCTACCTGAGGTACCCATAAGCATGATTTCATACACATGTGTCCACACACACATTTACATAGTCTGCTTTCTTTTTCTTTGAGACCAAACTTTTTCAGTCAGTATGAAGTATGTTTTATTACCTTTCAGTTTTTTAGGACTTGAATTCTTCCTAGCTGGAAAATTCTAGAAGTTCTAAAAACTTGACATTCTTCAAAATACTATATTATAAACTTTGTGTTTCTTCTATTAAGAATATGTGATGAGTCTGGCTAAGGGTTTATCAGTTTTGTTTACCTTCTCAAAGAACCAGCTTTTAGTTTTTTGGTTTTTGGTTTTTTTTAATTTATTTTATTTATTTATTTTTGGCTGTGTTGGGTCTTTGTTGTGGTGCATGGGCTTCTCACTGAGGTGGCTTCTCTTGTTGCGGAGCACAGGCTCTAGGCACGCGGGCTTCAGTAGTTGTGGCACACAGGCTTAGTTGCTCCGTGGCATGTGGGATCTTCCCAGACCAGGGCTCGAACCCATGTTCCCTGCATTGGCCGGCGGATTCTTAACCACTGAGCCACCAGGGAAGCCCCAGCTTTTAGTTTTATTGATCTTTGCTATTGTTTTCTTTGTTTCTATTTCATTTATTTCTGCTCTGATCTTTATGATTTCTTTCCTTCTACTGATTTTGGGTTTTCTTTGTTCTTCTTTCTCTAGTTATTTTAAGTGTAGGGTTAGATTGTTTATTTGAGATTGAATTGTTATAAACTTCCCTCTTAGAACTGCTTTTGCTGCATCCCCTAGGCTTTGGGTTGTCATGTTTTCGTTGTCATTTGTTTCTATGTATTTTTTTATTTCTTCTTTGATTTCTTCAGTGATCTCTTGGTTATTTAGTAGCACACTGTTTAGCCTCCATGTATTTGTGTTTTTTACAGTTTTTTTTCCAGTAATTGATTTCCAATCTCATAGCATTGTGGTCAGAAAAGATGCCTGATACAATTTCAATTTTCTTACATTTTCCAAGGCTTGATTTGTGACCCAAGATATGATCTATCCTGGAGAATGTTCCATGTGCACTTGAGAAGAAAGTGTATTCTGCCACTTTTAGGTGGAATGTTCTATAAATAGCAATTAGATCTATCTGGTCTATTGTGTTATTTAAAGCTTGTGTTTCCTTATTTATTTTCTGTTTGGATGATCTGTCTGTTGGTGTAAGTGGGGTGTTAAAGTCCCCTACTATTACTGTGTTACTGTCAATTTCTCCTTTCACGGTTGTTAGCATTTGTCTTATGTATTGAGGTGCTCCTATGTTGGGTGAATAAACATTTATAATTGTTATATCTTCTTCTAAACCCTTAGCCAGACTCATCAAGGAATAAAAGGGAGAGGACGCAAATCAATAAAATTAGAAATGAAAAAGGAGAAATCACAACTGACACTGTAGAAATACAGAAGATTATAAGAGACTGCTACAAACAACTATATGCCAATAAAATGGACACCCACGAAGAAATGGACAAATTCTTGGAAAGGTAAAATTTTCCAAGACTGAACCAGGAAGAATTAGAAAATATAAACAGACCTATCACAAGTAATGAAATTGAAACCATAATTAAAAATCTTCCAACAAACAAAAGTCCAGGACCAGATGGCTTCACAGGTGAATTCTATCGAACATTTAGAGAAGAGCTAACACCCATCCTTCTCAAACTCTTCAAAAAATTGCAGAGGGAAAAACACTCCCAAATTCATTCTATGAGGCCACCATCACCCTGATACCAAAACCAGAAAAAGATATCACACAAAAAAATTATGGACCAATATCACTGATGAGCATAGATGCAGAAATCCTCAACAAAACACTAGCAAACAGAATCCAGCAGCACATTAAAAGGATCATACCCCATGATCAAGTGGGATTTATCCCAGGGATGCAAGGATTCTTCAGTATACGTAAATCAATCAATGTGATACACCACATTAACAAATAAAGGAATAAAAACCATATGATCATCTCAATAGATGCAGAAAAAGCTTTTGACAAAATTCAACACCCATTTATGATAAAAACTCTCCAGAAAATGGGCATGGGGGAACCTACCTCAACACAATAGAGGCCATATATGACAAACCCACAGCAAGCATCATACTCAATGGTGAAAAACTGAAAGCATTTCCACTAAGATCAGGAACAAGACAAGGATGTCCACTCTCGCCACTCTTATTCAACATAGTTTTGGAAAACCTAGCCACAGCAATCAGAGAAGAAAAAGAAATAAAAGGAATCCAAATTGGAAAAGAAGAAGTAAAACTGTCACTGTTTGCAGATGACATGATACTATACATAGAAAATCCTAAAGATGCCACCAGAAAACTACTAAAACTAATCAGTGAATTTGGTAAGGTTGCAGGATACAAGATTAATGTACAGAAATATCTGGCTTTCCTATACACCAACAACAAAAAATCAGAAAGAGAAATTAAGGAAACCCTCCCATTTACCGTTGCAACAAAAAGAATAAAATACCTAGGAATAAACCTGCCTAAGGAGGTGAAAAACTTGTACTCAGAAAACTATAAAACACTGATGAAAGAAATCAAAGATGACATAAAAAGATGGAGAAATACACCATGTTCTTGGATTGGAAGAATCAATACTGTGAAAATGACTATACTACCCAAAGCAATCTACATATTCAATGCAATCACTATCAAACTACCAATGGTATTTTTCACAGAACTAGAACAAAAAATTTCACAATTTGTATGGAAGCACAAAAGACCCCAAATAGCCAAAGTGGTCTTGAGAAAGAAAAATGGAGTTGGAGGAATCAGGCTCCCGGACTTCAGGCTATACTACAAAACTACAATAATCAAGACAGTATGGTACTGGCACAAAAACAGAAATATAGATCAATGGAACAGGGTAGAAAGCCCAGAGATAAACCCACACACATATGGTCACCTTATTTTTGAAAAAGGAAGCAAGAATATGCATTGGAGAAAAGACAGCCTCTTCAATACGTGGTGCTGGGAAAACTGGACAGCTACATGTAAAAGAATGAAATTATAACACTCCCTAACACCATACACAAAAATAAACTCAAAATGGATTAAAGACCTAAATGTAAGGCCAGACACTATCAAACTCTTAGAGGAAAACATAGGAAGAACATTCTATGACATAAATCACAACAAGATCCTTTTTGACCCACCTCCTAGAGAAATGGAAATAAAAACAAAAATAAACAAATGGGACCTAGTGAAACTTAAAAGCTTTTGCACAGCAAAGGAGACCATAAACAAGACGAAAAGACAACCCTCAGAATGGGAGAAAATAGTTGCAAATGAAGCAACTGACAAAGGATTAATCTCCAAAATATACAAGCAGCTCGTGCAGCTCAATATCGAAAAAACAAACAACCCAATCCAAAAATGGGCAGAAGACCTAAATAGACATTTCTCCCAAGAAGATATACAGATTGTCAACAAACACATGAAAAGATGCTCAACATCACTAATCATTAGAGAAATGCAAATCAAAACTACAATGAGGTATCACCTCACACTGGTCAGAATGGCCATCATCAAAACATCTACAAACAATAAATGCTGGAGAGGGTGTGGAGAAAAGGGAACCCTCTTGCACTGTTGGTGGGAATGTAAACTGATACAGCCACTATGGAGAACAGTATGGAGGTTCCTTAAAAAACTAAAAATAGAACTATCATACGACCCAGCAATCCCACTGCTGGGGCATATACCCTGAGAAGACCATAATTCAAAAAAAGTCATGTACCACAATGTTCATTGCAGCTCTATTTACAATAACCAGGACATGGAAGCAACCTAAGTGTCCGTTGACAGATGAATGGCTAAAGAAGATGTGGCACATATATACAGTGGAATATTACTCAGCCATAAAAAGAAATGAAATTGAGTTATTTGTAGTGAGGTAGATGGACCTAGAGACTGTCATACAGAGTGAAGTAAGTGAGAAAGAGAAAAGCAAATACCGTATGCTAACACATATATATGGAATTTAAAAAAAAAAAAAAAGGTTCTGATGAGCCTAGGGGCAGGACAGGAATAAAGATGCAGACCTAGAGAATGGACTTGAGGACACGGGGAGGGGGAAGGGTAAGCTGGGACGAAGTGAGAGAGTGGCATAGACATATATACACCATCAAATGTAAAATAGATAGCTAGCAGGAAGCAGCCGCATAGCACAGGGAGATCAGCTCGGTGCTTTGTGACCACCTAGAGGGGTGGGATAGGGAGGGTGGGAGGGAGACGCAAGAGGGAGGAGATATGGGGATATGTGTATATGTACAGCTGATTCACTTTGTTATAAAGCAGAAACTAACACACCATTGTAAAGCAATTATACTCCAATAAAGATGTTAAAAATAAATAAATAAATAAATAAAAGCTGGTAAGGACTCTAAAGATAACCTGTTCCAGAGCCATCATCTTGCTTATAGAAAAACTAAGCCCTGGAAACTTTAAGTGACTTGTTCCAGATCACAAATCAAAGCTAAAAAGTGTTCATCCACTTTTCTATCATATTGAGTTGTCTCAAATTAAGAGAGATTGCCTACCTTAGAATTCAGTGCTTGGAATGTATAAAGCCTCACTTCCATTGGCTTTATATCTTTGGTCTAGCTCAAAGGTATTTCCAAATATTTCAGGAGTAATTTATTGTGTAGGTAACCTGTAATTTCCCAAATTACTTGGTTGATGCAGTATTAATACTATCTTCATAGATACAATGTATAGGATTTTAGGATCAACTGTTTGAAATTAAGAGAAGTCAATCAATAATTGTTTTGTTTATTCCAATAGTATAATGATGGAACTGAAATAACTACCTGGCTATTTTAGAAATTATATACTTATAGCATGCTTTTTTGTTTGTTTGTTTCTTTAGCTAGCTTTAACTTTAATTTAGCTGGTATTAACTTTAGTGACCTTTTCTACTTTATCTCCTTTATCTTTCATTCTTTCTATTTATCTATGTATCTACCTTTTATTATTGCTGTTGTTTTTGTTGTTATATTTACTAAAGAGATTTTGCGGTTTAAAAAAAGAGATTTATTTTTTCATCATGTAATTGTATTTTTTTTAATAAATTTATTTTATTTTATTTACTTTTGGCTGTGTTGGGTCTTCGTTGCTTCACGCAGGCTTTCTTGCTTTCTCTAGTTGTGGCGAGCAGGGGCTGCTCTTCGTTGCTGTGAGCGGGCTTCTCATTGCATTGGCTTCACTTGTTGCAGAGCACGGCCTCTAGGCGCGTGGGCTTCGGTAGTTGTGGCTCGCGGGCTCTAGAGCGCAGGCTCAGTAGTTGTGGCACACAGGCTTAGTTTCTCCGTGGCATGTGAGGTCTTCGCGGACCAGGGCTCGAACCCATGTCCCTTGCATTGGCAGGCAGATTCTTAACCACTGTGCCACCAGGGAAGCCCATCATCATGTAATTCTAAAGTTAAATTTTGCCATTCAGACTTAGGAGGTTGATGACGTGTGAATTTGGACTTGTTGGTTATAATAATAGTGGTGATAGTGCTGCTGCTGATGTGTGTCCAAAACATTTTGTAATAATGATATTAATAATAAAGAAATGGCATTTGTTGAGTGTTTATTATGCAAAAAAAGAAAAAGAACAAACAAGAGAACTATAAATACATTGCTCCCATCCTACTGATAAGAAGATGGATAAACTACAAAACATTTAAAGCCTACCAGAGCTAAGGTTGAAAACCTAATGAGTTCAAATTCAAAAAGTGAAAGTCCCTCCTAGGAGAGAAAAGTCTTAACAACTGCTTTCATCTTTGGCAGGGCTGTGAACAGGACAGGGAGGAGGAAGCTTCCACAGATGCAGGTAAGGAGAAAACAGCTGAACTTATAATGAAATTTACCTGTGGGTGACATGGCCTCTTTATATCCCTGGGAGACACAACTCTCTTCCATGGGATTTCATGCAGTACTCTTGAGGGACTGGGGGCAAAACAGAACTGAATGATACACTGGCTGAGGCACATGTCCCTGGGGCCTGTGGAAATCTGAGGGCAAAACCAGAGAATAACATAAACTCACAGGCACGCTCAGCCCTGTGCTGCTTATCATAGTTTTCAGCTATGGAGAGACCCCCTCCCACTGAGGTACAACGTGGGGCCTGCTGCAGAAGGAGAGCAGGACAGAAGAACTAAAAAAAGCTCTTCAAGCACACAGATCCCAAGTATGTCAGAAGATATTTTGATAAAACCCTCGAATAACTTAATCTGTGGTGAGCTGAATCTAACTAAAATAACCATAAAGCCCAGGCCCAGCTCAGCTATAGACTAGATAGACTCAGCCTCTCACACTAACATCCTGGTGGAAAAAGATGTGCCCCTTTCTGGATATAAAGTTTATTTCAGCCTCTTCAATTTTTAAACATGCTATATACTGCATTCCACCAACATTATGAGGCATGCAAGAAAGCAAGAAAACATGGCCTTTTCAAGAGAGGAAATGTCAATAAAATCAAACTATGATATATTTTGCAACTTGTCAGCCTGACTTTGACTTGATTTATGATATTTTTGCCCTGAAAGCATTGTGTAATCAAATGTGTCCATTTTTTTTTTGCTGCATCTGGACTTTCAGTCATAGTTGAAAAGCCTTTCTTCTCATTCAAGATAAAGATGAATTCACTCAAGTTTTCCTCCAGTCCTTGTGTGGTTTCGTTTTTTACATTCAAATCACTGGTCCACTTGGAATTTATTCTTAGATTTATGCTTCACACCATATATAACTTTTTCCAAACAGCCAACCAGTTCTAGCACCATTTACTAAAATTCCTTCTTGGTCTCAGTGACTTGAAATACCACCTTAAAGATTTCATATGAGCTTGGATCAACTTCTAGACTTTCTGTTCTGTTCCACTGGTATACCTGTATATTCATGTGCTATTACCACAGTTTTAATTACAGACTTTTCAGCATATTTTTAGCATGGGAGGGCTAGTGGGCTAGTCCTCATAAACTTTCTTAGTATTTCTGACTGTTAACTTCATATGGAACAACATGTATCAACTTGTCTAGCTTCACAAAAAAGCTAGAATTTGGGGGGAAGACTGAGTTAAATCTATAAATAAACTTAGGGAAAACTGACATCTTTATGATGGGGAGTGATCCTATCCAAATATGAGAGATAGCCTTTTATCAAAATTAATTTTGTTTCTTTAGAGTTTAAAGTTTTCCTCATAAATTTGTACATTTTTGATTAAATGTATTTCTAATATTTTATCTTTCTTGCTACTAGGATTTTCTGTCATGTCCAGTTGTTTACTGTTTGTATATATGAAGGCTAATGACTTCCACATGTTCACTTTTTATCCTGCTACTGAGTTAGTTTTATCATTGATTGTCTAGGGTTTTCCAGGTATATCATCATATCATCTACAAATAGCTAACAAACTTTATTGTGGAAGGGTCACTGTGGAAATGGTCAAGTTGATTATAACATTTGTATGAAAATGCAGTGAACCTGGAAGAGTCAAGACAAAGAAACAAATATGGTGGGCTTTACATTACCTGATTTCAGGTTTCACTGCAAACCACAGTAATTATAGTGTGGCATTGGTGTGAGGATATTTAAATAGATAAATGGAATAGCACAGACAGCCTAGAAATGGACCTATACATATATGGTCAATTGATTATCAATAGTCACCAACATTAAATGAGAGAAGTCTTTAAACAAATAGTGCTAAATAACTAGATACAGATGTGGCAGAAAAAAACCCTTGATTATTATTATTACTTCCTGATCATTACTAATCTTTTGTTGTCTTTTATCTTCTGAAATATTTATAAGGTTCACAATTCCTTATCGGTAGTTCCAAAATCCAAAATTCTCTAAAAGCCACAAATTTCTCTCTAAATCTTTTGGTGCCAAAACCCAACCTAACCTGAATTTAATGTGGCCACAAACCGAATCTGAAATGTGTTGAGGCAATTTATGTAGCCTCTATGTATTTTACCATACTCACACATTTCACTGCAGATATATAAATGTATTTGATTACAAGTTGTTAACAGACCCTACTAACTGTGTTCCATACTATATAATATATGCAATTCATCACCTTGCTAAAAACCTCCAAAATTCTGAATTCATACATATATACAAATGAGATAATACATGTAAAACAGTATATTATTTGGCACAGAATAACTCCTCAATATGTTTACTACTACACCACCACCATTATTATTACCATTATTATAAATTGTAGGAGTAGCCAAAAAAGTGTTGGCTTTTTACTAATTACACTAATTACTTTTAAGTGTTTAGTCAAAATAACAGCAAAGGTTAAAGGGCTGGTTCACGGTCAATAGGTGAATCAAGTCTCTGGCTTCCATGGGGAAGTGGCATTGGCAATTCCACAGAGACCCCATGAGGAGGAGGTGAAACAAAGCCAAGTGTCTTCCAGGAAACCTGCCTTCCCTTCCCAGGTGGAGATTCTCCCTGCCTTGCTAATTTTAGAGAATCTGCAGGGATTAGAAGAGGTGGCAGTAGTGGGATTGCTGGGTCACATGGTAGTTCTATTTTTAGTTTTTGAAGGAACCTCCATACTGTCCTCCATAGTGGCTGTATCAATTTACATTCCCACCAACAGTGCGGGAGGGTTCCCTTTTCTCCACACCCGCTCCAGCATTTATCGTTTGTAGATTTTGTGATGATGGCCATTCTGACCGGTGTGAGGTGATATCTCATTGCAGAGAAAACCATAATTCAAAGACACATGCACCCCAGTGTTCATTGCAGCACTATTTACAATAGCCAGGTCATGGAAGCAACCTAAATGCCCATTGACAGAGGAATGGTTGGGGGAGATGCGGTACATAGATACAATGGAATGTTGCTCAGCCACAAAAAGGAAGGAAACTGGGTCATTTGTAGGGACGTGGATACACCTGGAGACTGTCATACAGAGTGAAATATTTCAGAGAAAAACAACTATCGTATAAACGCATATATGTGGAATCTGAGAAAATTGGTATAGACAATCTTATTTACAAAGCAGAAACAGAGACGCAGACGTAGAGAACAGATGTATGGATACCAGGGGGAATGGGGGGCGTGGGAGAATTGGGAGATTGGGATTGACATATATACACTATTGATACCATGTATAAAATAGATGACCGGCGAGAACCTACTGTGTAGCACAGGGAACTCTACTCAGTGCTCTGTGGTGACCTAGATCGGGGGGAAATCCAAAAAAGAGGGGACGTGTATATACATGTGGCTGATTCACTTTGCTATACAGTAGAAACTAACACAACATTGTGAAGCAACTGTACTCCAATAAAAATTAAAAAAAAAAAAAGAGGTGGCAGTTTTCCCAGTAGGACATAATCAGGAAAAGATTGTTACCATCCAAAAAATATTTACTTTTTGGGGGGAGAGAGAGCAGAAAGAACAAAATTTGTAGAAAGAATAGGGAAGGGAAAGAGAAAAGAGGGAGGGCCAGAGAGGACAGCTCCTTTCCAGAAACGGCGCCTTTTCATGGGTCAGTGAAAAGAGTGAGTCATGACCAGTGAGTATAATTGTATGAACTTTAAGGTCCAGTGAAAAACTTAAAGAAAAAATTAGTCATAGCAAAAGCTGTAAATATTTTCTCCCACCCCATAGGCTGCCTCTTCATTTTGTTCGTGGTTTCCTTTGCTGTACAATAGCTTTTAATTTTGATTAGGTCCCATTTGTTTTTGCTCTTGTTTCTTTTGCCTTGGGAGACTGATGTAAGAAAATATTGCTACGATTTATATCAGAATGTTTTGCTTATGTTCTAGAGGCTTTATGACACCATGTCTTATATTTAGGTCTCTAAACCATTTTGAGTTAATTTTTGTATATGGTGTTAGGGAGTGTTCTAATTTCATTCACTTAGATGAGGCTGTCCAGCTTTCCCAACACCCCTTGCTGAAGAGACTCTTTTCTACATTGTGTATGGGGGGTGTGGGTTTATTTCTGGGCTCTATTCTGTTCCATTGATCCATATGTCTTTGTGGTATTCTCTGAAGTCTGAGAGGTTATGCCTCCAGCTTTGTTCTTTTTCTTCAGGATTGCTTTGACAATTTGGGGTCTTTTGTGGTTCCTTATAAATTTTTAGGATTCTAGTTCTGTGAAAAATGTTATGGGTAACTTGATATGGATCACATTAAATCTGTAGATTTCTTTGGGTTCTATGGCCATTTTAACAATATTTTTCCAATCCAAGAGCATGGGATATCTTTCCATTTCTTCGAATCGTCTTCCAATTCCTTCATTAATAATGTTTTATAGTTCTCAGAGTATAGGTCTTTCACCTCCTTCGTTAGGTTTACTCTGAGGTTTTGTCTTAATGCCATTTTAAATGGGATTTTTAAACGTTTTTCTGATATTTCATTGTTATTGTAAAGATACACAACAGATCTCTGTATATATTGTATCCTACTACCTTGCTGAATTCATTATTAGTTCTATAATTTTTGTGTAGAGTCTTTAGGGTTTTCTACATAGAATATCATGTCATGTCATCTGTATATAATAGTCTTACCTCTTCCTTCCAATTTGGATACCTTTTAATTTCTTTTTGTCTGATTGCTGTGGCTAGGACTTCCAATACTATGTTGAAAAGAAGTGGTGAGAATGGGTATCCTTGAATGAAAAGACAACCTACGGAATGGGAGAAAATATTTGCAAATGATGCAACTGACAAGGAGTTAATTCCAAAATATACTAACAGCTCATACAGCTCAAAAACAAAAACAACCCAGTCAAAAAATGGGAAGAAGACCTAAATAGACATTTCTCCAAAGACATACAGATGGCCAACGGGCATATGAAAAGATGCACAACATCCTTAATTATTAGGGAAATGCAAATCAGAATCACAATGAGCTATTGCCTCATACTGATCAGAATGGCCATCACCAAAAAGTCTCAAATAATAAATGCTGGAGAGGGTGTGGAGGAAAGGGAACCCTCCTACGCTGTTGGTGGGAATGTAAATTGGTGCAGCCACTATGGAAGAGTATGGAGGTTCCTTAAAAATAGAGCTACCATATGATCCAGCAATCCTACTCCTAGGCATATGTCCAGAAAAGACAAATTCTAATTCAAAAAGATACATGCACCCCAGTGTTCACAGAAGCACTATTTTCAATAGCCAAGACATGGAAGCAACCTAAGTGTCCGTTAACAGATGAATAGATAAAGAAAATGTAATATAATGGAATATTACTCAGCTATAAGAAAGAATGAAATGCCATTTTCAGAAACATGGATAGACCTAGAGAATATCATACTAAGTGCAGTATGTCAGAAAGACAAATGATATCACTTATATAGGAAATCTAAAAAATAATACAAATGAAATTACTTACAAAACAGACATTGGTAACCATAAGTTTGTTTTCTAAGGGGAAAGGGATGTGGGGAGGGAAAAACTAAGAGTATGGAGTTAACAGATACACACTACACATAAAATAGATGAGCAACAAGGATTTACTGTATAGTTTAGGGAACTATATTCAATATCTTGTAATAGCCTATAATTGAAAATATCTGAAAAAATATAACTGAACCACTTTGCTGTATACCTGAAACGAACCATATTGTAAATCACTGTACTTCAACTAAAAAAGACAAGTAAAACAAAACAAAAAAGCTGTAAAAGTTTATTGTCCCAGAACACTAAGAAAAGTAGGTGGCTTGGATTTTGCAGTTTAGTGGACTAAATAAGCCCACTTAGTCATCGTGTGATTAAAATACTGTTTTAAAGGGAAGTTTGAGAGTAGACAGAAGGAAGATAACAGATTTTGAGTAAGAAGGGCCTTGATAAAGGAGTTCTCCAGTTTCGGGACAGATGGAACAGGACAAAAATAGACTCAGATACCGAGCGGAGGATCAGTGAAGAAAAGAATGGAGACTTGATCAGAAATGCGTCAATTCTCTTCATTTGGGCTGAGAGCTTTTACCACCTCCTTCCTGAGATCCTTTGCAGTTAGTTGTCATGGACTAAATGTTTGTGTCCCCTTCAGATTCACATGTTGAAGCTCTAACCCTCAGTGTGATTGTATTTGAAGATGGGAATTTGGGGAGATGAGGGTTAGACGAGGTGATGAGAATGAGGCTCGTGTTGGGATTAGTGTCCTTATGAGAAGAGACACTAGAGGGCGCTCTTCCTGTTTGCTGTGTGAGGACACAGTAAGAAGGTGGCTGTCTGCAACCTGGGAAGAGAGCTCTCACACCAGCCACACTGATCTTAAACTGCTCAGTCTCCAGAATTGTAAGAAAATAAATTTTCTGTTGATCAAGCCATCCAGCCAATGGCATGTTGTTATGGCAGGCTGAGCAGACTAAGTGTGTAGCCATATATCAGTACTTACTTACATCTGTTTACTCATTCCAGCATGTGAGTTCAGTCATTTCAAATGAATCCTACTGTCATTATTCCAAAGCAAAAGAGCCCCGTAAGGTATTTTTATATTTACATGGATTGAGTGCACCCTGAGTATTGAAGCCCAGAGATATCAAACCAGGAAAGCAGCACCCCTTACATAACACTGCATTAGTGAAGATTATTTCTGCCTGGGAATGCTACAAGTTAAGTGAATGAGGATAAAATAGCTAAATAGGCCAACTTCTCTGCACAATTCAAACTGGTAATAAGTGTTGGAAGGCAGGAAATCCTAGGCTGAAGTCTTTTTAGTGGCTCTCTTCCTCCACCTTCTGGAAATTTGGAGATATAACAGGGCTGTTTGTTATGCATTTTTTGCTTTTTAATTCTTTATCACCATCCTTATTATGTACCATCTATTCATGATAAAAACTTCAGTAGACTTAGTAGTATGAGAGAACTTCCTTTATATGATAGTCTATTTACAAAAAATCTACAGCAAACTCTATTAAGAATAATCCCACGCAGACTACAGTAAGAACTCCTACCAATCAGTAGGAAAAAGATGAAACCCAAAAGAAAAATGGACAAGAGATATGCATATCGAAAGAGCCGCTAAAAATTGAAGTGCTCAGTTTCATTAATAATCCAGGAAATGAGATACCACTCTATACCCACGGGAATGACTAAAATTAAAAAGTTTGACAAGACCAGTTTGGGGTGGGAATGTGGAGCAACAGGAGCTCTCATCACTGTTGATTAGAGTGTAAATGGTACATTGATCTCAGAAAACACCCGTGGCATTGTCAACTAAATTTGAATATTTGCATTTCTGTTATCAAGCAATTCCACTCCAGGTATATAAAATGTGTGTGAGTGAACCCCAAGACACTTGTTCAAGAGTTTGGATAACAGTAATATTTTTAATATCCAAATGTCCAAAATGGAAACCACACAAATGTCCATCAACAGCAGAAACAGTACATACATTGTGGCATATTCATCCAGTGGAATACAGAAATAAATAAAATGTGGAATCTTACAAATGCAATGTTGATCAAAAGAAACCAGAAACAAAGAAATATACACACTGTACAATCCCATTTTTGCTGTAAAAAGACAGCAAGACCACACTATAGTGTTTACGTATGCTTAGGTTTAAAGAATAAAGAGAGCCAAAAAGATGACTATATTTAAGTACAAATAGTGGCTACTTTTGAGGAGGGAGGGATTTGTGTTTTGGAAAGGGCATGCAGAGGTTTTCTGGGCTTCTGATAATATCCTCTCTGACCTGGGAGATTTACATGGGTGTTAAATTTAACGTAATTCCTTACACTATAATTTATATTTTACCTATGTTTCTGCATGTGTATTATATGTCATAGTACAAAAAGGTTAAAAGATATATTTTCTTTTAAAACCCAAGGCAAAACCATCAGGTATGTGCTCTTTGCCCAAGCTAATGAATCTTGCAAAATACTCCCACAAATTCAGATACTATATCTCCAGGCCTGGCACAGCAGCTTTAATCTTCCTTTCGCTGTCGTAATAATAGTAATATTAATAGCAAAAATAATAATAGCTAATATTCATGTCAAGCACTACTATTAATGCATTCCACATCTCATGTCATTTTGTCCCTATTCACCCTAGGAATAATAATACCCTAGGAAGTAGGTATTACTTTTATGCCCATTTTACAAGTGAGAATACAGGAACAGAGGAGTTAGTTGACAGCTTGTTAGTGGCACAGTTAGAATTCAAATACAAGGGTCAGAATTCCAAATCCTGTACTCTTAATCACGACAGGTAGCTTCAGGCTTCCTATGGCCTCAATATCCTACAGGATGTTTATCCCTGCCAGTTTGATTCTAGGTTTGGAGATCTCTTAGACTTGCAGCATTAAGAACAGAGAAGGCTCTGAGGCCATCCTGCTGAGCTGATTTGGCCCCATTTGGGTCTGAGTTACTGGTCCCCGATGGGGTGATATCTGCTAGTGAGAATTAAATGCAAGAGGCTTTTCATGTCCTAATAAGATCATTCCCTGGCCGGCTCAGAACAAACCACTTAAAATGTGTAAGCCTTAGTTTTAAGTCCTGAGTGAGCAAAAGCTTGGGTTTTCTTTTGAGGTGAACTATATTGTATCTTAATTACTCCATAGTGAGACTCACTTTCTTTGTGGATTTTTAAACATTGCTTTTGCAGTGAATTCTGAAAATGTTTAGAGTTGTGCTAGATGTCATGAAATTTTTCTCCCTGAAATAAGGTTGAACATTTACATTAATTAAAAAGATTGTTTTTAGTTAGCCTGCAGAAAGTCTTAACAAGATATTCCTTTGTGAGAAGATATAAGAATGGAGGGATGTAGGTAAATAGAGCAATGGTGCAAACTACAATCAATAAATATTAACTACATGGTATAAAGGAGTTCAATAAAATTTGAGGGAGAAGAGAAAAAGGAGGAAGAAGAGAAGGAGGAGAAGAAAAATTGATGATGATATGGTTGTAGGAATAAAAGAAGGACACAGACTTTTCATTTGAAATAACCCTCAACAAGCAATACGTATTTCAAGGGACAAGCCTCCTCACAGAACTGCTGAGAAACATTAGAGCCCATGTTGAACAGGACTTTGGTACCCTGGGGTCCTATTAATGACTAGAACAAAATTGTGCTTACTTCAAAGTCTTATGGGTCCTCTAAACAGTACAGATCTGGTCTTTGAAAAATACACACATTTGCATAGCATGTGATTCGAAGCAGCCAGTATTACCTGATGTGATTGTGGAAGTTTGGTTGTTTTTCAGTTAGGCAGAAAGCTGGAATAACACATTCACCCCGCTTATATTCTTTCTTTCTCCTTCTGCTGTTTGTCATACATTTCCTGAGAGGATACATCTCAGTATAGAAGGAGCCATGACAAGGGCATCCAGTACTTAATAAAGATTATATGCTGTGTTCAGAAAATGCCCAGCGTTAAAATGAAGGTTAGAAAGGATTTCTTGGCTGGCTGTGTTTCCTTTAATCCCATTATCTGTGGCCTTGAATAGGATTAGGGCTCGGAGGAAGGGATATGAGGAGGTATGGATAGAGGGGGAAAGCAGGGCAGTGAATGGTGTGTGCCAGTATTTTCCACAGAATTGCTCTGCCAGCCTGTAGTGAGAAGACTTTCAAGCCAATGCAGGTGCATGTTAAAATATATTGCAACAAGGCACTGAAATTCTTCCATGTATATATATGACCAAAAAAATGTACTTTGTTTAATTTTAAGCCCCTTTCTACTTGTTTGAATAAAAATTTCAAAAAGAAGGGAAAAAAATAAAATAAAATAAAATAAAATATATTGGTGGAAATTTCTAGTACAAGTTAAGTTACTCTCTCTGAGGGAAGAGGAACTAAGTTTCGTTTCACTCCTGTTTTGTCCCAGGCACTTTGTCATGTTAGAAGAAAATCTTCCAAGTCTATTCCCTTTAAACATACCTGGTTTTAAGGTTTAAAGAAACACTTTCACTCTATCACCATGTTTCTTATAGTTTGGATGCCTAAGTACAGCAGTTGAGGGACAGCATGGAGTAGTAGAAAAAATATAACATTTAGAATGAGATACACCTAGGTTTCAATCCTGCCTCTGGCTTTTACCACATGTGAGATTTGGGTAGGTTCCTTAATTTTTCTGAGCCTGTTTCTTCATTTGCAAAATGATAAATGGCTCTACTATTGCCTATCTTGCAAGAATGCTGTGAGAATTCAATGAGAAATGCAGATGAATAGTTTAAAAGCCAGGCTCGTAGCAGACACAGCCAGCCTTCAACCTGTAGAAGCTATGATTACTTTTTATTTTCCTATTCATGAGATATTCATATATGAGGTGAGGACTAAACTTTGATTCCCACCCCTTTCCATTTTAAGGTAATTTATTCTACAGGCAAGGCAAAGAAGGGGTAGGAACTTCAATCACAAATTCATAGAAGTCTTCTTTGTAGGTTTATGAAGACAAGAAAAAAGAGAGAAACCAAAAAGGAAAATGAAGATAGGAATGAGTTATAGTTTTTCCTTCAAGATAATTCAATTTGACTTTTATTTATCACTGTCATTAGATTTTGCCTTTCAATACTAATGTTTTTTGTCATTCACTTGTCTATCAAGAATTTTTCATTTTCAAAATTTACTGAGTATTGACCCTTTAAGGGACAGCAAAATTTTTTTTGACCTAAGTTTTTCCCCCCCATACCTATCTTGAGAAACAAGAAAATAGCGCCAGAATGGCCAAATTAGAAATCTCATTTGAGATAAAAACACAGGGCAGCATCTGATGGCACGTTAGACCATCTGAAAGTGATTTTTTTTTTCAAGAATCTGTACTGTTTGCAGGGAATGAAATATATCTCAATGTTAAAATGGCAGCATAAATGTTTTAATTAAGCCAGTGCCCAGTGTGGGTGTGGAATGTCTAATTAGACCCTGTGGGTATCAGTAATGTCTACCAGATCTAGGGATGGTTTCTACCCCTGAGAGGATAGCTTTGCAGAAAGGTGTCTGTAGGCTTGCCTACAAATGGCCGGTCACCATAGAGGTTTCTTTTTCTCCCTGAGAATGTTTACAAACGGAGAAGATTTTATTGAGTCCATATCTCATTACAGAATCCATCTCACCATCAGTTTCTAATAAAAATGGGAAAGGGAGAAAGAGCGAGAAGGAGAGGGGCTGAGTGAACTCAAGCAGGGGTTGAAGCTTTACACAGCGCCTGCCTCTTACTGGGCCTCTCTCAAAGCTCTCAGTCACATCCCCTGGGCGGTTTGAATTCCAGATAAATTGAGGAGCTATGTCTCCATGGGAACAGCATGGAGAGAACAAAATGGGGAATAAAGTTAATATTTATAGCCCATGACTGTTGATTTTATGTGCTGGCTTTATTCATTAAGTTATCTTAGGTCTGCGATTGGTACAGGAAGATAAGGCTCATGGGTGCTTTAGTTCCCAAATCTATTTTTTCCATTCCTTTTCCAACCCATCCTTAAAACGTCAAGCCCAAATAGTGAGCATTAACTGTAAAGTTTATTTGCATAACTTTCCTTGGGCAGTGTTTTGTAGATGAAACATAGGTTTTGGAGTCAAGACGATGTGGATTCAATCCCAGCTCTGGCACTACCCTGTTTCTTCATCTCTAAAATAAGAATAACGATACCTACCTCCGCCAGCTGGTGGGGGGATTCAAAATGATGCATGTTAAGTCCCTGAGTCTGATGCAGGCAGAGTCAGCCCTTCACAAATAGTTGCTATTATTCATATTATTGACCCTCTGCTCACTTAAATGGCTCTTGTCACATTTTGATTTGTAAAAAAAAAATAGGGCTAAGGAAGAGAAGGACAAATCATATTCTTTAGCAGAGTTCAATGTTACCAGGAGAGCTTATATCTAGAACTGGAAGAAAACATTTTATAATTAAACATCTGGATTCTTCGGGCCTAAGAAGCTTAAATAATTACCTCTTTTCAAGGCCTTATTGCTTTGATGTATGTTTAAAAAATATCTTGGGACTTCCCTGGTGGCGCAGTCGTTAAGAATCCTCCTGCCAATGCAGGGGACACGGGTTCGATCCCTGGTCTGGGAAGATCCCACATGCCATGGAACACTAAGCCCGTATGCCACAATTACTGAGCCCGCGCTCTAGAGCTCGCGTGCTGCAACTACTGAAGCCCACGCGCCTAGAGCCGGTGCTCCACAACAAGAGAAGCCACTGCAACGAGAAGCCCGTGCACTGCAACGAAGAGCAGCCCCCGCTCGCCACGACTAGAGAAAGCCAACATGCAGCAACAAAGACCCAATGCAGCCAAAAATAATTTTAAAAAAAATCTTATCATATCGCCTGTGACATCTGCATTTTACTATTATTTCCAGGCTGTTAGAGAGGCCCATTTCATCAACCCTGAGAGTCAGAGGCACAGAGGATATATACACCCACATACAAAAGCCTCTGCCAGCAGAGTCTGTTTGTTTTGTCATGGAAACCCTTGTCATTTCCAGCTGGAGAGTGAGTGATGATGTCATTATCAAGAGAGGACCAGGGAGCCGGCTGAGAACCCAGTCTGAGCTGCAAGACTATAAAGAATTATATTTCATAGTCAAATGGTCATGATACGAAGACAAGCTATTGGCATGAAGCGCTTAGGCTTTACATAAACATATACTGTCTTTGGCAAGGAAAGTATTGGGCTTGAAAATTTGACTTGATGAGCAGTATCTGTATGTATGTGATTTTAAGAGAATGCACAAAGCTCTGAAGGATCTATACCGTGTTTAGTGAAACTATAAATGACTCCCATGGTCTAGTGGTTCTTTAAAGGTCTGGGGACAAAGTGCAACCTGGTCTGGTCAGAGATCCACTGATTAGAGATGCGGACAGACCGGCTGCACAGGAGACAGACTGCCTATGAGAGGCTCTGACAGCCAGACCAGGCAGGAGGGCTTCAGCAGCCTGATGATAGGACCTGTGTCCAAACAGAGACCCTTGGAAGAGAAAAAAGGGGAGCTCATAGTACCTATCCCAGGAGAGCAGGCTAAATGAGGACTGTTCCAGCAAACCAGGATGTGTGGTCACTGCACGTAAATCATGGACACGACCTGATTTTCTCATAGAGAGCAGCTCTGATGTTTTAGCTCCAGAAGTGTGCTGTGCAGCAAAGGATGGCTGAGAGGGGGATACTGGTCACCTACATGCAGGTCAAGAGAAAATACCAAGCTAAGGGTCCAGATGTCACCTCAAACAAATTAGCCCTGGCCGAGCCATCACACACACATGACCCCGGCAAGTCTCATTCTAAGAGTCACCCAGGACACCCTCACCACCACACCAAAAGAATCACGATCTCCAAAAAAGAAACCTGGAAATGTGCCTTATAGTATCTCAGGGCTAAAAAGAAGTTTAGCAGGTATTTAGTGCAACTTTGTCTTTTTATAAACTAGGGTAGCAGAGCGGCTGTAGCCTGAGCTGTGCACGAGGCAGGCCCGAATTCAGAGCCTGCCCCTGCCCCTGCCCCTTTCAGCTGGGTGGGCCTGGGCGAGGTGCTGAGGCTCCCAAGCCTCTGGGCTTTGTCGGGAAGATGTGTACTATGTATAAGGCGGTTTGGGCACTGTCTCCACGTAGAGTAAGACTTCAATAGATAGAAGCCACTGTTACTCCTTGACTCACCTCGCGGTCGTAGTGCTGGTTCATGGCACAGCCGTGAACCTAAGCTAGGTTACAGTTATCATATTTTCTGTGCTAATGTCAGGCAGAAGGAACAGAGATCATCCCAAAGTTATGTACATATATTTAAACATTTTTCATTTGGAATAATTTCAAATTCTAGAAAAATTACAGAAACAACACAAAGAATGCCCATATACCCTTCATGGAGATTCCCCAGTTAACTTTTTACATTTGCCTCATCACTGGATCTCTATACGTACATAAGCACACACAGATACACACCCACACACGTATATAAAATGCCTATTATATGTATGTGACGTATATTTCCCCTCTAAGCTATTTGAGGTTTACAGACCTGCTCCCTATTACCCTTTACTACTTCAGTTTGTAATTTCTAACAAGAGTACTCCCCCACCTGATGACAGTACAGTCTGGAAATTAACGTTGATACTCACCACCAGTTATTTCACAGACCCCCCCCTCCCATTTGTTTTGGCTGTTGTTCCAATGTTGTCTTCTTTGGACAAAGCAGCCAGTCAAGGAGTATATGTTGCATTTAGTTCTCAGGTTTTCTCTCTAGTCTCCTTAGATCTGGAAATGTTTCTGTCTTTCTTTATCCCTCATGGCCTTAACATTTTGAAGAGTACAGGCCTGTTACTTTGTCAAATGCTCTTTATTTTGGGATCGTCTGATGTTTCAGCATCATTAAATTTAGGTTATGCATTTTGGGCAGGTATATCGAAATGCCGTGTTTCCTCAGTGTATCATATGAGGATACATATATGGATCTGGCCCATGAGCTGGACTAGTGTTAATGTTTATCACTTATGGTGATATTTGACAGGTTTCTCTACTTTAACGTTAATAAGTATTTTTTAACTTTTTAAATGAATAATATTAGGTATTTTGTGGAATGATACTTTAAGACTATATATGTATGCTGTTCCTCATCAAATTTCTACCCACTGTTTGTGGTATTCATTGATGATTATTGCCTGAATCAATTATTATTATAATTGCAATTTGATGATTTTAAGATTCCATATTCTTTCTATATTTATTACCTGAAATTTGACTGTGAGTTAGAGTTTTTTCTTCTATTTTTAATCATTATGGCCTCATTAGTTTCTCTTTTATTTAATGGGTCACAATCTATGACTATCATTATTATTTTGATGCTCAAGTTGTCCTAGATTTGGCCAGTGGAAGGCCTTTCAAACTGGATCCTGTATCCTTTTGACATGTTCCCATAATTCTTAAGGCACTTGCCCACTTTATGGGGCATAAGATATATCAAACTCATCTTGTACTTTCCCTGCCCTTGCCCTGCAAGCAGCCATTTCTTTAAAGACCCCGCTTTCCTTTTAGTGGAAGATGATATTTAGTAACCAATATCTAGGCCCTAGATGTGATCATTGCTAATAGATTGTCATTGCTACTAGGTCCTCTCAGTAGGCAGAGCTAAGAAATAAATGTATGCATATACATATATATGTACAGAAATCTCATCTATCTATCTATCTATTTATCTTAGATACTATGCATTCACATCAATACCTCCAAATCTAGTTCAACACCACTGAGTTTCCATATTTGTAACTATTCTGAGAATGAAGAACCTTACTCCAATTATCTCCAAATATATTTACTTATTTGTCGATCTCTGTTTAATCAATGATAAAGAAGATGCATCTTCCTTTTTTTCCCCTCTTGAGAGTTTACTGTTAAACTAAAGCAGTAATTCCCTTCACATACAGAGCACATTGATTTCAATGAACTCATTTTAGAGGTCACATTATAGACAGAGCAGTGGATGTGAACTTGGGCCCTGGAAGCAGACCTGGGCTCTAGTCCTGGCAGTGTACTTATCAGCTGTGTGATTTTCAAAGAATTCTTTACCTCTCTAAGTCTCAGAGGATAATAGTATCAACCTCAAGAGTGTGCTGTCAAGAGGGAAGAGAAATGGGAACATATTGTATATGTATAACTGATTCACTTTGTTATAAAGCAGAAGCTAACACACCATTGTAAGGCAATTATACTTCAATAAAGATGTTTTTTTTAAAAAAAAAAAAAAGAGTGTGCTGTGAGGATTAAAGGAGTTAAAGGAGCTAAAGTATAATAGCCGTTAACACAGTGACGAGCACATAGTAAATACACAATGAATGACAGCTATTTTAACTATAATTGTATTTTCTACTTAATATAGGAAATTTTCTCTAACTTTCCAAGCCAGGATACAATTTTGGAAAGACAATTACCAATAAGCTTCAAAATTCATTAAAGCTTAGAGAAAGATAAATTGTAAAAACATTTTTATTACTCATATCTCCATATGAGGGAAAGAAACTGTACTTAGCACATAAAAACCTGACTATTCATACCTGACTTTCTTGGTCTCTGTTGAACATAAAGGGAAAATTGTGTTAGATGTTATGTCATCTTTTTCTGATCTGGAGTAATCATCTACTTTGAGTCAAAATTGGTTGATGAATTGCCTTTTAAAGACCTTCAGGGAATTCCCTGGCGGTCCAGTGGTTAGGACTCAGCGCTTTCACAGCTGTGGGTCTGGATTCAATCCCTGTTAGGGGAACTAAGATCCTGCAAGCCACGTGGTGCAGCCAAAAAACTCCAAAAAACAAAAAAAACCTTCATCAGCTGACAGCTATGAGGAAACAAAAGCTTTTGAGCATGGTCCATGCGTTAGATATGAATGTGATCGGAGTAGAAATGAAGATGATGAGAGTAGGACCGTAAAGGTAGACTTTATTTCAAAAGAAGTGGCCAGCATTTAGCAAGAAATAGTGGACATAAGACAACTTATGTTGTCTTATGTCATAAGTCCACTTATAGTGGACATAAGACAACATAAGGGTAAAATCATATTGGGTGGGGTGCTGGGAAGAAAAGGAAGACTCAGTGAAGAGGATAGAGTTGGGGCTGAGGAGGGCCAGGACAGCGGCAGGGCCACAGGAGCTGTGGAGGATCCTGGGGGCTGTCTTTTTTTTTTTTTTTAACATCTTTATTAGAGTATAATTGCTTTACAATGGTGTGTCAGTTTCTGCTTTATAACAAAGTGAATCAGTTATACATATACATATATCCCCACATCTCTTCCCTCTTACGTCTCCCTCCCTCCCACTCCCCCTATCCCACCCCTCTAGGTGGTCACAAAGCATCGAGCTGATCTCCCTGTGCTATGCGGCTGCTTCCCACTAGCTATCTATTTTACATTTGGTAGTGTATATATGTCCAGGCCACTCTCTCACTTTGTCCCAGCTTACCCTTCACCCTCCCTGTATCCTCAAGTCCATTCTCTAGTAGGTCTGCATATTTATTCCCGTCTTGCCCCTGGGTTCTTCTGACCATTTTCTTTTTTTTTTTTTTTTTTAGATTCCATATATATGTGTTAGCATATGGTATTTTTCTCTTTCTGACTTACTTCACTCTGTATGACAGACTCTAGGTCCATCCACCTCACTACAAATAACTCAGTTTCGTTTCTTTTTATGGCTGAGTAATATTCCATTGTATATATATGCCACATCTTCTTTATCCATTCATCTCTGGGGGCTGTCTTAACATCCAATCCACCGTGAGTCTAGGATGTCTTTCTGCAGTGTTAAGACTGAAAACTACATTTCCCAGGTTTCCTTGCAACCAGAGGGTCTGGATGTGATGCAGGTTCTGAGAATCGGGTGATGTGAGTGAGGCTTGAAAGATGTAGATAGCACTTTTGGGCTGCTTCTGCTGGCAAGAAGGTCATGGGACTGTTGGCTCCCTCTGCCCTTCCTGGCCAGTGTTCAGCATTCCCGCATCAGCTTCCCGAGGGACAAGAGGCAAAGGCCTGGGAATCCATGTTTTGCTTGTGTGGCTCTAGGAGAAAGTTCAGTTGTGGTGGCCTCCTGATCTCTGGATCTCAGCAAAGGCAATATGTTCAGTGGTTCCAGGGGTGGCTTCCTGAATTCTCATCTTCCTGAGTGGGAGAGGTAGTAGCTCTCCTAGTGGGTCCTATCTGCTGTGATCTGGGAGTCATTCCTGAGGGCCCAGTCTAGAGCATGCTCTTCAGTCCTTCCAATAATTTTAACAGTGTTTAAATCCCCCTCTGCTGAAAATACTGTGGTGGTTTCTGTTGTCTGCAACTGACCTCTGATTTGATACAAAATCCACTGGAGAAAGGATATTCAAGAATAAAGGGCTAATCAATAATTCAAAAGCTGTCAAAAAGTCAAGATGAGGATTTCATGCATGCATGCAAGCATCCATCCATTATAACAATTAACATTGCTAAGTCCCTAATGGGTACCAGGTACCACACTGGACATTTGGGAATACTGTACAAAGATGAATAAAAGTCTTCCCCCTCAAGGATTCAGTCTAGTGGGGGAGAGAATCATGAATATAAATGTAATAGATTGTGGCAAGCACAATGACAGAGGCATATTGAGAGAGTTAGCATTAGAAAAGAGGAAGGGCACCTAACCTAGAGTGAGACTCTGGGAGGAAAGTAGGTTTCTTGGACGGAGAAACACAAGCTGAATATTGAAGGATGAGTCTTTTTATTTAGTTAATAAATACGGACTGCTTACTATGGGTTAAGCATGGTGCTAAGATCTTTACATGCTAGACCTCATGGAATCCTCCAAACATTCATATGAAGTGGAGAGTATTATTAGCAGAGGGAACAGCATGAGCAAAGGCAGGGATGAGAAACACTGTTCCAGCCGACACCTGAAGACAGGGCCCCATCTCCCACCCTCTGCAAGACGGTAGGAGCCCAACTTTGATAAGACAACAAACCCAGATGAGTTTCTCATGGACCAGCGCCTCTCTTCCAGCTTTCTGTAGTTTTTCACCTCTCTGGCTCTACTGAGAGCCTGCTCAGCCTCCTTATTCCCTCATTCTCCCCCTAAAACTCTGTTTTAGATTTGCTTTTATCATAATATACCACCAGGTAGTGACGTTATGCAGGAGGAAACATATAGCCTTAGCTGCCAGCTTTTACTGGAAGGTATCTACCAAATGAACTTGTGACTGGTGATTAAATTGGCCTAAAACAGACTGCAATGTTGTGGAAAAGGAAACTAAAAGCCCATGCACCCTCATTCCGTGGAGAGGGTCATATTTGATCCCTGAGACCTTCCCTTAATGTAGTGCCCACTGAGGACCTCTTTAAGATCAGTAGGTGAATACTCATCTTCAAGGGCTGGACAGAAAGCATTCTAGCCATTGTAAAGGTCAAGGTCATCCTCTGGCAGTGTAGTTGACAAAATAGAGTTAACAATTTTCTACCACTTCTAATTAAAACTTGATTACGTAGAGGCATTCAGTTTGCTAATGATTGCTTAAGTTAAATATAAATGAAAAAAGGAAAACCTAGCCAAAACAGAACTCCTGCTCTAAATTTGAAATCAACCTATTCTGTATGCCTGTTCAGAGGAAGCTGGTTGAGGTTAAATGAAGAACAATTTGAAAACTCAAGAATCAACCTAAGTGAAGTTATAACATATGAGAAACCTAAAAGTAAAAATATGTCAAACACATTTTATTTGGTGTTTCATGCTAGGTCGATTAAAAAAAAAAAAAAACAATTTGGTTGAACAGATTTTTCTTTTAATATGACTATGTGTACATGGACAACTGAGAATAGGGAAAAACCCCAAATTAATGTTTTTAACAAATTACAGCTGTTACTAAAGACGGGGTATGCTTGGATTTTAAGGAAAAGGTCCAATAAATGAACAGCCCCTCATTCAATCTAATCAATCCCACACATTCTAGGGGCAGAAGTTTACCTTTTTTAAACACTCCATAATAAAAAAAATGCGTTCCCTCAGTGTTCTCTCTCCTTCAGTATTTAGTTATTAGTAGTCTCTCAAATGATAAAATAAAATTGAATTTATATGATCAAATGAAAGTGCAAGTCTGTACAGCCAAGCTCAGCAGCGAAAGCGAAGAAGGATGAAGGGTGAAAGCTGATGGGTACCCCGCAGAACAAGGACCTTCATGAAGGTCTCATCCTGCAGTGTCCTGGGTGCCAAACGCAGTCCACATTCCATCATTTTTTCATTGCTCTTAAACGAGCAAAACCAAATTCTCTTTTTTATTTAAAGAAATATTAAATCTTTATTCTCCCCCACCTCCAAATAATTTGTGATCAGGTAAGGCAAAGGTAAGTCCCACCATCACTGGGGACAGCAGCAATAAACAGACTTCAGAAATAGCCCTGAATCATCAACAACATTCTCTCATGGTAACATAAGGAATGCATCTCATAAATCAAATTCTGCAATGTTGTCACATTGTTCTAATTTATTTGATTAGTTTATCTGAAAAAACTTTATAAATACATTATTTAAGAGGACAGTAAATTATTTTCTTGCTCTGAAAAAATAATGTTTTTTTTTTCACATTTTAAAATTGTTGAGTATGTTTTGCAAAAGGAGATGCAAGAAGAATGGGACAGTGGGGTTTGCAGAATGTCCATGTACAAGTTGCATTTACAAGAACCTGGTAATCTGCCTCTACAAATAGAGCTCTTCGCTCTATTAAATAATATTTAAACAAACAGGCTTCATTTAAACATCTCTCCTATTCACTCTACTTGTTGAACCAAGAGGTACTTATATTTCAAGTATTACACTGTAAAAGGTAAAAATTTTTGTGCCAATTTTACATGTTAGCTTTTAAAGTCCAAAATATCTATGTGAAAAATCATGCCTACTCGGCCCATTTCTTTTACAGCCAAATGCTCTCATCTTTTAGAGAATGCAGAAAAATATTGATTTCCTAAGAAGGAGCACACTGGAAAAAGCCATTTTAAAGTACTGAAGAACAAGGGAGGATTTCTTTTTCTCTATTGGCGAAAATTATTAGAAAAGCTATCCAGTCTATTGTCTTTAGCTGGTTTTAATAAAGTCTTTTCAAAATGATGGTCAAGAAATCTTTAGAAAACTGGAGGAAGGGGAGATGCTCCTTTGTAGCATGGAAGGAATTCCATTAATTGTAGAAATTCTTATTAAATTTCTGCTTTGGTTCTTCAGAAGAAATGCTCATATAACTTCTATATTAGGAGACAGAAAAAAGAACAGATTAATATGACATCTATCTAAAATCTTAAAGAATACTACAGTAATATCTTACATTCCTAAAATTTTACCATGCTTTTATATACATTGTCTTATATAAGAATAGGCAATTTTATCAGGATCCGTGGTCTTATATATAAGTGAATTCTACCACTAGCAGGAAAACATGTCCTTTTCTTTAACTTAGGCTATATATCATTTCCTTTTCCAAACTGCATAAGTCAACTGTACTTTTCTTTGAGAATACGGACTTTACATTCATTTGTCTTGAATCCTCAGTACCTGATACTTCGGGTTCCAACCATATGTTGGAGGTTAAATAAATGTTGGTTGATAAGTAGTCATGACCACAAAAGAACCCTAACACCACTTAATATCACAGACACTGGACTATGTTCCTAGATAAGGTATGGAAGAGTGAGAATGAAATGACAGGTACATCAAAAGGTGATTTAAAGCCTGGTGAATGAAGCAGGAAGTCATCTGAATGTTCCTTCCATCTCTCTGAATCTGTGACATGACAAAGCAGGAAGCTGCACCAGGAATGTTTCCACCAACACACAGGTAATCAGATTGTTCTCAAAGGCTTAAGAGTCAGAATGTCAGGCTTTATAGCTTCCATTGACAGCTGGACCTTCTTCCTTTTACAATCTAGAAAAGTAGATCACTAAAGGGAAGTTACACTCCCCAGGTCAGTATATTAGAGAAGGAAAAAAGACTAGCTTCATTTGGATAGGAGGTTCAAAGTTGGCTTTTCCAACCAGTTTTAAAGTGGGAAATATGTTAAAAGTGCACAGATGGAATCTAAATGACAAAACAATTTGACCACAAATAATGCGTTACCGACTCATCTATAAACATCCTGAATTTGCTTGGTTCTCTTCATAACAGTATAAAAAGATGCTAGTCAATACATGAAAGTGAGGTGCTGGGAGAGAAGCTGATAGAAATCAAAGAGGTTTGAAAAGAGATGGAGCTGGATTATCCCACTTGTTCTTGACACTGATGGGACTGTGCTGTTGAGTTACTATGAGCACTGCGTTGGTAATTTTTTTATGTTGTTATTTCTCTGGGTCCTGTAAAGCTATTGTTCTTTTTGCACAATGACTTCAGGTTAAGTGTGAGTTCCAGAGACAGGGTATAAGAAAGTCACTTGCAGTTTCAACAGCTACGGTCACTCAACAAGGGATGGAAGGCCCTTGGGCTCAGTATGCTCCTAGTCTGGAATATTAGTCGCATTACCTTAAATTGTAACTATCTTACTACATTTAAAAAGGACAATAGTATATTATCCCAGGTTGCTAAACCCAAACGAGAGAAAAATGGTGGGAGAACATGTTGGCAGTCTTAAAATATCTGAAGAGCTGAGAAAGATGGAATAGAAACCAAACAAACCTTTTCTCTAGTGGACAGAACTAGGTTCAATGGCCACTCAGTTACGGTTGTTTGTCTTAATATGAAGCGTGTTCTGGGCACGCAGTATGAAGCACTGCCACTGGGCAATGAGTGCCGCTCCGTGAGGAGAGGCCCATGGATACCCAGTGGGTGCTGCGGGCCGAATTTCTACACTGAGTGGGAGAACAAGAGGGGCCCTAGAAGTTGCCCAACCCAACTCAAAATTCAACTTCTAATGACCCATGCACAATCTCTTCCACGTGGCTTATCTGGTCCCTTGAAGGACAAAGTGTGCCACATTCACACAGCAGAAGGTTCATTCCCTCTTGGGTGTCACATATTTCTGATGATTACTGAAGGGAGTTCGAGGCAAGCTTACCTGCTGTCTGTTGTGTTTGAACACCATCTACCTGAGGCAGGGGCCCAAGTGTCCCTTCATCACCAAAGGCCAAAATAGGATTCAAAGGAATGTCTGGACTCTCGCTGTTGGTGACATCTAATCTGGGTGGTTTAGATCCAACGGGTAAATTTATAATTTCTTCAAAATTTTCATTCTGAACTGATATTCCATTTTCATTTGGTTGTTTTTCCAAATTGGGAGTACTAGGGAGTTTGAAAAATCAAAATCAAAAGGAGTTAGTATTAAAACTGGAAAACATTTTTAGGACAAACTGTTTTATAATAAATACTTTTATAATCTAACAATCGAAATGTTAGAATGATTGACCTCATCATTACTAACAAAAATGGTGAATTCTGACATATTTGTACCTTAAATTCTTATTTAAAAAAACAGCTTTTTAAACTAAAACTTATCAAATGGACCAATTTATCAATTAGAATAGATCCTCATCATCAACAGTTCTACATATATTTAACATGCCTGTCTACTGCAGGCATTTTATATCTCTTTGTCTTATAAAGAGTAGCCCTTATTAGGATCTTTACTTCAAAGATGAGGGGATTATAGAGGGGCATAATTTGCACAAGTCACACAACTACTGGGAGACAGTCCAGATTGAATGTGTGATCTCTGGTCCTATGTTTTTCTCATAATGCTATTTTTTATAGTCCCAACTATTCAAATTCCAGCCCTTCCTGGATGTCTCCAGCTTCCTGAGACATGTGCATAATTTTATAGGTAAATTGTTGAAGACCAACCTTCTCATCTTTGCCCCTTAAATCTGCCTCTGACCCCACCTTGATTCTTATTAATTCATGCTTAATATCTTGGATTTTTGAGATACATTTAACTGGCCAACAAATTCTCAGTTTCTACCTATAGTTTCTCTTAGGGTTTTTTTTTTTTTTTTGGCTGCACTGGGTCTTCGTTGCTGTGCACGGGCTTTTTCTAGTTGAGGTGAGCGGGGGTTATTCTCCGTTGCGGTGCGCAGGCTCTAGGCGCACAGGCTTCAGTAGTTGTGGCACGCAGGCTCAGTAGTTGTGGCTCGTGGGCTCGGGAGTTGTGGTGCACGGGCTTAGTTGTTCCATGGCATGTGGGATCTTCCCGAACCAGGGATCGAACCCGTGTCCCCTGCGTTGGCAGGCAGATTCTTAACCACTGCACCACCAGGGAAGTCCCTCTCTTAGGTTTTTCACTCCCTTTACACACTTCATAACCAAATAGGCAGCCTGTTAGGTTATATGTTCATTATTATGCTTTACAATGCAGCAAAACAATGCCTGTGCACCAAATGAACGTTCGATTAATTTTATTGTTCACTTGATCTGACTGCAGCAGTAAACATTATTTGCAAACTTCATAATTTGTTCAGTGGCTCATGTATAAAAAATGACCCTATTTGACAAAATTCTAGAGTTAAAATTTTCAAATGGAAAATATTAATAAGACTAAAAATGTGAAACAAAAATTGTGACGGTTTTAACTTCTAATACACACTCATCATAACCAATGTTTATCTGTAGACAGAGATCTATGGAAGAGATCAGAAAGTCAGGTCTCTACTGTCAGTAATGCCAACAACTTGAACTTTAGTAAGTTAGTCTTTTTCCATCTCCTTCCCAAATGGTGAAAATGAAGCTAGTAGACATCTAATCTTTCCATTGTTCTTTTTTTTTTTTTTTAGGAATCTTTGCTTTTTTTTTCCCTATTGAGGAAATAGTTTAGTTTCCCCAGTCAGTGAGATACATTGACTTTGTGGAACATATTCTAAAACATTTCTGATTTGGGTATTATGGTATTTTTTGTTAATTATTAAACCCTTTCTTCTAGAAAAAAAATAAAGACGCCTGACCTAAGTGCTTCACAAGGTATTGCAGGGTATGTTGAAAATATTATTTGTAAAAGTGCCGTGGAAGAGAACATAAAAATGTTATACAGATTCAGACTATAATGGTGCGTTTCCGCTATTTCACTAAGGAGGGGAGAAGAGGCTCGGCATCACAGTAGCCTACATTAGCGCGTGTGCACTCGCGCACACACCCCCTCCTAATACCTGCCTTTCTAGTGCTTGCACTGCCACGCCCATCCTCCTGCTCTTTCCCGGTACCAATGGGCTTTCTGTAATCAGGGAAAGAGTTTTGGTTCTCATCCCAGAGAGATTTTTAAGTAGAAGTTTTGGCAAAAGAAATGCATCTTCAAAGCCCTTGTTCCTTGACCACGTCAACTCCTGTCACCTTCCAGGCCTGTGTGTGCTGACAAGCTGTAATGGCAACGCCAACCCCAGGCCTGCATCAACAGCTGACCTCATTTTCCCCTCCCACTCTTACCCAACCACCCCACCCATTCTTACTTGTTAGCAATTAGAGGAATAATCATGCCCTATGCTTTGGATGACCAATTATTAAATGTTCAGAGGACACTGTGACCAGCAGAAACTATAAAACTGCAGCTGAAGTTGCTGGGGTTAGGGTTTATGGACCTGTGTGTCCTCTTAAGATACAAGTACCGGCTTTTGAATTCCCCTTCTTTGGCTGCTCTCTGGAGGTTGAAGTTGGATGCAAGACTCTTGAAGATATGTTTCAGGTTCTTATACAATGATTAATCACTTGATTTTACCACTGAAGAGAGTCAGCTAAAGTGTAAGCTAATTTTACTCCTCAGAGAGAATTATCAGTGGCTTAAAAAACCTATCCCTCGTTATAATAATGGGGTTCTCTGTGGCACTTTTTATCCTTTTCTAAAAATCTCTGACATCAATGAATTAAATGCCATAAATTATAGTAGTTGGAAATGAGTATATTATTTGAAAATCAAACTATAACTAAAAAAATGAAATATCACTTAATATATCTCTTAGGTAATTATGACAATAAATTTATTAAACATAATCAAACGCTTATTAAAATCTCTCGTAGGAAATAGGCAAATTTAAAAAATGTTTACTGTCCCAGAAAGTTATACATAGATACCTTATGACTTACAGACATCTTAGGATGTCCATCTTAGGACAACTTGTCTTTTCATGGCTTCCAACAATACAAAATGTTGTATAGTATGTGTTTTCAGATTAAGAAAAAAATTTATATATATCAAATCATTATGCCATATACCTTAAACTTATACAGTGCTATATGTCAATTATATCTCAGTAAAACTGGAAGAAAAAAAGATCTTAGATCTTAAAAGACATTTTTCTATCTATTAAAAAAGTTAATTTGAGGAGCTTCAATTCTCTTATGGTAGCAAAGACTGGCATTAGAGACAGAACTCATAATTCGGTAAATTCTGATAATTAAAAAGAGTTGCAGCTGAAAAATTTGAACATTATTATAAATATTTCTATAAGTTCTCTATGACTGGAGTTTTAGGCACAGGCTATGACTACCCTTAATTTTCATTTTTGAGAGCAATCTTACAATGCTGTCAGTATAAATGCAAAGGAACAGAAAAGCAATCTTTCTTTAACCCACACTTCTTAACTATTGTTAGCAACCATTTGTTTCCTCAATAAGAAGCTCTACTACTAGTAAAAGAAATATTGGCATCTAAATTACTTTTACTAAGGAACAAACCTGAGACTCACTATAATATTATATACAGTGAAAATACAGCTGCTGTATATCATCAAAGGGTGTGAAGATGGTCCAGGATCATGCCAAATACATACAAAGGAAAGTAACAAATTATTCCCTGTAATTTTTTTTAATAGCCACACAAAAACCTCACCATCATATTTAGAGATTCAAGAAAAAAAGACATTTTCCTTTTCTCAGATTACAGAATTACTAGCTCTACCAAACATTAATGAACCTAAATAAATCTTCATGTTAAAACTCAAAATTCTGTCTGGCCCCAGAAAATTCTGGTGGGATTGGTGGGGCAAAAACAGTCGTGCTTTGCTCTAATGTGCGTAAGTAAGAAAGGCCACAGTTGTCTAACTCACCTCTCCACAGTCACTTCTGATTGGGGTGAGGTAACCACATGGGGGCTGGCTACTGGTTCTCCTTGTCCTGGAGAGTTTGTCATATTTGGAAGTGCAGACACCGCTGGACATGGCAAAGAAGATGGAACAAAGGGTTACTACAACTCTACTATCAAACCCAAACCCCAGGAGCCAGAATGCCTGGATTTATGTCCTGCCTCTGCTACTTACCAGCTGTGTGACCTTGGGCAAGCCACAAACGCTCTGTGCCTCAGTTTCCTCATGGATAGTAATAGTACCTAACTCATAGGCTACTGTGAGAATTAAATGTATTAACACATGCAAAGTACTTAGAACACTGCCCAGCACATTGTAAGGGTGGAAATCAGTGCTGTGATTATTTTTGCTTGCACCAAATTGACTTTGGACAAAAAAGTATGTAATACTGAAACCAAAGCAATTGACGAAGATAACAGTAAGCTGATTTGGTCAGGCCGATGCTGAACAAATTATTACTGAAGGATTTGGAGCAAATCACCATGAAATACCCTAAGTGATGAAAAACATTTTGGAAAACTCAGTTTTAGTCCCACTTAAGAATGGTAGGGATTTCATGCACGGAAGGCCAGTGAATTGTACCTAACTGTGCTACCTAGTCATTCAATATTCCCCACTGGAGTCTAGCGTGAGCAAACAATATTGATGACTGACTTTAAAATCTGGGCCAGGTTTATGTAAAGTCTTAAGAAGAGACTAATAACTTACAAGCTGCCAAAATTTGCAAAGCTGGTTATAGGAATCTTCTGAGAAGACTTCTGATAGGTCTGCAAACTCACCTGCCTGCCCAGCCTAGAATTCTCTTTGGAGCACTGGTGATACCATTCAGTCCTCAACCAAATGTGGGACCAGGAGAAGAGGAACATGTGTTAGATAATCCTCAGGCCTCGTTTTAGCACTATTAACTCAAACCAAATTTATTATGAGAGTTGATAAACACAGGTGTGATGACTGACAAGTTTCACCTTCCTTCTGGCCATTGTTCATTCTCGAATTGAGGTACAAAGAATAATCGAAAGAATTGATAGGGGAATAGCAGGAAGAAGACAGATGGAAAAACAAAAAACCAACAGGAGCCTGGCCATGTACAAACTGCAGCATCAGTTCCTCAAATAATCCTGGGTTGGTGCAATTTACATTCTAAAATGCTCATTCTGATGACTTACTGGGTGCCATGCCTGCTTTAAGCCTACATGTATTACAACATTCCTGGAGGCAACCTGTTAAAAATGCAGTGGGGTTAATATGCAACCATTAGGCTATTCTCCAAACAAATATAATTAGGGCATCTTTAAAAGAGAATGAAAAGCCCCACACTGAAGGGATTATGACACAGGGGAACTCGGATAGCCTCTACTGAAGTAAAACCAAATCCCCAAATACCAATATTTTACATTTGAAAACCCCAGAACAGAGAATGTTCTTTCACATAAATCCTTTCATTTGATCTTTACTCCGGTCTATAATAAACAGTAAAAGAAACGGAGGTATCTCTGGCCCTTTCTTTTCATATTGATACTGCAGATGAGGAAAGAGGAAGACTGAATAATGAATTATCGACCAACCACCTGTATGTACAATCATGAAGACCACGTGGAATCATGGAAGGAGCCAAATTACAAGCTGGTGACTTGGACTCCAGCTGTGTGAGCTGGGCCTGTCACTCAACCTGAGTTCTCCTTGTGGGTAGGGACCTCGGCTGACCTGTTCACACTGAATCCTAGCACCTACAAAAGGGCCTGGCACACAAAAGTTTTCTGAAAATGCCTGCTGACTCCAAGATAAAGCATCTCCTATCTCACAGGCCTGCAATGGAAATTAAACAAGAAAATGTATGCAGATGTATCTGACACAAAGAAGGCATTTAATAAATATTAGTTGAGTCTGAGTACTAAAACACTAAGATAAATTTTACTTTTATATACACCAAATTTGGTTTAAAATCACCAAGAAATTAATCATCTTTGTCCAAAGCCTATGGCATATGAACAACTTTCTAATGAAATTTCAACAAATTTCAAATTTTAACTCTATTCTGAAGTGAGAACTAAAAGAAATAACATTTAAATCCTTTCCTGAGAAATGCCATAAGTACAAGTTGTCAAAATGTTTAAATTTAATGTCCTTAATAGCAAATATAAACACAGATTCCTTTAGCAGATAGTAAATGACAAATGAAATTTAATTTTATAAACTCAAAGAAAATTCTTCTAATCGTGTGTGTATATACACATATACGTGTGTATACATATCTATAGAGGCATACACACACATAGATATATACAGAGACATGTATATGATATAAAATGACTTAAGATATTAAATACTCCATTAGAGTATAAACAAATGTGAAAAAAATCTGCTAGAAATGCTAGAGATTTTTAGATAAAGGGGATTATTTGTGGACTAGATGAGAAACACCTAAGCTTCTGTGAGTCAATGAGTATTTTTATTTTAAATCAATGTTTATCTTGACCTCCATAGAATAAATTAAAAAATTCTATATTTGAATTGATTTGAGTTCACTGAAATAAATACCTGTTCCTCTAATGAGCGCTCCCTTGGTTATATCTCCATTTCTCTGATCAACAGTTTTCTAACAAAGAAAAAAAAAAGACTTTTTAATGTTAAAATTACAAATGAACGTTAAAAAAAAAGCCATTAAGAATAGTTAAAAAATAAGGCCATCTCAATACCTTATCTGAAGCTTCTGTTCTTCTGGTTCTTTTCATTATCTCCTCAAGTCGCTACAAAAAAGGAAGAATTAAGCAAACAGATCAGACATGGAAAGAAAGCTAGCCTGGCGCATTTCACTGACTAAACAAACAGCAGGGCATTGAAACATGTCTATTACTTTGGGAAAATATAATTGTCTTTGTCTTAACTGGAGTTACTCAAAGAAGTTGAAATTGGCTTAAGCCGCATGAATTGGAAGCAACTGTTTTTGGTGAAGCCTGAAACACCAAGAGCGATTTCTTTGGAGGAGAACATTAATACTGAGAGCTACTTTAGTTAACCTGGAATGGGCAGGACACTTTTGTCTTCTGATGGCAGTGAGCTAGTCTCTTGGTCTGGAGCCGCCTTCAATCTAGGCAGAATGAGAGCAGCGAGGGCGCCAGGCTGCGGGGGCGGATGCAACTACCTTCTTCCTCTCCAGGCGCTCCTGCTCTTCTCTCTGGAAATGCTTCTCCCGTTCCTGCCGGACCCTCTCTGCTTCTTCCCGAACACGAGCTTCTTCTTCTTTCTGAAAACGGGAAGTCGGCATCTGCTTCTTAACAAACAGGCTGGCTTTGCCCGCTGCGCCAAAGTCCCGGGGCGCCCGAGGACGGAGAACGCGAGGACCACGAGCGCGCACGGGGGAGACACGAGCACTCCCAACCACACGCTCAACAGCTTCCTCTTCTCATCTGGGCTGCCCCTTGCCCCATCTTGAGCCAGGGCTACACCGCCCTGCTTCCCGGGCGGGGCCCGGACCCCCCGCCCCCCTACCTGTTTCTGGAGGCGCTCCATCTCCTCCCGCTCGCGCCGGACCCGCCCCTCCTCCTGCCGCCGCAGCTGCTCTTCCCTCTCCCTGGCTTGCTGAGCTTCCAGCTGGCGGGCCTCCTCCTCTCGGCGGGTTCTCTCTTCAGCCACCCTTTGGGCCAATTCTTCTCGCTTTTGTCTGGAAAAAGACAAAACAAGACAAAGATACGTGAGGGGACTTCCTTGGCAAGGCTCGATCGAGTCTGTGGTTACCGCGAGAACAGTCTGTTGGGAGGTCTGGCCAACAGCATCCACTGATACATGTGAAGCCACCCTCTCTCTCTCCCTCCTTCTCCCCTTCCCAGCCTCCTGTTGCCTCGTGGGAAACAGAAGCAGAACGTATCCACTCATATTCTGAGGAGAGCTTGTTTTTTTTTTTTTTTTTAAAAGATCTGCAATATAACTATAAAGGCTGAGACTTGTTTAATCCAATAATGTGACTTTTTAGTAACGAATTTAATGCTCCCCTCCAAATCTCTGTAAGTAAATAAAGGTTATAATGTTCTGTTTCAGTACAGGGACAAGATGGGCCATGTAAGCTCCCTGTTGGGACCAAGGGTAGGGCATGTCCAAGATGGCGGCCCAGCACTGGGGCTGCCCTCCTTTCCGGAGAGGCAGTTCTGCTTATTTGAAGAACAATTATATTGACATTAGCCTTATTAGCTCCAGAAGGGAGCCAACTAAGCAAACTGCCCCTGGCATACTGTCTGGCAGGCAGTCATGGGGCACTTAACTGTCTCATGCAGCTACCTTCTGAGAGGAATACTATCTGGAAGGAAGAAAACATGAGCTGTTATGCAGCTTTAAGATAATTAGAAAGATAATGAGGAAACATGGAGATGAGAGATACGTTAAATAAAAAATTAAGACTGCACAACTGTACCTCTACTGTGGTTACAATTATGCAAATCTATGTGTGTATGTATATATTTATGCATGTATATACACCCACACACTGTTCAGAGGCTGGAAAGGGTGACCCAAAAAGTACACAATTATTGAAATCTGGTAAGAATATGGATGATTTTTTTCTTTAAACCTTTCTCCTTCGAAAACAAAACAAAAAACCCCTTCTCCATCAATTTTGTTGTACTGTCATTATAATAAGAAAATGTGGCTTAAAAAAGTCGCTTAGTGCTCAGGGGAACACCAGGGGAGACTAATTCTGAAACAACTAAATAGATTCACCTTCAACACTACTATTACCTCTTCTCTCTGACTGAAGACTTAATCCAAGGTGTCACTAGGGTGTCACTGAGCAGTGTCACTCCTTTACCTTTCGAGCTCTTCCATCTCCCTCTTCTCCCTTTCCTCCTTCTCCCTCTGCTCTCGGGCCAGACGCCTCTTCTCAGCTAGCAGCCTCGTGGCCTCTTCTGGGTCAGTGGTGCCCGCAGAGGTCTTCAGAGAAGCGCTGGCAGTCACAGTGGATGACGGGGCCGGAGTGGAGGCTGGAGCGGAGGCTGGTGCTGAGGCTGCCTCCGGAGCAGCTGTACAAACAAGTACAAGGAGAAAACCAATTGGAAACAAAAGCCAAAGAACAACACAAAAACTAGCATCCCCCGCACCTCAGGCCTCGAATTCATCGCTATAAAAGAAGAGGGAATGTTTATTACTGCGCGTTCTCACGGTTTCACTGTATTCTATCTGTAACCGGGCAACAGATAACAAAAAGCCGCGTGTGTAAGTGAGACATCCGAAGCTGACACTCTGTCACCAAGCCTTATTTTTATACAAGTTAAATCAGTTAACAACATATATCGAATGTGTACTAAGTATAGAGCCTCATGTTAGGTTCTGTGGGAAGTTATACCCCAGGAAAAAAGATGAGATCTTCCATTTGCCTTTCATTACGTTAAAAAAAAATTCCTTCTCTTTAGTGACTATTCATCACTAGAGGACTCAAGCCTTTCTGTGACCATGCCCCGTGTCCATACCACAAGCCCGGACTCAGGCTGGAAGAGACCAAGGAAGAGGTCTCTTATGTCTACGCAGAGCTGTCTCCAGGTCTGAGGAGGGAGCCAAGAGCCTCTGTGGGAGCCAGCACCTGTGCTCCGTAGACACTGCAGGTCTCCACTGCCAGTTCTCATGCCAACATGCAAGATGAGAGTAGTTCTCTGACCTTATCTGGATTCAGGAAAAGGACCTAGGGAGCTGGTGCCCCCCCGCCATAGGCACCATGGTGAGGTGTGATCCCTGGCACCTGACCGCTCCAGACCCTCCTTTCAAGATCTACATTTCTCCTGCTGCTCCCACAGATTTTTCTTTGCCCTCAGGACACTTTTTGGCCTTTCTCTTCTCCCTCTTTCCATGCAAACAGGTATTGGACTCTTCCATTCCCTTACTATACTATCATTTGTCTTGAGTCACTATTCTTTCTTTGCCCCCCACCCTCTATCTTCAAATTAAGTCTTAAAGAGAAAACTCTTGAATGAAGACAATTTTCAACAAGATACATTGAATTTCTAGTTCCAGGTGATTTTAAACTTCTAAACAGCATCTGGTTAACCTGGTAGAGATGAGATCCACTGGGTCCTTTGGAAAAAATCTGATCTCTGTCAATCACATACGCTAAGCCAGTGGTCCCCAAACTCCAGTACACACAGGATAACTGCCACTCTATTTTATCTGGCAATCCTGCACAAGAGTCAACAGATGAGCTTAGTATCCTTCAGAGTCCTTGGATCCACCACGTATTCTGATTCAATAGGTCTGAGGTAGGGGCAGGGTTCTACAGTTTGAAACATTATAGATGTGGTTTAAAAATATTTCCATAAATTCTTCGAAAATCCTCCCTTTAAAAGATGGAGGCTAATCCCCCCAACTTGATTGTGAGCTGAAGCTAGTGACTTGCTTCTAATGAATAGTATGACAGAAATCGTGACTTCTGGGACTTCCCTGGTGGCACAGCGGTTGGGAATCTGCCTGCCAGTGCAGGGGACATGGGTTCAGTCCCTGGTCCGGGAGGATCCCACATGCCGCGGAGCAACTAAGCCCCTGTGCCACAACTACTGAGTCTGAGCTCTAGAGCCTGCGAGCCACAACTACTGAGCCCGCGAGCCACAACTACTGAAGCCCGCGTGCCTAGAGCCCGAGCGCCGCAACAAGAGAAGCCACTGCAATGAGAAGTCCGTGCGCTGCAATGAAGAGTAGCCCCCGCTCACCGCAACTAGATGAAGCCCGCGGGCAGCAACAAAGACCCAAAGCAGCCAAAAATAAATGAATAAATTAAAAAAAAAAAAAAGGAAAGGAAAGAAATCGTGATTTCTGCGTGTGTGACTTCAGAGACTGGGCATAAAAGATACTGTGGGCTCCTCGTGATTCTCTCCCCCAGATCACTCACTCTGCAGGAAGCCAGCAGCGTGGACAGACTGTGAGGACATCCAACAGCCCTATGGAGAGGTTCACGTGTCATGGAACGAAGGCCACATGCCGACAGCCCTGTGCATGAGCCATCCTCTAACAACCCAGCTAAGCTGCTCCCAAATTCCTGACCCAAGACTGTGTGATATAATAACTGTTTGTTGTTGTTATTAAGCTGCAAAGTTTTGGAATAATTTGTTACACAGCAATAGGATAAATAATAAAATGATTCTGATGCAGGTGCTCTGAATACCACATTTTGTCAAATTGTTGGACTCGGCCAATGAAAGGACTCATAAACCACACCTGAATTAATATGCTGTGGCTCTGACAATAGGCTGTAGGATGGATGATTCTTTCTTTATACGTAGGAAAATTATATTCAAGAAAAGTTCCCCAGATTAGCCTTAGAGTAAAATTTCCAAGTGCCCAATAAGGGAAAAAAAGAAAGAAAGAAAAAGCTAAGTCAACGCAGTGCAGGAGAAAAAGGAAGAGTGAATAAAGAAAGCAAGCAACCCACACTCCACCACGAGTCAGTGGATTCCTACCAGGAGCAACCTCTGGTTCGACGGGTGTCCCCTCTTCAACTGTGGCTTCTTCTACCTTCACCAAAAGTGCCCTGCCCTTTAGTGAGGGCTCATTGGCAACTTTCTGAGGTTCCTTCTCAGGGTCTTTTCTCTCAGGTTCCACTCTGACTTCTCTCTTGATGGGGCGGATGTTGCCGGGCGAGGGGGGCCGGACCTGAGCAGGGGCAGGTTTGACTGGTCCAGGAGGCACGGAGGATGCTGGTCTGGGGGTGCCAGGCAAATGGGGAAAGGACTTGGATGGGAGCCTGGGCAACAAACAAACAAAGTAAAGAGAAAGGGACACATGAGAACAGGCTTGCCAAAACCTTCCTTTCCCCATACCTCTACCATGTAATAGTCTTGGAACACCAATACGGAAGAGAAATGAAGATATTTAGCTGTGTGAATGTGTCTTTTATGTGGCAAATGCAGAAGTACTCACTTTAGAGGCTCATTCCAGGTTTCTCTTTTCTTTCCTTTGAGGAAAAATATTACTCCCCAAGTGAAGGCCAAACAGTGTGGGGAGAATAGTTTCTTTTCAGAGGACAGAGGCTCTTAATTCTCCAACATGGAACAACCCTGCCAGCCTCTTACATTTCACTTACCAAAGTCGGGAGGAAGCTGGTGATCTGGCTTTGGGGTGAGATGGAGACAGAGCCCTTCGGATGCCGGGTGTGAGGTGGAAGGGTATGTTTTCTCTCTCCCTCTCTCTTTTATAGCCCTAAGTTCAGAGGAACACAATAATTAGATTTTTCCATGAGCGGGACAATCACATTCACAGTATTCAACAGTGGAGCTGCAATCCATTGAATGGCTTTTGGGAAAATTTCCAACCTTTGCCATGTATATCCATTCCACCCCAACAAAAGGCCTTTATTAGGCTAAAACTGAACATTATAATTGAATTAACACAATCTGACACTAATAAGAAGGTTCTGGATGTGTGATCTGGACTTATATTCGTAAAAAAACAAAACAAAAACACACTTTGAGAAAGCACCTATACTTTGTATCTAAAGCTACCCGGAGCAAAATTTCTCAGTCTGGTTTAGCCCACACAAATGTCAAAATAAAGGTCACTTTCAACTTATTCCCCCTACCTTTATCTCTTTTAATTCTTAAGCAGTTTTTTTTTTTTTTACTCTGGAACACACTATAGCTCAGTTTATTTTTTTTTAATTTACATGTCTGCTATGTCAGACATTAATTCATTTTTTTCTTTATACTGATGTTATACAAACAAGTCCTTCCTCACTTAGTGTCCTCTTGCCCTTGAAGGAAAAGTCAGGTTCAAGGTGAGGAATTTCAGCTATTTTTAGTCTTCCTCATTAGGGATGAAATGGAAATCTCTGAGGTTGGGCCAAAACATCAGCCCTCCTATGACTGCATTCTAGGAATTCAGCCAGAGAGATGACACCTTTCCTAGGTAGAAATGGGCAAAAGGAAAACCAGAAGTGTTCTGATAGTCTCAAGTCAACGAAGACAAAAACAAACAAACAAACAATAAAACCCCCCAAACCAAAACACAAACAAAAAGACAAGGCACAGGGCAAGGGAGAATACTCATTCCAAGTATCTGAAACACGGCCAACAATGTTCTGGGATGGGAACAGATGCTGGCTGGAGGGACCTGTGTGAATGCCTGTCAGTCCTTCACTCTGTGGGATCCTTGCAGGAAAGCAGACTGAGGGTGCTAGGGAAGGGGCAGAACAACACCTAGCCTCAGGGCCAATAAGCTGGCGTGTACCTTCTTTTCTTTCCTTTTCTGCCTGGCTCAAGCATCACCCCCCTTCTTTCTTCCCTCCCCTTTTGTTCCCTTCAGCATCTCTTCTAATTGCTTCTAGTTTCCTTAGTAGCACCCTAGTTGATGGACTGGGCTATAGGTGGGGGAAAAACATCTCAGTGTCAAATATTACTCAATGTCTCCCCAGAATTTCTAAATAAAACAAATGAAGGATGAGGCAGGAAAGAGCTTCACAGGGTGTGTGCCACCTCTATATCACTTGCAGCTGCATGACCACCCTTTGTCCCCGTCTCTGGTAGTAGAAGGCAGGAGGCAGGGTACTGGAGAACAGCTGCAGCGCTTGGGTAGCAGAAACAGCAGCCACCATATGGAACCCTCTTGATAGGTGTACAGGATGGCAATTACGCCTCTGGCAGATCAAGTCCCCAGAGTGGAAGGTACAGGGCTCTTCCCGAGGGAGGCTGGGGTTAAGCACCTTGAGTTGCTTTTCTTTCTTTTTCTCAAAACGTTTTAATTTGGCTAAAGTCAGATCAAGGAGAGACCTGAATGGGAAAATAAGTCAGGAAAGGTAATTTGTGATGTGGAGGATTTGGGGACTAATGTCATCATCTACGCCTTGATAAGACAGGCATCTGGGAATAAATCTACATTAAAGTGTATAATCCTCAGACTCTTCTTTTTGTTAAAGTGCCACTGAACCAATTCTTTCTTTCTTAAAACTGACCTCCCTTTAATCACCTTTAGGGAGTAGGGGGAACAGGGAGGAGCAGTTTGGAAAAATGCTCAGTATTTGACATAACGCCCTCCCAGGCAGGTAGATAGATGCTTTTACCCTCTTAGTTCTTTAAATGTCTTTCCACTGGTCTTGGACTCAATCACCTATTTGAGTTCCACACATGTAAAGATGCTCCTGATTCTCATCCTGATCTGAGTTAACAGCCAGTGGTCTGTACAATAATCTTTCCTGTTAACACGTTCCACAAGGCTAAGGTGGAACACACACAGTAAGCCCATGTCAGTGGTCTAGGCAACTTACGAGCAGGACAAAGACTTTTTAGTTTTACAACTAGAGTTAGGTTTAGAATACAAATAACCCACGAGACAATATAAACAGATATTCAAAGGCAGCACTGTACAAGAGAACAGTGATGATAGAAATGTTCTGCATCTACACTGTCCAAAATGGTAGCCACTAGCCACATCTGGCTATTTGAATTTAGACCTAAATTAATTAAAATTAAATGTTAAGTTTAGTCTCACAAAACATATTTCAAGTGCTCAATAGCAGGCAGTTGAATTTAGATCTAAATTAATTAAAATTTAATAAAATTGAAAAGGAAATTAAGAAAACAATCCCATTTACAACAGCATCAAAAAAAGAATAAAATACTTAGGAATAAACTTAACCAAGGAGGTGGGAGACTTCTACGGTGAAAACTAGAAGGCATTGCTGAAAGAGATTAAAGAAGACACGAATAAATGGGAAGACATCTTAAGTTCACAGAATGGAAGGCTTGTTATTGCTAAGATGTCAATACTATCCCAAACAATCTACAGAATCAATGCAATCCCTATCAAAAGCCAACATCATTTTTTGCAGAAATAGAAAACTCCATCCTAAACTCATATGGAACCTCAAGGGACCCTGAATAAACAATCTTGAAAAAGAAGAACAAAGTTGGAGGTCTCAAACTCCCTGATTTCAGAACATATTACAAATCTATGGTAATCAAAACAGTATGGTACTGGCATAAAGACAGACATATAGACCAATGAAACAGAATAGAGCATCCAGAAATAAACCCTTGTGTATATGGTCAAAGGATCCTTGACAAGAGTGCCAACACCATTCAATGGGGAAAAGACAGTCTTTTCAACAAATGGTGCTGGGAAACTGGATATCCACATGCAAAAGAATGTAGTTGGACCCTTACCTTACACCATATACAAAAATGAACTCAAAATGATTAAAGACCTAAATGTAAGACTTCAAATTATAAAATTCCCAGAAGAAAATGGGAAGCATCATGATACTGGATTTGGTAATAATTTCTTGGATATGACACCAAAAGCACATGCAATGAAAGCAAAAATAAACAAATGGGACTTCAAACTTAAAAACTCCTATGCATCAAAGGGTATAATCAACAGAGTAAGAAGGCGACCTACAGAATGAGAGAAAATATTTGCAAATCATATATCTGATAAGGGATTAATATCCATGATGTATAAATAACTCCAACAACAAAAATTAAAAATAAGATTAAAAAACTAAAGATTAAAAAATGGGCAAAGGACTTGATTAGATATTTCTCCAAAGATGATATACAAATGGCCAACAAACTTATAGAAAGATGCTCAACATCACTGATGATTAGAGAAATGCAAATCAAAACCATAATGAGGTATCATCTCGCACCTATCAGGCTACTATTTAAAAAACAAACAAAAAAAACAAAATGAAAAAACAAGTATTGGTGAGGATGTGAAAAAACTGGAAGACCTTGTACCCTGTTGGTTGGAATGTAAGTAAAATGGTATTGTCACTTTGGAAAACCATATAGCAGTTATTCAAAAAATTAAAAATAAAATTACCATAAGATCCAACAATTGGGTATATATCCAAAAGAACTGAAGGCAGGATCTTGAAGAGATATCTTCACACCCATGTTTGTAGCAGTGCTATTCACAACAGCCAAAAGGGAGAAGCAACTCAAATGTCCATCAACAGATGAACAGATTAACAAAATGTGGTGTGTCTACACATGTACACATGTATGTGTGTGTATATATACACATACAGAAATATATATGTATAGACACACACACACAACGGAGTATTACTAGCCTTAAAAAGAACAGAAATCCTGTCACATGCTACAACGTGGAAGGACAGACCTTAAGGACATTACGCTAAGTGAAATAAGCCAGTCACAAAAAGACAAATACTGTATGATTTCATTTGTATGAGGTATCTAATGTAGTCAAATTCATAGGAACAGAAAGTAAAATGGTGGTTGCCTGGAGCTGGGGGAGGAGGATGGAACGTTGTTGTTTAGTGGGTATAGTTTCAGTTTTGCAAGATTTAAAAAGTTCTAGAGATTGGTTGCACAACAATGTGAATACACTTAATACTCCTGAACTGCACACTTAAAAACAGTTAAGATGGTATATTTTGTTATATGTTTTTTGTCACAATTAAAAATTGCTTAAAAGAAAATTAAATTTCAAATTTGATCCGTCAGTCTCATTTGCCACATTTTCAAGTGCTCAGCTGAATTCCACAGTGCAGCTCTGGAGTATAAATGATTTGTGAGTCGTTTTCTGGCAGTAGGTATTTGCCTAAATATTTAATTGCAAAGAAGTGAAAAGGCAGCCAATAGATCAAATACAGAAAGAAGGCACTAAAAAGACAAAAAGAAAACCGGTGAGAAAATATAGGTTTTGGATCGTATGATGACAAATCCCTCTCTTTAATCTGTTGGCCAAGGATCAGCTCTCACCTTTCCCTCCTGGAGTGTTAATTTTTGTTTTTATCCATAACAAGGTATTCTTTTCTTTGGTACATGCTTTTCTCTACCCAATAAGTATCCAATGTTTGGGGCCAAAACTGTTCTGCTGAACTATTGCTATTTGTCCACAGCTAGGATCTCTGAGGCACCAAAGTGCTAATGATGGAAGACTTCCCAGACATCAAAGGTAGTTTCACTTCTGGCTTGAAGGGCTGGAGGTCTGACTCAATCATGAATTAAACGTTGACTCCTGAAAGCCTGAAGGGCTTGAAAGAAAACTGCCTGTAGGCAAAGCCATCAAGCTCTCACAACCCTTGAATTATCCTCAAAGGTCTAAGCAAAATCCTTTTAGGTGTTCATCAGCTTTACAAATCTGAATTGCTCTGAGAAGTTAGGATTGAAAAAAATTGTTCCAGCCTTTCATGGGTCATGCTATTGCCATGAGAGAGGGGCAACGAGATCTTCTGGTGGACTGGGGAGTCCTTTAAGACTAAAGTACAACGTCTGAAGACCACAGAACAATGTCTATACATTTCAATGGCTACCAAATAACACACAGTTTAAATAAAACAAAGAAGAAAAAAGATTCTTGGAGACATACAAGTGACCTCATTGCATTTATAGCATGGTGAAAATTAATGTTAGTTCAGCCACCTTGTCAGAAACAACAGGTACAAATTATATTCTTCACTTGCAAACTGTGAGTCTATAACACAGCCCAACAGCCTTTCAAGAATTACTTAGTGAATAACTAGTGTTTTCAATACTTTGTCACTATATTTTAAGACCTGGGCCTTGACACGGATTAGCTAAACAGACAAAAATTCTTTATCTTGCTTTTTAGTGAACCACATTTAGAGTTCAGCCAGCTTCTGGACAGGGTTGGAATAAAATGCAAAGGCAGCAGTCCAGGCCCATTTCCCCTTCAAAGGTTTTCTTACTTTCAAAAATAAAGTATGTTGGCATTGCACTTATTTGTATGGAGGCACTCATATGGCAGTTCAGCCACTCAGACATGCTTGAACAAAGAACAATTTTCATCTTCAAATTCAGACTTTCAGGGGGGGAGCAGAATCCCCAAGTGGGGAGGAAGTGTCAGGACAGCACCACTCAGCCAGCCAGATTCAAGACTGGTGGGATGGATGGGAGGACGGATGTCACCATCGCCTGGCTTACATCCTCACTGCACCTCGAGGCGGTGTCCACTACGCACAGAAACAGTGCAGACTCGCCAGGCTGCTCCCAACAGCTACTCACCGCTGTGCCGTGAACAGTCCTCCTTCGCGTGGAGCCCTCCGGTGGTGTTACAAAGAATTTTGGTCGCTCCATCGGATTTCTAGAGTGTGCAGCTTTGTAGGGCATGATGTTGATGGGGCTGCAAGATGCTGAACGAGGACACATGGGGATAACTAGGGTGCAGGTGATTGTTTTACACACAAGAGTGCCAGAGGAGCAGTTGAAGGAAAGCCAAAAGCAGGATCAGGAAAAGGAGCAAAGCGGAGATAGAGAGAAAAGTGGGGAGAAGATGTTATTACCTAAAGGTGTCCAGAACCATCACACTCAACTCTCCTCACGGTCCTATTAGTTTACAGTGTGTCCAAAAGGAGGGCATGTCCGAAGGAAAAATCTGGAATATATAAACTATTTGGCTATTCAAATACTTATTAAAGATATAGATGTAAGCCAATAATTACAGAGAGCAATGGTCTTATAGTCCCATAAACAGATGGTTCTGGTAAAATGCTACATTAGTGACAGATAATTTTAAGATAAGGATTGTTTATAATTAGATTTTTTCCTAATAGCTTTAAGATGGAACAAACAGTGGAAAGACAGCAAGTGAGCAAGCAGGCAAGCAAGATACACTGCAATTATTTGGGGAGTAAAATTCAACAACCACTGGGGAAAAAAAGCAACTGAATTTTTAAAATGTTAAATGACCAAGTCTTATCAGGTATTAAGACTTGTTATAAGAATAATAATTTCCAGAAAAAAAAATTCTGTAAATGTTTTATCTACTTAAAGGCAAATCAAATGCATGCTTCTGGGTTTTCCCCAAAAGCCAAGGCATTTGATGGTTCATAACAAGCAGCAGAACGTATCGGGAAATGGGATGTCATCATTTAAAACGGTGAAGGGAACATAAATATGTTAGAATTGCCAAAAATAAAGTTGAATCACGAACAGCTGTTGCAGTTTTACTCAAGATGGAAATATTTTTTTGAAAACCACGTAGCTTCTGACCATTCACCTTCAAAGGAACATTATCATTAATCAAGTGATTCTGAGTAACAGTGGGTTTAAAGAAATTCACAGAACACTGCATAAGTATCAAGCATGTGGGTACTAATGTTCCAAGGTTCATTTTCAGATCTCATCCAGAAATCTTGTTTTCCAGCAAAAAATAAGACAATTAAACATGACTACTGAGGGGAATGATATGTATTTGGACCACGTTATAAAATGACTTTACCCAACCCTAGCCATTGTAGCAACCCTTTAAAGAGACTGTTACGTCAACTGAATATAATAGTATTAATAAATTAAAAACTCAAAAGTTAACAGGACAAATTCAAGGTAATCTCAATTTCAGAATTATAGTTAAAAATTTTTAAGTGCTTTTTTGGTTTAGTCTATAGACAGAAAGTCCATCAGATTGCATCTTTATTCCTGTGTTCTCTTTCATTAAATGCCTTGCAGTATCTTCTGGTTATCACTGAATGGTCAAAGCGGTGAATCGATTGGAAACTGCACTCTCTTCTCCCATCATCTGAAAACAGAACCCTTATTTCTTGGATAAGGTGAAACACTTTGCATTCCCTCAGTTCTCCTTAAAAGGTATATGTCTTACTTCCAAACTGACATAAAGCTTTACCTCAGACCTTAATCGTGAAGGAAGTTTCCTTTGTGCTGTGAAGGAGACCCTCTTCTCATTTGGCTTATTGTGATCACAGGGAAAACTGTCTGAAAACAACCTTTTCTCAAGTGCCACAACAAAGCATTTGCCCTTCCCAGACAAAGAAAGAATTCATTAAAGCAAACCTCTTCCAAGCCAATCAAATGCCTTTAAAGAAGAACATCCTGGCACAAGGCACTTCTGTGGGATTAATGACTAAGAGAGGCACACACAGCCCAGGGCACAGCCAGAGGCCATTAACTGCCCAAGGATCAAGAAACCCTAGAAGACAGCCCTGCTCTGAGGCCATGGGTCTGACACTGAAAAAGGAATGAAGCACAGAAATATGATTTCTTTTCCCTCTAGTGGAAAGTAATAATTTCAGGGGTATCTGTGGAGCACTTCTTCCTTGGAGCACTTCCTGAGACCACCGTGGACGTAAACCAATCTCATCATGCCTCTGGTTCATTCTTTATTACAGTGCTGAGTTAATGTGAAGGAAAGGAAAAAAACATCCTTAAACCTACCTAATGTAGTCCATACAAAAATCCTCAAATTTAATTCTTCAAGAAACATCGTCTGGCTAATTCTAAGGATACTACATTTCATGGGATTTATCGCCGTTCTTAACAGCAACTATGGAAAAACCTGAAACCTTTAAATCAATTATTCTAATAATCTTGCCCTTCTGAAGAAATAGGAAGAGCAATATATGATTGTTGTTGTTTTTTCCCTCCTAGAGTGCCCTCCATATCCCAAAGTAGTTTTATTAAACATAAAATTTCTTTTATGGAAATGTCTTTGAGAAAGCCTTCCACAATATCTGTATTCCTTTCTACTCTTGGTAGCAAGAGTGCATTAATTTAACGTACTCAGGATTTTCTATGTGAAATAATGGCTGCAGAGAAAAGATAATGCAGTTCTAATGCACTCTAGTGGCTAGAGTGCAGCAGAGAGAATAATTACATAGTAGAATAATAACAACATTTATTGAGTGCCTACTACGTGCAGGTACTATTCGAAACATTTTACATGTGTTAACTCATTTAATCCTGAGTTCTAATAATCACATGTATCTTGAATGTATTTTTAAAAATGGGCAAGAAAAAAATCAACCCAAAGCAGTGGTCACAATGAAACGTATGAGACTCTGATTTCCAATTTTCAACTGCTCTTATTACTTGTTCTGGGAATTTGCAATCACCAAACACCCTAGGAGTAAGGATGGCTGTTTTGATCTGCTACTGTAACCCTGGCTCTGGATGTAGATCATCCTCTCGCCAATGGCAACTGGATATGAGGTAAACTCAAGGGACGACACTAAAATGGGAAGACAAGAAAAAATAATCAAGGAGAGCAGATGGAAAAATAAAAGTGATGGGAAAAACGTTTTTGAGGAGATAAGAGTAAGAGACGTTTACATGAATAATTTCAAATGGAAATTTCTAAACATAACAGTTTTGGTTCATTAAACATAAGCTGTTATCAATGCAATAATAGGTAACAATGATCTAAGGAATGTATTAATAAAACAGGCAACTCAAGTAAAGGCTATGTATGCATTGCTTCACACTAAAATACATTACAAAAATGTATCAATTTGTGAAAAGGAGAATGGAAAAGTTGCAAAGTAAAGAAGAGCCAGTTAGCAGATTAAAAAGCACCTTGGTTGAGCATAACAACGAAGGAAGGTGGGAAGCTGGGCAAGTCGAATGGGTGGAAAATGAGGAAATGGTGTTGGAAGAGACTAGAGGAAGAGTGAAAGAATTGACAAGAGTTAGTGATGACAGAAATAGCAAAGAAAGACAATTTTTTAGCTGTGAGGCAGTCCTTTAGTATGAAACAACATACAACGTGGAGGTTCAGAAGCATGAGAACCTTAAACTATTTAGATCCTATGAATTAGGACTGAAAAGCAGTTTTAAAGGTTTTTCAATTAGCTGGACATAAAGAAAAGCTTTCATGACTTATATGAAAGTATGACAAAATGGACATAAAAATAAAGAATCTTGAAATAAACTGTAGTTTTTCCTTCAGAAAAATCTCAGATGCAATGTGACAATTGACAGGAGAGTTACTTTATAGAAAACACAGATCACTGTGGTCCAGCTAGTTGAACGCACAGTGGTAGAGAGAGCATCACGAGGGTGCCGAGGATAGAAGCACGTTTAAGATCTAGTCCACCAATTTTCTAAGTGCCTCTGATATAAGTCACTTATTGTCAATCTCTTGTTTTCCACAGGCAGGTGGTGGGAATGCCTGCACTTGCTTTCTTGACTGCCTCCCAGGGGTACTGTGAGAATTCGGGTTGATACTAGCTCATCGGGCACCATGGATGAAAGATATCATGAAACCACCAAGAATTATTATTAAAAAAGAGGGCTAATGAACATGAAGAGGCTTGCAGAGGCAAAGCCTTTTTAAAGGGAGCTTTATGAAGCGGCTATGCAATTTCCCACGTGCCAAAGATGAGGGCTGGTTACATAGATACACCAATTGTGCCCAAAGATATTTGGGAAAGTCAAAATCAACTCACCATGAGAGAGACACTGCCAAAAGCCTAATATGTATTTTTCTTTCCAGCTAGATGTAGACTCTATACTAACTTCTCATTAAACTAATTGGCTCATTCAGGGGTGTTTTGTATTTCAAAAAAGTAGAGGAGTTATAACTAATTATAATAACTAGTACTTGGCACATTTTACATATTTTCAAAGTATGTAACAAATAAGAACACCGTAACTAGCCTTCTCCACAACTCTTTATAGAGTTTTCAAAGGGTACTATTCCTCGATTACATATAAAAGAGTAGCCCAGGGAGGATAAGTGACTAGTCCACAGCTACATTATGAAACGCTATGCTTAAATCGGCTTGTGCTTTGAGTTTATCCCCAGGTCCACAAATTAGTATTAGATATTAAATTATTTCTACCTTTGATCATCTGCTCAGATAGATGCAGGGGCAGAAAGAAAGGTGGGTAAGGGATGGGATTTTCTGGTAACACTATGAACAGACAGAAGCCTCTGAAGCCATCTGATCACAGGGAGGGGTATCCTTTACCTGCCCGGCATCTGGTGTCCAGATAAGACACTAAGACGGATGCTCAGAGGAAACAATACCAGGGGCGTGAAACCAACACCAACAGACACATTTCCAATGCCATTCCACCGGGAGGAGGAGAAGCACACGATGGGAAAGATTGAGATGGGATTAGATGAAAATGGGCGGCTTAGAGATGCTTCTAAAGGAGGACTTTACCTCACGGAGAAAGTTGCACCTTGACAGTTTTACCTGTATCTCCAGACAAGGCAGCTGTGCTTTTACTTCTGGCCAGGAACGAATGTGTGGGCGTCAGCAATCTGTTAACCACGCTGCTCTCCCATGGGCTGAGCTGCAGGCGGCGAGCTAAACGTCACCACATAAGTGAGATGTTAGAAGCATTCTTTCCAGGGGCGAGGGGGTGCAAGGCATCGCCCCTATCGCTCCCACACGCCAGGCCCTCGAGAGAGAGACCTCGACAGAGACCAGGCTGTCCGGGGAGGGAGCTGGTGGAGAGTCAGGGCGGGAGGGACTCCGCTCAAAGGAGCAGCTATTCCATAAGGTGCCTCTCTTCAAGATGTTAAGTTTGTGGCAGGTTCTGTATTAGTTTTATGGACACAGATTTTGCTAACCACCCTCCTATGGATCCAACAGGTAACAAAACAGAAGAACCATTTCCAGCAGGTTTGGCATGTATCTCTGAGTCTGTCGAACCCATCTGCCCTCATCAGGACGGGCGGTGAGGAGACGGCACACACCTCAGCCAAAAGGCGTCCTAAGTACCCTGAATGTCAACTTCAACAAAGGCTTTGCCAGCTTAATGCAAGACTGGAAATATGTGAATAGAGAAAAGGTCTCCATTAAATTTTGCTACATCTCCATGCATTGCTACTTGGGCAACTGGGGGAAATTAGATATAATAAAATGAAAGAGGACTCATGCAAAGTTCTGTATAAGTTTTTCTTTTGACTTTCTCATTCAGCAAGCAAGTTCTTTCAGGTCCCTGGTTTGGCAACAACATAAAAATTCTGATGGAGGATAAGGGTAAAGCTGAAGATAAAATTAAGATAGAAAAGCCAAAATCCAATATAATCATAATGTCAGAAATTACTAGTGGGTGTGTGAAGAATCAAGAAAATAAATTTAAAATGATGCAATGAAGTGGAGTCCCAAATTGTACTGGGGCTTCGCAAGACCACTGTTAGGAAATGCATGCTAATTATAAATTAATTACTTTGCTTATACTGTTAGCTTCCAGTGATGGTCCATGAAAATATAGAAGCTACTTTCCAAAGGTATCAGGAAAGAAGCTTGCAAAATCCTACAAATATCACTAAAATAAATTGAGCATATACACTTGACCCTTGAACAATACAGGTTTGAACTGCGCAGCTCGACTTATATGTGGATTTTTCCACATTTTATATTTCCCAATAAATATACAGTTGGCCCTCGGTGTCCACGGATGCAGAACCCGCAGATGCGGAGGGCTCACTATGGAACTTGAGCATCTGAGGATTTGGCTATCTGCGGCGGCTCCTGGAACCAACCCTCTGTGGATACTGAGGGAGGGCTGTATCTCTATTTTAGAATACACTTCCAAGTCGCTTATAAAAGTCTTTCAAACTGTCTAAACCGGACAAGGCCACTTCTGTTCTGACCATAAACAGCAGGTGCAAGTCCTCTGGTCTCTGGAGCAACTGTCCTTATAATAATTTTTTATATATGTTATATTTTAAAGAAATGACTTCTGAATTCTAGGAAATTAGTTTTAGTTAATAGAAGCCATCCGATGTTAAAGGCTGTTGTAGAAAATATCTGCTCCTATTTGAAAGGAAGTACCAACCTCCAATAAGTACCTTAATTATCGGACTTTATTTTAAAAGAGTAGCTATTTTGATCAAGGTGCTGGTGAATTTAAGAATTAGTGAATTCTTTATTAGATTTTCTGTTTATTGGGAGAGTCTTCACGGTTAAATTAAATCTGCTGACAAATAAAAAGATCTGTTATAAAAACTATTGTAATAGTTACACAGTTAGTAGAATGCACAGTAGGATAAGTGTTATTATAAACTATAGTATGGCAGTGTGTGTGTGTGTATGTGTATCAACAGCAGAATATAGGCTAACCTAAAATTAGAATACATTCAGAGAATTAAATCAGTGGGAAAAGTGATTAGGATTAAATTAAAATCTTCAACAGAATTGTATTTTCAGTAGATGATAAAGGGAAGAAGAAGTGAATGCTTCCTTTTCTTAGATAAACTCTGTAGGATGACTGGCTTAGAACTGCAGAGATGGTTTATCAATGAAAAGCCATGCCTTTTTTTCCCCTTGATTGAGAAGCTCAATTACTTTATTTCTGTTGGTCTTTAAGGCATCAACCAAAGAATCTGCCTCAAATGAAGATCATTAAACACCCTCTTTGACTGATGTTTAAAGCAAATCCAAAGAGATTTGTTTTATAACTTTGGAACTGTGAATGAAAGATTTTGCGAGGAGAAACGTTTCCACTTCTACCACATTCATAACTATGCTCTAAGCAAGAGAGAAATAGATCTCTTCCGTAACTTTTTAGTAAAGGTTAGTACAGGAGAGTTACTTTATTTTTTTATTTTTTATTTTTTTTAACCTAGAGGGGCCTGATCTTGAGATGATAAGCTCCCGAAGGAAAGGTATTAATTCTCATGAAACAACTACAGTATTGATCCTAGTTAAGCACTTAAAATGAGATATTGACAATTCCCATAAAAGACCATCTGGTCCAAGGAGGCAACTAAACATTAGAGATATTTGTGCTACCCTGTTCCTTCACAAGCAGGAAATCACTATTCAGTTCCAGATGATGGGTGCCATGCAGAAATCAGGTAAGTGTTGCCACATCCTGACCTAAATGTTCTATGAAATCTTACATTTTTTAATATGATGGCAATTAATTAGATCTAAAACAGGAACAAAAAACCCCTGCTCCGGTCAAACAGAACACGTGGGCAGGATTCAGCTTTAGGTCCTCCACCATGTCCTCTAATCTAGATTCTGGGAAAAAAATGTATGAACTAATTTTCAGCAAAGAGTAGCCAATTTCCTTCTTACTTTTTTCAAATGCCCTATTCTTCTTCCTTGAGAAAAAAGCTGGTTAAGCAGGAAGTTTAAGATAATATGCAATACACATTTCTAATGCAAAAATTTCCAGAGGCAATATTCCCTCTGTTGCAGTGATTACAGAAATCTTTGGTAATCAGGGGTTTCCTTTAACTCGGGCATTTTATCAGTTTATGTGACACTATATTCAGGTGTGATGATCAAAATATTTAAAAACTGGTGGGGCAAGGCACCAGTAGAGCTCTACTAGTAGAGCTAGTAGATAACACTCTGTAGGGCCTGGGGAAGCACAGCTCGGGGAACTGGAGATTTACCAACCGGTATGGAAATATTCCAGCATTTTGAATAACCGCAGAGCATTCCAGCTGAATGTCAACTTTAATAGTACCAGAGCTTCAATTTAATATCAGCTTTAAGGCCTGTGCTATAGGGCTGAGAAAGCTCAAACAATCTAGTAATGGTGTACACTCTCTATGAGCAGACTGTAAAAGCCTCTAATAATTTGACAAGAATGCTCTCTACTTTGATAATAAAGCATAATCCAATTTAAAAAATAGATAGCAGAAAAGAAATTATACTAACTAAATTACTTAAATCTCTTAATTAGAGAAGTGCAAATGCAGAAGATTTCTATTCTCATTAAAAGACAGAGTCCTCTCACTGTGCTAGGCTTCTGCCTAACTTAAAAAAAAAAAAAAAAAAAAAAAAAAATTGCTTCCTGGACCACACGGGAGCCCCTGGATGAAGCGGATCTTTCTTCCAGGCTGACCTTGTCAGTTAGACCAGAACTGGTTCACAGTTCTTTTGATAAGGGGGCAGGAGACATGGAACCCGTAAATTTAGTGCTCTCCCCCTTATCCTTTTAGTCCAGCTTAGCATTGGGTTTTATAGGCCTGCGCCATGATTCAAGGGGCAATTTCCTGGCCCCAGCTATGAACTGCTTATTGAACTGCCCCTGACCCTTAACCTCACCCAAAGGAAGAGTGCGTGGAGTCAGGATTGATGTAAGGAAGGACATCCATGAAGGAGAGAACTACAAATGCAGCGCAGCAACAACGTGGGTTGGGGGCTGGTGATCTCTGTTCTAGTCCCTTTTCTCCAGCGATTAACTTGCAGGATATGAAGTCAGGCCCTTCACCTCTTAGGGACTCTATTACCCCAACTGAAGCAGATGAGCCAACCAACAAATTTTTCCCAGTTCTAAGATCCAATTACTTAAGAATATCCAATCAGATATTGTCATGCAGAGTCTACAAAACATCTTATTTCTAGTTGACACAGCACTGTCAATCAACAGAAGTGTGGATAGTACTCTATTCGGTTTATTGCCCATCTGCCTACCCCCAACCTTGCCCCAGTTTCGGCTATGGGATTGTAGGAGGCAATAAGCCAAGGTTTAACTGAAAACTTCTGTGAGTCCCAGTTATAGTTTGTCTTAGACCCACGTTCACAAAAATATAAAATTCAAGTGCTAAGTGACCAACTCCAAAGAAAAGATGAACACACAACTGTTGCGAACAGCATGCTATATTTTACGTTATTTTAAGGGAATTGGTTTGAAAATAAAGGCTACTTATGAAAGGAACTTCAATTCATAATACTTTTCTCTAACATATAAAAGGCCGTTAATTTGACTACATGTCTAATATCAATGATTTAGGCAAACTAGGTTAAAAAAAATGATTTAGGTTAAAAGGCAAGAATAGGCAGTTGTTCATTTACTGCTTTAAGAGATTAATTATAACATCAACGCATTATATTGTACATAACAATGACACCATAACTTTTATACAATACAAAATATACAAATACACATACACACATATAGAACATGCACACATTATATTCTTTTTAAAGACTATAAATACTTCAAAACCAATCAGTTTCTTAATAAAGCATTCAAAGTAACCACAGTTTGTTACTTTCAAAGAGTATGTGTTTTTATATTGCACAATAATTCTTTGGTTTTTTTAAATTTAAAATCATTTTAGTTATGTAAAACAAGTAGCTTATCTTAAAAGCTTGATTTTTCATTCTATGATACATAAATATATAAAATAAAACTTTCATATTATAAGTAACTCAACATTCATGTACTGTAAATCCATGGGATGAATAAAACTCAAAATTCAAATAAAATGTTAATTGGAGGACTATGAATATTGAAATTTTTAGGAGGCTTAAATAATGATATTCTTGAAGTTAGGCCAAATCCCTTTAAATGAATGGACACCAGAAAACCAGTCACGCACACACAAGAAATGCAGTAAGAAAGGTTTGGTTAAAGGAGAAATAAATTAGCAAAATGAAATCTATCAACATGAATCATTTAAAAAGGTCTTTTAGAAAGTTAAAGCCTGGAATTCCCCAAGTACAGATGAAAAGTCAAAGACAATCTGATTGAAGTGAAATAAATGTTCATAACAAAGATTATTTGCATGTTGGTAGATAAGTGGGTGATTTCTGGAGCTGTAAACTCATGTACTAAAAACTTGAGAGAAGCACCGCTTTCGTCACTGCTAAATGCAATCATTCAGCCAAGTTCTAAAATGAGAACCGTTCTTGTTGCAAGGAAAATGCTGCTCAGACGTTTATTGCTTTTTTACTCGGAAGTTTTTTCTTCCTATTTAAGAAACGTAGGGAAAGCAACTTCAGATGCTTATTTTTATCTGTAAACATCCAGAAAAAAAAAAGCATTAAGGAAATAACAGAACACTTTTTTTGTTTTCCTTTTGACTGTACCTCTATCTGGAGAATTTAGTAAAGTTGCAGATGAAGAGGAGAGCCGCTTGCTAATGACGGGATCAACATGTTTCGAAAGATTCATGGTGGAAACTGACCGCCTGTCTGGATCTAAAACAAATGGAGATAATGCTAATTGACAGCCAGCATGCAGGATTGCAATTTCCTAGTTCACTGATGGCAGGAAAAACTAGGATTGGATGCTTTCAGCTCTATGACTAGATCTTTACTATAGCACAGTTTTCTAAGTGGACATTTTAAAGGTAACTTAAAGGCTAGAAATAATACTCATTTTTCTTATAGGAAAATAAAAATATAAAATAACTATTCAGCTCACCAGTTAGTCAGCTAGGGAAATTCAAGCATATTGTTATAATACAGCAAATGTAGGAAGACCAAAGGAAAGGCAGCGGAGGGCAACGAAAATAATGGAAGGGGACCGTGGAGCAAAAAAGGGCCCATAAAAGTGAACGCCTTCATAATTTCCCAAAGTGTGAACAATGGGGTAGTAATAGTGCTGGTAAGCTAGAATGCAAACACTAGAATCAAAAGAACACCAGGTTCTGTGCATCTGCTGATACCTTTGCTTGTAGAGTCATTTTACCCAGGGCATTAAAGTTCATTATAGAAAAACAGATTAAAAAGAAAGAAAAAGAAACACTTTAGGTGTGGAAAGGATGGCCCCCAGAGCACTTCTTTTTTAAAAGTATACTAATAACCACACCTCTGTGCCTATAACACAGAGTTTAGTGTGGTTTACAGATGTAGAATCAGCCCACAAACTTGCCTAACAAAACTGGCGGCAATGCAAAGAAAATCAGAATTCTTTCTCTTTAAGTTTATTAATAATATTCTTATTGCTGTTGGATAATTTTAGGGTAATTCTTAAAGTTCAAGTCAGAAGAGAAATAATAGCTGTATAAAAGGCAAAAATCAGCTCTGATAGTTTGCTCTCTGTACAGTGGAACTAAGCTATAACCACACTCACTAGTGTAAATCACAATCCCTGAATAAAACTGCGCATAAGGAAAAGTCTAAAAATCTCATCATTATATTTACGTAGGATGCAGGGAGTTTTTCTGACCTATAATAGCCAAAGTTAAAGGGGTTTTGCCATATTTTATTTTATTTTCTATGGTTAGCTTCTTCTAAAACTGAAAACAAACCAAAATATTCCTCGTGAGAGAGGCCTTCAAACCCCGTTCCCACTGGTCTAACTAACCCTGGTGGTGAAAATGTTAAAATTTCCCCCACAGAATAACCATTTTGGGCCATTATTTACAGTGTGAAGGGATAAGCAAGTCTTCCACCAACATCAGACATTCCTGTCTTCTACACGGACTCATCTTTACGCTTGAAGCAATTTAATTAAAAAAATTTTTATTTACTGACGTATCCTTGACTTACATGAAGCAATTTAATTATTGAAAGGAAAATAACCAAACATCATTTCTGTGACTCAAATTTACACTTAACTGATGGGCTCTTAGGGCAATCCTAACAAAGAAAAGATTTAGGGTAAAATGTCAAAAGGAACATCTTAATGATAAAATGTGAGGTTCAAGGGCACAAGGAAGGAAAATGAAAGTCATTTCCAGGAGATCTTATAGCAATACATTTTCTGATATTGCTTTATATGTTAAGCTTCAGTTGGGGGGAAACTGTGTCTACGTGCAGGCCTATCATGAATCATTAAAATTATGGAGATATAATACGTATTTATTATATTACTTAACATATAAGAATTTTTAATCTTTTTCTTTTCCTCTCTGAACAAAACACAGATCCACAAAAGGATTTATGAAGAATCGGTTTAAAATGTATAAAGTTTTACAAAGCAGTGCGAGCTGATGTGGGAGCAGTGAGACAACACACTGATTTAATCTGGATTAAATTCAACTTCTAAGATTTGTTTGTTGTACCTACCACAAGTTAGGCATTGTTGTGAAGTAAGGGGCACTCAAAATGAGCGAGACCTGGTCACTGCTCTCAAGATCTCTGCAGATCGTTCTGACCTTTGAGAATTTTGGCAAATTCCCGTTATTTTCAAACTACTCTGTTCCAGTATAAGAGCAATTTTCTCTAATTCACAAACCTTATAAAAAAGGATTTTATCCAATAGCTCACAAATACAACGCTGGTTTCTCTTGCTCTGAGTGGCAATAACAAAGGTCATATATTGAACTGAGTATGGAAGCAAGAAGTAAAGCTAAGTAACTTGAGTTCCCCTCAAAAATGTTTGAAAATCTGTAACAGGTTTACATGTGTAACGTGCACATGTAAAACATGAAGCCAGGTAAAAGAAAAATAAGTAAGGTTATAAAAGTATATACCATGACAGCTTTTTTGCATGGAATATGCAAAATTATCCCTAGAATGAAATATCACATGTAAATGATCCTTATGACCACAGATTTGATATGTGCCCCACAGCAAATACCACTGGGTCATGAAGAGCCAAAGGAAAAAAACACGCTTTCAAATTTGGTTCACTGCAAAGTTGTGGCAACATGCTTTTAGATCTTTTTAAATGCAGGGGTTATTGAAGATACACTGAATGTTAGGAATGAAAGAGAATAAAGCAAACGAAAATCCATAGTTATTCAAATTAAAACTGAAAGTGGCAACAGCTGTACTGATGGGGCGGTCGGGTGGATAAAGCCACACTGGATGTACTTTGACCCCTGGTGATTTATTAATGAAAAAACATTTTTTTTAAGGTTTTATCCAAAATGATCATTTAAAAAGAAAGTAAACATAGCACATGTAATTACTTTATTTCAATACCTTTAAGTCACCTGAGTCATATTATCAACACTTGAGAAACACTGTGCCACGTCCCAGATCTAGGTCTATGCAACAGGATATTAAGCATGCATTATGACTAAGGTGGTGATGGTTCAGCTATTGATGAACTGGCCCTAGGTCTGAGGTGCTAGCTACAGGTCAGGCAATCAGCAAATCACAAGGATGTCTGTACCACGTTTTCTAGTACCACCAAAAGTTGTGAAGTGGTGGTCCAGTCCTGCTAAATCGAGAAAGGTGAATGATGACTCAACAAAACCACCTGGGGACAGAATGTAAGACAATGATTTTTCAAAGTAAATTAAAAAAAAAAAAAAAAAAAAGCTTATTAGACTCACACAAATGAAAAAGAACTGACACACTATATAAAATTCAAGGTGCATTGAATTTACAGTACAAAAATAAAGCCTTTCACTAAATCCAAATTTCAGTATGATTTTATGTCAATTCAAGAACAAGGGAACATCCATTTGCTTGGACATCTACTATTTCTAGCTTCAGAAATCTGTATTTTCTCTTGAAGAGCCTTAGTGTTGCATATACTTTAGGGTCAGAATACATAAGCTCATAGTATTGATTCTGATTGTCAATATTGCTATGGTTCTTCCAGAGAAAAAGACGAAACTGGTTAACCTATTGCATAATCCTGAAACCCCTATGCAAATGAATTACTTAAAATAATGTAGAGTTGAAAGTAGTTGTTTAGAAACATTGCATAGATTTCCATTTCTTTAAAGAATTTTGTGAAGGATGAGAAAATCAGCCTGTGTGGAGGGAGGGAACCTTATCTTCTTACCTCCATCACCCTCTTATCCTCAAACAGTAGAAGCATCGTTTAAGTGTTAACTTAATTATTTCCGCAGGATTTTTGTTTTGCAAACACAGAATAAAAAAGCAACTGTGACTTGTACTGTCCAGAAAAAAATAGTGATTTTTGAAAGCGGTTACTGTCTGTTTACCTGCGCTGCGGATACTGGGGCTCCCGTGGAGAGGACCTCCCCATGACCACCGGTTATGCTTCTGTTTTGGCTTCTGGCTCCTTTCCATCGTACGTCGTACAACGGCTTCATGGCGTTCCTTAAAGGGAAGAGAGGAGCTGATGATTAGATTTCACCTGGTTGTCTGAGGAGTCTTCAACTTAAGGCCGAGTGGAGTGAGAGGTACTACTTAAACTTCCTAAGTCCTACACCTTAAGGTGAGAGTAATATCAACCTGGGTCGGGGGTTGCTGAAATTATTAGGTACCAGTTGATAAAGCGCTTGGCACACAGCAGGTACTTAAATAAATGACGATTACTATTACTACTGGGAGTGTGATGTTTTCATCAACTCACATAAGCCTGGTAGTGCAGGTCTTAGCTTAAACGCCTGTGGTACTGTATTTTAAAAACAGCATCTGGAATCTACGGATGTGGGTAATCCCAGCCCCACAACTTAATGGACTGTACGACTTTCTGTAACTTACCTATTCTGAGTCTAAATGTCCATTTTCACAAAAACTGACAACACTTACTCAAGGATTGAGTAAGAGTTAAATGAGACAATCTATGGGGAAACGTTTGTAAATGGTAAAGCCCTACAGAAATCCAATTACTGGGAGTAGTCTTAAGACTTCAGTATAGATGAAGTAAACATAAATAAGTTATAGGTCTAGACCAGAGAAATGAGCTTTTAAAGGTCCTGGGGCAACAGTGACAATCATACCATTCTCTACCTGATTTCCACACCACAACCTCCCTAGAAACCATGACTCTGTAGATCCGCTGCCTCTGAGACATTCCTGCTGTGCATCCCAGCACCGTAACGGGAAGCTCCACAGTAAACGTGCTGCGCTTCTGAAACAGACAAGCCTCCCACGTTTCCCTCGGAGCAGCATCCCACCTTGTCCTCCTCGAGCCTCTGCCTTCGCTTCTCCTCCACAGCAGCCCTCCTACGTTCCTCCTTCAGCCTCTGCTCTTCTAACTTCTTCTTCCTCTCCTCCAGGTGCTTTTCGTAGTGCTGCCTGGCCCGCTCTTCTCTCTCTAACCAGATTATCTCTCTTGCAGCTTCAGGAAGAAAAATGAGGGAAATCAAACACAGGCAGGTTGAAAAACTTAACAGTTAGGGCTGTAGAAACGGCCCACATTTAACAAACATGGATGGGGTCTTTGGTTTTAATTAACCAACCATGGCCTTTGCTTTTCTCAAATTTTCAGGAAAAAAATATTACTGATAAATTTTTAGCGTAACGTACTATGCAAACAACGAGGCCAAAGAAGATGCACTGAATTCTACTCTTTGGGAACTGGAACAGCCCTCTAGTTTGGTATATTATTACTGCAGAAGAGTGCATGCATCACATCTCAATGCTGATAGCGATGTGATGCCCTCAAACCCACAGTACCATCTGTCTCTCTCTCATTAAAACATGTGATATCCTCCAGATCAAAAGTGCGTGCCTTGGTCTTCCCTGGTGGTGCAGTGGTTAAGAATCCGCCTGCCAATGCAGGGGACACGGGTTCGAGCCCTGGCCTGGGAAGATCCCACATGCCACGGAGCAACTAAGCCCGTGTGCCACAACTACTGAGCCTGCACTCTAGAGCCTATGAGCCACGACTACTGAGCCCACGTGCCGCAACTACTGAAGACTGCACGCCTAGAGCCCGTGCTCTGCAACAAGAGAAGCCACTGCAATGAGAAGCACACGCACCGCAATGAAGAGTAGCCTCCGCTCGCCGCAACTAGAAAAAGCCCGCACGCAGCAACGAAGACCCAACGCAGCCAAAAATAAATTAATTAAATAAATACATTAAAAAAAAATTTACCAAAAAAAAAAATGTGTGACTTCATTTGTTTCAACATAGCATTGTTTCTGTAAGTGTTAAAAGGATTTGGGAGAAAATTCCAGATTGATAGTTGATGAAAGATATGCCTCACAGGCATATCACACTGAGTCAGTAAAAGGATGTCAGGGATCAAATAAACAGCTGACTTTGTGGCTGAAGAGTCCATAATCTGTTTAGGTAAGACTTAAAAAAAAGCTGAATGAAAATATACAACTCAAAAAATATGGTTCAATGATGGAATGCTTCCTGTCTTCTTCACATATATATGCTCCTTCTTCATTTCAGGGAAAAATAAATCCCACAAAACTTTTTAAAATATGATGCTTCCTTCAGCCGTGATAGCTAAACACATTTTTAATGTGAGTTATTAACATTGTTGGCAAAAGTGTCCAAACAAAATATCGAGCATAAACCTGGAGGACACTATGGTGGTATAGCAATTAAAATGTTACTTTTTAAGGGAAAAACAATAAATTCAGAACATTTTGTTTCCTCTAAATATTTGAAATTAGAGATTCTGTATTTCTGCTACCATTAAATCTTTCCAGAGCTATTCATTTCAGGAGACAAATCTACTGAAATGGATCTGAACTGACTTGACTTTCATGGAAGGAAAAGGATGAGGACAAACCCACGGTAAGTTTGTCCTCTGACATCACTCAGGGTGGTACATAGAGATCTGGGTTTTCCCAGCAGCTCTGCTGCTAACACATTGTGAGATCTGGACAATTTCATTTGGATTTCAGTTTTCTCTTGCCTAAAACATGAAGAAATTGATCTTTAAGGTTCCTTCCTTCCAATGTTAAAAGCCCACGGTTTTAAAGAAATTCTCAGGCCCAAGTTAAAAGTTTACTCAGAGAAAAAGCACATAGTATGTGCTCAATAAATATTTACTGCATGACTGAATAAATAAAAAAAATACTCTGAGAACACATATTAAAAGTAACAGATAGACAGCATTATTCACAATAGCCAAGATACGGAAGCAACCTAAGTGTCCATATCAATAGATGAATGGATAAAGAAGATGTGGTATACATAGGCCATGGAATATTACTCAGCCATAAAAAATAATGAAATCTTGCCATTTGTGGCAACATGGATGGACCTAGAGAATATTATGCTAAGTGAAATAAGTCCTACCTAAACTTGGCCTTAATATCTTTATTTGGTCTTGTTCTGCATTGCTCTCCAAAACGGCCTCTTCATTCTCCCTGGAGACCTTTCTCCTTACTGCAGCTCCTAAACAAACCATACTTCCCCCATCTCTTTGCTCCTGTGGTTGCCTTGCTGGGAAAGTTGCTGTCCTTTTTTTTATCCAAACAGATCCATCCTTTAAGGCAGTAGCCTCATAAAAACACAGATTGCTGGGCTCCAACCCTCATTCATTTCTACTACTTCTAGGATGGGGCCCAGTAATCTGCATTTCAAACAAACTTCCCAGGTGATTCTGGTCCCAAGTGATCCACTGATGGCATATGGAGGAACACTGCCCTTAAGGTCTTCTCCAGAAGCTTCATCTCTTCAGGGCTCACTGCTGCTCTTATGACATCTACCACAAACTTTAGCATTTCTTATACTTGGATTTCTATGTAGCAAAGAACTCGCCCTCCCACTTTTTTCCACTCACTATAGTGTTTTTCACAACTTGTACATAACCAAGGGTCTTATTAATTACTTCCTGATTCACTGAGAACTACTTCTTGACTCATTCACCCATAACTGTCTGGTCTTAGGCAAATTACTTAACTTCCTTATGCCTCACTTCTGTCAGGGTAGATTTTGGCTACATATAGGACCTTCTCATGGGTTTACTGTGAGGATTAAAAGAAACATTACATCTAAAATAGCTAGAATAGTTCTCTGCACTTAGTAAGCATTCAGTAAATATTAGCCATTATTGCCAGATTTGTCATCATCGTAATTCCAATTCAGAAAATTAAAGGTAGCTCTTAACATTGTGTTATCAATCACAACAGGGCTAGACATTATTACAACAATAGTTAGTTTTATCCCAAATAATCTTTTAAAGGAAGAATATTTGTTTATTAAACTCCTGAGTTCCACTTCTAATTTTCTACCAGGACGTGGAGATCCTATTGCAGTGCCTTTTTAAACAACTGTCGTCTTTAAACAGCCATACAGAGAACAGGCAAACAATGGTGAAATAGCAAACAATAGTTTCATATTATTGCAGAGTATGCTGCTGACTGCTAGGATTATTACCAAGTACAGACCATGCAATCTTTTAAACTGAAGGATAACATAAAATATTTCAATATTTTAAAAAGAATTGAAAGTTAACTTATTCTAAGAGGTTTAGTTATTTAAAATATTCCCTGTGGATGATAGATAATATCAAAGTTTTGTATTTTCTCATTAAGAAATGAGACTTTTGAACGCAAGAAAAAAAGTCAACAATTGCTATGGACTGAATTGTGTCCCCTCCCCCTGCAATTCATATGTTGAAGCCCTAATGCCCAATGTGACTGTATTTGGAGATAGGGCCTTCAGGAGGTAATCACGGTTAAATGATGTCATAAGGGTAGGGACCTAATCCAATAGGATTACTGTCCTTATAAAAAGAGACACCAGAGAGCACACTCTCCCTCTCTCTTCACGCTCAGAGGAGAGACCACGTGAGAACAGAGCGGCCACCTGAAAGCCAGGAAAGGAGCTCTCATCAGAAACTGAAGCCTACCAGAGCCTTGATAGGCTTGAACCAGAGCCTTGATAGGCTTGAACTTTCCAGTCTCCAGAACTGTAAGAAAATAAAGTTCTGTTGTTTAAGCCCTGCAATCTATGGTAGTCTGTTATGGCAGTCTGAACAGACAAATACAACTCATTCAGTATTTAAATCATTAACATTCATTAATTTCATAGAGGCAGCTCTATAAAAGAATAACATGTCCCAAAAAAGGACCTGTGATGAATATCATTAACCTTTACTTTTGTGAAGTTATCATTTTCTCCTGGACTCTGAGATCATAATATAAAAATGAAATGAAAACCCACTGTGGCCCCTGGACCTTAACAACCCAGTCCCATCCCTGAGCTGCTGCCACCAGGATTATACTTCAATGACACTGTAACAGTATGTCAGTGCCACACAACGGGGAAATTCGCCATCAATTTGAACTCTGTTTAGAAACACACAGTGACTCGTGTACTAAAAGGAGTTTGAAATGAAAGAGTATAGGATAGAGTAGAAGCTCTGGCTTCACTGGAACCTGAGTCCACCTCCCACTCCTGCCACCCCCCAGTATGTGTCACTGAGCAAGCAGTGACTTCTGTGGTCTCGTTTCCTCGAACCGTCTTCCTGACAGGGCTGCCAGGTGGGCTTGCGGTAACATATAAAGTGCTTAGGGCAGTGGCAGGTACATGGTAGGGACTCCGTACATGTAGATAATTATAGTGAGTGAATCTTTATGATCGTTATATTAACTCCTGTCTTATCGCTACAGAAAAAAGGCAGCTAAACGGAAGGACACAGATAGGACAGAGAACCAGATGGTGCACTCGTGGGCTGGGTCAACTCCCGTCCCAGTCACATTCGACCATCTAGTGCCCAGCCTGGTCCTTCTGAGCAGGCTTACATCAGTGTGGGTGAAGAACGTGTTCCACTACCATCCACTACCAATGATGACACTCAGAGAACAGAGCGATGTTAACACTTAACCTCTGAAACACACACAGCTTAGGATCATGCTAGGATATGGAAGGATATGAATAGGTTACTGGTAACACTGGCTACCAGAACAGCCAGTAATATCGTGAAAAGTCAGAAAACGACAAGTGATAATATCTGAGTTTGGATCTTGATTCTGCCACTAATTCTGTGTGACCTGGGAACAATTAGCTAACCCCTTTGACTTCTAAGTTAGAGAGTGTGTACAAAATGTTCTCCAAGATCTTTTTCAATTCACTCCCATGACTCAGTTGTTTTTACCTTTGAGGACATATGAGGGATTACAATTAGGTTTCTTTCTGTTTTGATTTTGAGGGCTAAAAATTTAATTTTTGTGCTTTACCTCAATAATTATTGTGATTACTTACATTCAAATAAATTTCATTTTTATGTTGGTATGAAAACACTGATTTTCTTTTTTTTGTGCTAAATATTAATTAAAAAAACAGCTTAATTTGGTTAATCAACACTGGGAAGGGGGGCTGTGGAATGAAAAATAAGAGCATCTGTGTAGGAAATACTAATTAATTTTATTTAATAATGAAGAAATGGGAATGAAAAGGTAACCACTAATAGTATGGAAAATTATAGCACAACTTCTAAATTAATACAGGGAATCATGGAATGAACAGTACTTTCATCAAACCAACGCCTACACCTCTACACCACCAACCCTACCCCTACCATAAAAAGGGAAAAAAACAAAGTTTAAAAGGAATAAAACTAAGCTAAAAGGAATAAAACTAAGCCTATTAGTTAAGACTGAGAGTTTTAGACCAGGTCAAAACTAAAAGCTAAAGGAATAAAACTAAGCCTATTAGTTAAGACTGAGAGTTTTAGACCAGGTCAAAACTAAAAGCTAAAGGAATAAAACTAAGCCTATTAGTTAAGATTGAGACTTTTAGACCAGGCCAAAACACAAAACACCCAGTTACGTAGTTTAAAAGAAACAAACCTAAAACAAAGTGTCAAAAAAAAATAATGAATGAACAAATAGCTATCAGGCAAATGAAAACAAAATTGTAATAAATGTGGGAATAATAATCCCATTTTGTCTGGTAGTAAAAATCAAATGAAGAAAAAAAACCCAAAGGAGATAAATAGCTCTTCCAGGATCACATGGTCTAAAAGAGGTAGACTTGAAATTTTAAGTCAGCTCTGATTCCAAAGCCTGTACTTTCTGTTACTACACACTATTTCCTCCGTATTCACAACTTCCTGCCTAAAATTTCCTGGTCATATCCATCACATAACCTTACTCATATCTGCATATTCATCCCTACCTCAAACCAGAACCTTCTCTGCCTTCTACGTTCTGATAGCAGATACATGACCTCCTAATGGTTTGCAAAGTTAGACCCCTCGAGGTCATTCTCAATTTCACCCTCATGGATGCTCCAACCTAACTCCACACTTCCACAATTGACTCCATCATTTTACATCAGAATTCAGTGTCTCCTCTCCCATCCTTTCGATTCTACTGTATTTAAGCCCTCATTCCCTTCTTATTCCTGGTGTTTAGTCTATCTCCTCTTCACATCCATCCTTCATACTGTTCTCAGAGATATCTTCCCCCTCAACCGCAAACAAACCCGATGTCACAGTCCTGCTTGAAAACCTGTTGGTTCCCCATTGTTCCCCAGTCCAACGCCTTAGATTGACCATATAATCATGTACATTTTTACACGCTACCCCCTGCCCCAAACACCTCTGCCCACCTGGCAAACTTCAACCATGTTTCAAGTCCTGGGTCAAATGGCCCTTCCTCTGGTGGCAAAGTCACTCCCATAGCTCCTTCAGACTCCTACCTGTACTCTAGATCGTAACTACTCTGCTCTTACTGAGTTCTTCCCCATATAAAACTGTGTCTAGTTTAGCAGGTGATAAATGTAAGTATGATGAATAAATGAGCTAAGGAGATAAAGGATTATATGACTTCCAAGCAAAGTGATTTACATTGAGCCTTAGTGTTAATTCAAAGCCTTCTCAACAAGTCATTTAAACTGTGTTTCTACTTTCCTCTCATCTGAATATTACACTGGAGAACTGCCTGGTAATAAGGATGACCCTGCAGATATCCACAACACTTGTGTCTCCTGCCCGAGGGGACTTCCTACTTTGCCTTCTTCCCTTGACATAGCGGTAGACTAATGGGACTGAGGTGTTGGGACAGAGCTGAGGTGCTTGTACTTGTGAAATATCTAGACCCTTTCTTTAGAAATAGGAAAGCAATACTGTGCCAGGACTTCTTATCTTCAGAGCTGGGCTTAAAGGAGGGTTTAGCCTCAGCTAAAGTAAACGGAGTTTTGCTAAAGCACACAGAGCAATGGTTGTCCTTGGAATCTTTTTGTTACTGCCTTGACCCTAATCCACTTTCACTCCTCATAGAATGTTGCCATCCTCTTCCCTGGCTGTCTTACTGAGCCCCAGCCTACTAGACCAGAAGCACAAACACCCCTCTATCTTTGTCTACCTGTAGCTCAGAAACATTAGGTTTCTCCAATCCCAGGCATCTAGAATCAGTCTCTGGGGTCACATGACCTGCCATCCTCATCTTTATCACCACCATCATCACGGTGAGGTGTGCTCAGTTCTTTATGCTGACACCAAGTGATTTACAGGCAGTAAGTACCTTCATAGCTGCCAGTGAGGTAGACACTGCTATTAAACTTATTTTATTAAACTTATTCACAGAGAAGTGAAGTAACCTGCCTGATGTCTCAAAGTTAGTCAGTGGTGGAACTGGAATCCAAACTCTGGACTGTCTGACTCTAGAAGAAAATGAGGAACCATTATGCTAAAAGGCAGAATTTGGAACACCTCCCCATGACTAAAGTTCCTCCTCTAGATTGGGACAAGGTGTTCATCCAATGTGAAGATCCTGATCTTCTAATGTCACTCTTGGCCTTCGTCATCGTCTATTTAAAAGACCATTTACTTTTAAGGCTTTAAGACCTTTGAATTGTCAGCTTTAAAGGCAAAGTCAACTTGGGAGAAATAAACAATGGCTGCTTAGTCACAATGATTCACCTTATGTCAAAGCTTCAGCCTCTGAGTTATCTAATCCATCCCGCAACAAGCATTTATTCTTTCCAGTCCTGAGCCTGACTCATGATGCAGTGCTTTGGTATGTGCTCCTGTCCGAATTCCTCCCACTAACATGTACTCAGATCCTTTGGGTTGTTCATAACCTGCCTGGAGGCCTTGGGAGCTTTTGTACACTTTATTCATTAAGTGACAACTTTAGGAGAGCAGATGCCATGGTTGACCACAAATCTGTCAAAGTTTTATCCAGTAGAAATTTGGATTAGAAAGACTTTCCCAAAGTCTGTTTTTGTTTTTTTGGTGTGTGGATAGTCTTATTAAAACCAATGACTATCTATCAATGATAATAATGTGAAATGTAAAACCAGGGACAGTTTCACTTATGATGCTAATCAGAGTACGTCATCACTCGTTGTTTACTAATTAATTCTAACCTCTCTATCAACATTTTTGAGATGAACATTCTAAGCCAGGTTGAAATGATCATTTATCTTTTTTTTTTTTTAAACATCTTTATTGGAGTATAATTGCTTTACAATGATCATTTATCTCTTGACTGCACTCTTATTAATACTGCTGCCTGAGGTGACAACACACACTGAGTAAGAAGGGTGGGGAGGGAAGCAAAGCAGAAAAGCTGTGACTGGAAGGGCAAGGAAGTCTGGTGAAATTATCTGAGAAACAGTGCAAAAATAGTTTAATTGAAGGTCAAAATCCTTTTCATATTATCTTATTGTTATTTCTAATATAATACATTATGATAGGATCTCCTGTACAGCTTTGAACTTAGCTATAAAACCCAATATGAATGAATTGAATGAGAGATTTGATTAAGTTTATTTTTTCCTCATGAGCTATGAGTCAATCATACAATTCTCTGATAAGCTTCCATGATTTTATAGACTCTCAGAAAGCCCCCAGCTGGGAATGTGACTCCATTCGCATCAATACTTCAAACTTTAATCTGTATCACCTTCAAAAAGGGAAACCTTATATCTTCCTAAACACAGAAGACTATTCGTCTGCTAAATATTCCTTAGATACTCCTTTGAATTTGTCAACATATTGTAGGACTATTAGTTTCATAGCATATATGAAGACCAAGCAGTTTTAAGGCACAACTATTCTATAGATTAGCTTTGTATCCTCGTTCGTCTAACTGAGAAAATGCTTAAGAATAAGAATTTCAGACTTGTTTGAGTGGACTATTATAAGGGTGGGTATTACCTGATAATTTGGTAATGTCTAACTAATTTGCAGTATACCTGCTGCATTCACCTCTACTTATATTGAAACATACAGATTTACTATTCATTTACCATTCAACCAACAACTGTTAGACATCGACTATGTGCCAGGCACTATTCTAGGTACTAGGCTATAGAAATTTAAAAATGACACAAGTCCTTTCTTTTATTAAGCTTATATTCCAGTGAAAGCAGACAGACAACAAACAAATAAAATATATACATGCTTAGATACTGACAGTGACGTGGAGAAAAATAGAGTACTAGTTTGGGGGAGCTGCAAATTTGAGTAAGATGGCCAAGGAAGGCCTCACTGAAGAGATGGCATTTAAACAATATCTGAAGGAGGAGAGAGAATGAGCTCCATGCATCTCTCAGGACAAACATTCCAGGTGGAGTGCATAGCAATGTAAGTTCCAGGAGGTTAGAAAATTGATCTTTCACTTTAAGAGCCCCAGGGTTCCTGGCTCAATAGTGACCACACATCAAATAGTAGGTGAATGAATATGTGAAGTAAAACAGCAGGAAATAGCTGTAAAAAAAAGGTGGTGGTGGTAGTTAGTATTACTTTAAACTATCTCAAGTCAAAAATTTATACTATTGCATAAATTCTACATGCTTTGATTCTTGTAGATGTTTTTGAAGAGAAATTAGTAACCAGGATCTATTCCAAGTTCTTACAGATTCTTAATGGACTCCAAGGCTAACAAATGGTCAATGCCACAAAATTTTCTCAAAACGATATCAGAATCTGCTCCAACACTTACATTTACCCTCTGGTTCTGTGTCAAATGGACAGTGAGTACAGCACCCATGTACCTTGCTTGTGCAGGAGGAAGCAGAATAGCTCTTCCTCCACATGAGAGCGGGGTATGTGCCCAGCTCTGAAACTTCGGAAGATCTACCACGCGCATCTGAAGCATAGGGACCACTCTCTACTTAACAGAATCACCACTTGTTGAAGAATGTAAACATTGATCTTGGTGACCCTGTACATATTAAAAATACGCTTAAATAGCTGATACGGCAGAAAGAAAAAAGGGTCTATTAACTATCCCATTTTTTAAGATTCAGTTCCTCCCTTGAGCTAAATTATCACAATGTATTTTTAAAATAAAATAAATGACAGTCCATAAAATAACTTAACATCAGCAACTATGGCAGGCCCACACAACAAAAAGTACAACCACTGTGTTAATTTGCACCTAAATGTGATAATACAGAGTGAAGTGTTTAGAACACTGCTTGGCCCATAGTTAGTGCTCAATAAATATTATTATTATTAATGAATAATATTAATATTATTAATACGTAATTAAAGGCTTGAGTAAAATCAGGAAAATCAGCAAATATTTATTATGTGTCTGTTTTATATTTAGCGTTGTGTATTGGGATAAAAAGAATTAGAAAACCATGGCCATACCCTTTAAAAGCTTAAAATATATACAACCAGAAAGTTCTATAAAGTCCAAATAGAAAAAGTTCAGTAGCATATAAAGTAGCACTAGAATGTGAGCTAAAATATGATAGTTATGCAAGATATAGAGTAAGAAAATGAGAGTTTCCAAAAGAGAAAGATCATAAAAACCAGGAAGGCTTCAAAAAAGAAGGACTGGGGCTTCCCTGGTGGCGCAGTGGTTGAGCGTCTGCCTGCCAATGCAGGGGACACGGGTTCGGGCCCTGGTCTGGGAAGATCCCACATGCCGCGGAGCAACTAGGCCCGTGAGCCACAACTACTGAGCCTGCGCGATTGGAGCCTGTGCTCCGCAACAAGAGAGGCCACGATAATGAGAGGCCCGCGCACCGCGATGAAGAGTGGCCCCCACGTGCCACAACTAGAGAAAGCCCTCGCACAGAAATGAAGATCCAACACAACCATAAATAAATAAATAAATAAATAAATAAAATAAACCCAAAGTTTAAAAAAAAAAAAAGGACTGGTACTAACCGTGACCGAGCTGGAGGAATGAAGTATATCTATGAGATAGTTTTGGGTAACTAAAATCTAAATTTACTAAGGTCTGAACTAGGATGAGAGCAGAGGCAGCAAATTTAAAGGCATGGATCTGAGACCTATGTTGAAGACAGAGGCCTGCTGGTCTTGTGACTAAATGGATTCAGGGATAGTGAGTGTGGCAAATTCCACTTACAAACCAGGCTAGAGGTAGCTGAAGCCCCAGCTAGAGGACTAGACTGAGTCCAGAGTGACCACTGGTACCTACAAGCGGCTCAATAGGTCCAAGTGGAGACTAGGCAGTGCACAGCCCTGGGCCACCACGTGTCATTCTGTAAAAGATGCGGTAGTTAAGGCTGGTAGAAAGATGCCAGTGCCTCCAGCAGCAGGAGAAAGCATCAAAAATAGTGGAAAGATAATTGGGCGGGGCACGGGGATGCTGGTGCAGTTGACTGAGACACAGAAATTCCTCAGAGGAGTGTTCTGGAGTGAAAGTTGATGGGCAATGTAGTGGTATAGAGCGGGGGTCCCTGACCTGCGGGCCACGGACCGGTAGCGGTCCGAGGCCTGTTAGGAAGCGGGCCGAACAGCAGGAGGTGAGGGGTGGGCAAGCAAAGCTTCACCTGCCGCTCCCCATCGCTCGCATTACCGCCTGTACCAACCAACCACTGCACCCCCATGGAAAAACTGTCTTCTACGAAACCGGTCCCTGGTGCCAAAAAGGTTGGGGACCGCTGGTATAGAGGTTGAGTTTCAGATGACAGGAAAGCATCTACTGCCTTCTGAGTGAGTTGGAAATGTGAAACACATATCATCAAAAAAGGAGGGTTGAAACCATGATACAACCCTTCGTTTTTGTACAATTACAAATACAATTCTCCCACTTATCCCAGGAAAAAAACCAAAATTAAAGCTTAGAAGAGAGATGGTAAAAAAGATGCAGAAGTCAAGAGAGCGAAGTTTGAAGGAATGGCCTGAATAGAATCAGATGAAATAGAGTGGTTGAGGAGATTTCTTCACGGGAAAACCTTTTAAGGCAGAAAAATAAAGCTTTCAGAGTGCATATGCTCAACCAAACAAACAGAACAGTCCCGTACTTGAAGAATTATGCCTGATTTTATATGATAAATTGAAGGATAATGTGGAAAGAGCAGGCCGCATGACACAATCCTACCATAAAGCATTAAAGCATGACTCAGAAATTTATCCTATAGAAAATTAATAGATCCTCCCTGTTTGCAAAACAATACAAACATGACATGCAACCCAAAACAAAGACCTTTATTCTCCCTCTTTTTAACTTGCTTTTTAAAAATGTGGATTACAAAAAAAAAAACCTTTGGGCTTCCCTGGTGGTGCAGTGGTTGAGAGTCTGCCTGCCAATGCAGGGGACACGGGTTCGAGCCCTGGTCTGGGAAGATCCCACATGCCGCGGAGCGACTAAGCCCGTGAGCCACAATTGCTGAGCCTGCGCGTCTGGAGCCTGTGCTCTGCAACGGGAGAGGCCACGATAGTGAGAGGCCCGCGCACCGCGATGAAGAGTGGCCCCCACTTGCCGCAACTAGAGAAAGCCCTCACACAGAAACGAAGACCCAACACAGCCATAAATAAATAAATAAATAAATAAAATAAAATAAAAAAATCTTTAATGATTTCAATGTTAATTTCAACCTACATCCAACAGTGAATAATCAATCTCACTGGCCAATAACTTTAAACTTTGCTTTGTTGGAATTTCTGGAAAGTATTTTTTTTCTAACTTGGAAAGCTTTAAAGTTTGAAAGTTTGATAATAGTTGATATTATCAACTGCTTTCGTGTTTTCAAAAAGCACACCCCAAAGACCTGCTATTAAGGGACAGCCCTTCCCCCACCCCTCCCACCTTTTTTTTAAAAAAACTATTCTACTCCCATCATAGCTTCTGCAAAGCACAGTTTATATTTATGGGTAGTTTATCAGCTGCACTTTTTCTTTTAGAACTAAAATTTTTTTAGAAATCACCCTTATGTATTCTAAGGCACAGCTTAAATTAGATGCTAGATTTTAGATGACTCTTTTACAAATGTACGTGTGCATGTATGTTTATTTGTGTATTTATGAAGATTAGTTTCTACTCTGACAGCTTAAGTGTAAAAGAATAGGCCAAAATTTAAAAGAAATTTTAAAAGAAAATGCAAATAATGCAGAAAAAAATAAAAATGAGTAAAATAAAATAGAAATATGATAGATAAAAATGTATTTCATTAAAATTATGACTGTCAACAACAAAAGAGATAAGATCAAAATTAAGGAAAACTGGGAATTCCCTGGCGGTCCAGTGGTTAGGACTCCTCTCACTGCCGAGGGCCCGGGTTCAATCCCTGGTCAGGGAACTAAGATCCCACAAACCGAGTGGTGGGGTCAAAAAAAAAAAAAAAAAAAAAAGAAGGAAAACTATGGTATTAAATATGGTAGGGGTAAGAAGAAAGAAAAACCATGTCTATGATATGCTAGCTCACCAACAAAGTAAAGTTGTGACCACAGGATAATACAATAATCTGAACGTTACTTTGACCCATATAAGAATCTGATAAGCAGGTTGGGTCTGTTACCAGATGCCCTTTTGCCACCTGTCTTGCGTCAATGCTCTACAGTCCCCACCTCTTCTAGCTCCCTGGGTGACTCCTCTTCATCCTCTAGTTGGACGTTCAGGTGGCCCCTGACATCCTCAGGCTGGGTTAGGTCCTTCTGGGGGGTTCTTGATGCCCCATGTGCATACCCCTTCAATACCACCCTCTATTAGAATTGCTGCGTGTTTATCTGTTCCCGCCTCCCCACCACTAGACTGTAGCTAGCCCTGGAGGGCTGGGTCTCAACCTTTATTCATCTTCTTAACACAATACCTAGCAAATAGAGTTTTTAAATATATAAACTAATAAGCCATGTTCTACATCATCGATATGAATTAAAATGGGGCCACATATTAAGAAGAAACCCAGCCACACAACAGATAAAGTTAGGCAACTTGTAGGGAGAATCTGCAGGCTCAGAGCTATACAACTTTATAGCATAAGAAGGGAAATGATTTTTGTGTGACTAGCATATTTATACTTTCTACAAAAAAAAACTAATAATGCCTGGATTTGAAAGACAAAGAAACCCAAATGGAAAGGTATGAGTTAAGGTGTAGAAGCTAATTCATGATGGGATTTACATTATAAAGGAGTAGTCTCCTGACCCTATGGAGCTACTTTTACTCAGGCAGATATGAATCCGCATTGCAGCGCAAAGGAGACATTTAACAGTGGGAAACCTAACCCATCAGGGATGGGGTGGAGATGGGAGAGGACACAAGTGCTTATCTTTGCTTGGATGGATCCAAAACCAGAGTGTAAATACTTACGCTCACCTGGAATCTCTTCCTGCTTTAGTAGCTCTGCCTTTCCCTCTCAGTTCTGATCCACTTGTCTAACTGACCTTTACTGGGGAGCAGTGGGCATAGTTCACAGAAGAAAGATCTCCAGACTGCACAGCACTCCAAGCAAAGAGGGGCCCCCCCTCAGGGCCACAGGCAGCCCCGTTCTCCAAGAACCTACCAGCCCGAGGGAGACCTGACAGAGGCAGGGAACTTCAAGCCTGGGTGCAAACTCTAAACACAGAAACACGCAGCTTGTTGACTTCCAGCAAGTCACTGAAATTTGTGTTGAAAAAACCTTGGCAGCAAAAGAAATGACCTCACATGACCGTGATGGCAAGGGAGAGAAAGAGGCCTGTGTTCAAAGAATGGAAACAATGTCAACAGACTTTTGAAAACCAGCTTCCAGTGAATTTCACAAGTTTGGATTCTCGAATACAAATAATTAGAGATGGGGTATGGGGTTGGGTTTTCCAATTGAAACATTAACTTTTACAAAATGCAGTAGAACTTTAGAAAAGTTATAGGCCGTCCACTGGAAAGACTGTGGCGACCTAACTCAGCTCTGGTTTTAAAATATCCAGACGCTCTGGAAACACTGAGACACACCAACTAGACGTTTCATCTTTCCAAGGCACATAAAGACAGTATCCTGTTTTAGCAACTTTGCATAAATGGACATTAAAGTAAAGGAGGAGTTGGCACCAATATCCTTGCTCAATGTTCTGGAAGACAAGGACTGCTGAGTGCCCGGATCTTGGCTTCCTGGTAAGCTAGTCCTGTGACCCAGCTCTCTAGGTGATTATGTGGCAAATACTGCAGTTGCTAACCTTTTGCAAGGGCCTTAGATAACAAAAGAAAAATCAGACTCCTCAGCACAGGTCTTGTGTTTTTCCTGGCAGCACATTGGTAGCATCAGTCTATAAATTCAACAGCAGCATTATTTCAACGTGGAAAGCAGTGAGTGCCCTAGCAGTGCACAGTCTGTTCACATAAAAAGAACCACATGCTGACTCTCCTGGTATTTTTTAAGTTGTAAAATGTAAGCTAAGCCATCACGCCTCTCATACATACATGCCCTCCGGTGCCACATTAAACTGTCATTTACGATACAAGAAATGAAAATGTCCCTAATCCTGGGCCGGACTTCATTGTTGCTTAAAACTTAGTTCTATGTTTATATCAACATACTAAATTCTGTTTCCCAATCCATCTGCAGAACTCATAAAGGCATGCTAGAAAGCATGCTTATTAGAGTGATGTCTGTTTGTCCATCATCCTCGAGGCGAAAAAAGTAACATTTCAACAATGGGGTCCCTGAAAGATCAAGCGAGGGCTGGGGATACCTAGCTGCTTCTCCCGCTCCTCACGACGCTCCTTCGCCAGCCGCTGCCGGTCGTCAACGCGCAGCACTGGTGGAGGGTCTGAAAAGGAGAAGAAAAACATGAGAAGAGGGGCAGATTTTAAGAAAACGATATACACTGATAAATATCTTTTTGTCCAGTAAATCTGATGAATGAAATATTACTACATCTTACGTATAGTAACATTATAACAATTAGTACCTATAACTATACTTTCAGTGATACACTTTATTATAATTTTCCTGAGAATTTCCAAGTATTATCTTCTATTTAAAAATATTACATAAGAGGTTAGATTCTAAGAGTTCTCGTCACAAGGAAAAAACCCATTTCTTTTTTTATTTTTTTGTATAGATGATGGATGTTAACTAAACACATGGGGATAAACATTTCACAACATAAGTCAAGTCACTATGCTGTACACCTTAAACTTACACAGTTTAATTGATGCTGTATGTCAATTATACCTCAATAAAACTCAAAAAAATAAAGTAAAATAAAAAGACACACAGCCCCCAAAAAATCTGTGTAAAAACATAACTGTGCCTTTGGGCTTATTTTTATCAAACAATATATATGAGGTTTTGTGTTCCTAAGCTACTGAACCTCTATTGTTTTTATGCTTTAAAAAGCCTGTTCCTTAACAACACATAGAATCCTAAGTGAATTTTTTATACTAAATAGATGTTCACCAGATAGATGTGAACAGCCCAGCTCTGGAGTCAGACAGGCATGAGATCACTTCCGGTTCTGTCACTCGCTTGCTGTGAGATTTGGCCGAATTACTCACCCAGCTCTCTAAGTCCTAAGCTATGATATGGGGTTCATGGGTTTTTCACTTATTGCCTATGAGGATAAAATAGAACCTATCTATCTCACATCATTGTAAGGATTAAATAAAATAATGCATGTAACAGCATTAGCACAGTGCCTAGCACTTGATAAATCTCAATAAATTCATTCATTTACTGAACACCCTGAATATCTACTGTGCACCAGGCAGTGTTGTATGTGCTGAAAAGAGAGCTTTTAACAAAAAGGACAGAAATCTTTGCCCAAATGGGATTTGCTTAGGGAAAATTTATGGAATAAATAAGTAAAATATAGAGAGTGAAAAAAGGGGCAATATATAAAATGTTAGACTGCGATAAATGCTAAGGAGATAGCAAAGCAGCCAAGGGGACTGTGAAATGGCAGGAAGGGGAGGTCTGACATTTTGGATAGGTGCCAAGGGAAGTCTAATTGTGATGGTAGCTTTTATGTGTAAAAACCTGATGGAAGTAAGGGAGCTACCCGTGCAGATATTCCAAGAGAGGAAAAGCAAGTGCAAAGGCCCTGAGGTTACGAGTACCTAAGGTGTTCAAGAAACGATATGAAGATCTGAGCCATTGGAGCAGAGTGAGATCTGTAAGTGATGGGGCCAGAGACCTGGGGGCCTGGCGAGGACTTTGGATTATGCTCTGAGTGACATGCCACTAAGGGGCTTCCAGCAGAGGGCCACATGAATACACTCACTCTGCCTGTTACTGAATAAAATGAAAAGCATAGTAATAATAATAATGATGATGATGATCATGATAATTACACTTAAAATCAGCTTTATTTTCCCCGCTACTTAATGAACATCACAATTTTAAGATCTCTTATTAAAAATAGAAACCTACTGGAATAATACTTTAGAGACAACATGGCAGAGCTTCATCAACAGACTTAAAGGACTTGTATCCCAAATGCGTCTTAAACGTCACATAATTTGTACATTTAAGGAAAATAAAAACTGTCTAAAAGCGCATTAGGAGCTGCATAAACCTGGCAGTGTGCATCATGGGCAGGACCAGGCGATGATATTTTATGCTTTTGCTTTGCTTTAAGGTATGCTTTTTAAAAAAATTCGTAATATGAACCCCTCACTAGCTCATACCCATTATGATAATTATTTCCCAGATTTACTAATCATTTATGAGGTCTCAAATATTTTTTATGTAGAAAAATGTGGCCTCTGGTCCCAAAAGGTTTTCCTCTGACACTAGAAAAGGGGCACGTGGACTCCCATCAGGCACTTTGTTAAGGATCACAGACAGGGGAGTTCTGCTGTCATTTGTTTTTGGAAATGATAGCCATAGCAAAATGGTATTTTGAAGAAAAAATGATCTGAGAACAAAAGCCAAAATGAAGTTAGAAGAAAGACTTCCAACAATTACTTATTGCTTAAAAAAGTCCGTAAATAATGAGGTTTTACTCCCTCGTGAAAACTTCAATTTTATTATGAAACTTGAAAATCAACTTTATTTATAAAAGCCACATAAGCACATTATAGAATGTCTGTAAAATAGAGTCTATAAAGTCAAATTGTGTTCATGGAATATGGAGTATGTGACATTTCTAGCTTACTTTCAAGTACTTGCCAAATTTCACACAAAATTTTGAAAAGAAGGTTTTAATAACAACATATGGGACACACACACTCATCCTCACCTACCTTCTTCCATCCAAACCAACCCTGAGAGCTCTAAGTCAATAACTGATGTTCCTGCAGTCATGAGGCAATACTCAATTATGCAATGGAATGCTTGCTTGTCTTTTAGATGCATAGTTGGAAAAGAGCAATGCAAGAGGGGGCATAGTTTACCTCTGATTTCTATGCTATCATTTCATGTGAAAATTACACTCTTCACATGGAACAAACTGAATCCTGTCTGGTAACAACTGTGTACAACAACAGGCTGTATACAGTTCTATGCAGATATATCAATAAAAACTATAAATAAGGCCAATGCTTAAGAGTCGGAAAATTCCCACTGGCCACCTTTATCACTTCAGTACTGATCTCAATCAGTATTTATTTAGAATTAGATTTGAGGAAGCTAAGAACAAATGCAACACATTTCTAAAGTATAAGATGCAATAGTGACTATGATATGCTAGACAATTCCGGTTGGTCTGGGAACCTGGCAATAGAAAATACTGTAGAGTGAAAAAGGTATTCAGTTTGAATTCTGTTTCCGTCCTTCTAGTCACATTAATAAAAAGCCACTTTGATACTAGAATGTTAATAAACACCCTGTGACAGATGAAAGATGGCTGTGAATGCAGGTAGGAAGAGCAGAGCCTGGTCAGTTTTGTTCACTGTTATATTCCCCATGCCTAGGACTATACCTGACAGGAAGGAGGGCATTCGATAAGTACTTATTAAATGAATGAATGAGGGGACTTCCCTGGCGGTCCAATGGTTAGGACTCTGCGCTTCCAGTGCAGGGGGCGTGGGTTCAATCCCTGGTCAGGGAACTAAGAACCCCACATGACAAGGGCGCGGCCAAAAAAAAAAAGACAGAATGAATAAACAAATGAGCCAACAGCCTTAGCTAACTTTCAGAGCCAGTACACTTCCATTAACCTTTACTACTGGGGCAAACTCATACCAATCTTGTATTTGACAACAGACTTTTAAAAATGTAAATACTAGTGATTACAGTTTTAAGGTTTAATAACTAAAAACTGATAAAAATGATCTTTAAAGGTAGGATTTCAGAAAGAAAAAATACAATTGAATAATTCCAAGTAAACAGTGAATTTTCTGTAATTTTTGTCTCCCTCTCATTTCTACCCTCATAACACTTTTCTCTGGAACAAAATGAAGGTATAGAAAATGATCTGACATCACGAACATTTCACATTGTTTCCCAACAGATCTAACATTGTTAGAATAGAACTGAGCTACTTATTCTCAGATGGAGAAGTTTTAAGAGAAATAGGATTTCGGTGGCGGTAAACTTGCAGCTACACTCTGCATCCAACCTGCTACCTGTGATGATTGAAAAGTAGAGGGACTACCCAAACGAGGGCACTTTTAAGAGTGAAAGGGCGTGCTGGTAAGAGTCTGTCTGTGGCGACGTGTGTAAACCTGGACTATTCTGCAAAAATCGGAACTAAAGAGTGACCCTCAAAGATCAAGAAAATCAACTCACTTTGACAAGGATTTTTTCCAAGAACTCACTAGACCTTGACTCCTATCTGAACCACTACTGTTTATACAGTAAACTACTTCTGTGAGGGCTTTGCATTTTACAAGGACTTCCATATATATTATCAGTTTATTCTTCACAATAATCCTATGAGTTAGCCAAGCAGCTAGTCATTCAATGAAGAGTTATTATGCCTATTTTCCAAATGAGAAAACTGAAGGAAATAAATGCATGTGACTAAGGAAGGTGGTACAGTTAAGTGTCAGAGTTAGGGTTTAAAATCCCATCTTTAACTCAATCCTGTCCCCCCTTTTCACAGCATGGCATCTACAGAGTCATTAGAATCAGAAAACGGCTGGAAGATTACAAGTCATGCTTTCCTCCATGAGGGAAATTTATTTATTATTTATAAGAAGAAAGTTCTACTGGCTCTTCTAAAGACTTGTGGTGGGGAAGAGTAGAGGGATAGGAATTAGAGGCATTTTTTTTTTTTTTTTTTAATTTTATTTATTTTATTTATTTATGGCTGTGTTGGGTCTTCGTTTCTGTGCGAGGGCTTTCTCTAGTTGTGGCAAGTGGGGGCCACTCTTCATCGCGGTGCGCGGGCCTCTCACTGTCGCGGCCTCTCTTGTTGCGGAGCACAGGCTCCAGACGCGCAGGCTCAGTAATTGTGGCTCATGGGCCTAGTTGCTCCGCAGCATGTGGGATCTTCCCAGACCAGGGCTCGAACCCGTGTCCCCTGCATTGGCAGGCAGATTCTCAACCATTGCGCCACCAGGGAAGCCCTAGAGGCATTTTTAATAAACTGGAGTTTCTGCTTTTCTCGGGTACGTGCACAGTAGTTCATGAAGAAAATGCAATTTTCTCTTCTAATCAGGTCAAACTTTTACCATTTGGGTTACAGTCAAGGACGAGGTGAAATGAGTCCTCTAAGAAATAATCTCTCGAAGCACAGAGGGAATTCACAGGAAGAAGATTCACAGCTTGTTCTCAGGAAAAGCTTCACAGGGGATGTAGCAACTGAGAAGGATTGCCAGAGACACACTTGGCTTTAAGAAGTGTGGATGGGATGGATGGAGGGTGTTACAGAAGGAGAACAATGTAAGCTTGGTGTTTCCCAAAGTGGGTGGAACAGTGGAGTCTGAGGCTTGATTTTAGGTCATACACGGACAACTTTTTTTGTTGAAGTGTGGTTGATTTACAGTGTTGTGTTAATTTCTGCTGTACTGCAGGGTGATTCAGTTATACATGTATATACTTTTTTTAATATTCTTTTTCATGATGGTTTATCATAGGATACTGAATGTAGTTCCCTGTGCTATACAGTAGGATCTTGTTGTTTATCCAGGAAATTCTATATATAAAAGCTTACATCTGCTAAAAAACAAACAAACAAACAAACCTTTTACCATTTGGAGGCAGCTGATGGAGTTTTGAAGAAGCATCTCGTACTTCCTCAGTTAACAGTAGTCATAAACAGACTTTGTAACTTTACAAAGTGTCTCTTTTGGACTTGGTTCAAGTATTCACAGCTGAGAGTACCCTTCCCTCTTGGATAACACAAGACACAGTGTGCACATATTTATAAAACACCATGAGGACCTTCCATTACATGTTTTAAACGTAAAATATTAACTTTGAATGTGAACAGATGCTTTCTAAATCAGAGATGTTCTAGAGCATAAGTATCAGAAAGTAAAGGAGGGCAAGAAATTTAACTAAAATTTACTGGATTAAAAAGGCACCCTTTTTCATTGTCAGGATACTTGCATCTGGTTAGGGCAATATTCAAAATATCCCCAAAACAGCATGTGCTTCTTTTCTTTTTAAGTTCCTACAGTAAGAAAATCAACAAAAACTGCTTTAGACAGACATTCCTGTGACTCATATCCCATAAAATCAAAAAGTTTTACTCAAGCCTGGAACTCCAACTTGGAACCTCTTATGTCACCTTCAGAGATACGGAAGATACTCAGTATCTTCCTGAGTACTTCCAGATACTTCCAGATACTTCCTGAGATACTCAGGAAGATAACATGGTGGTTTTAAAAATAAGAGTCTTCTATGTATCTTTGCTTATGTGTATACACAAGAAAGCAGACCCAAGGATACTTAAAAGATGTAATCTGAAATGAAACGTCTCCTCACTGAACTTGACTCTGGCAACTAAATCAAGTGGCTCTATAAAGAGATGGCCAATTGGAGCAGAAAAGATGTTTTTGGCCTCTACATTTCTATGCACTCTGCATATCTCTCTTCTGATAATGGAAATACTGTGTTAGAATGATTTATTCATATACTGGTTTACTCCACCATACTGTCAGCTACAGGGTAGGAATGATGTCTTTTAATAATATTTCCCTAGTACCTATACAGTACTAGCACCAGATAAATAAACAAGTTATCGGGATATAAAAGTATAAATTGCACAGTAAAGAATGTAGGAATTAGAAGCAATGGTTGATGGGGAGAACAAGGGAAAACCAGTACAAACCACTGAGCTATGTTCAATTCTCACGGTAAAACAAACGGGATTTTCATGCTAAAGAGCTTCTACTTCTACAAGGATGCTCACTGGAGTATAAGGAACAAAAGTCCACTAGAATAAGCTCCACGAGGACAGGGGCCCTGTTGATTTGCTCATACAGTATCTCTCACAGTCCCAGTCATAGGGCAACTACTCAATAAACATTAGATGGTGGCTGGGCTTTGGGTGGATAGATGGATGGATAAATGAATGAAAATGCAAACTGACTAAATGCGGAAATCTTAGCCTACAAATTAAAACTCCACTGAAACTACACATCATTTGCCACTAATGGTTACTCATGCAATACCTGCAATAGTACTGGTTATTCCTCTCCTAAATGGCAAGCTAAATTTATCTTCTCTGTTCAAGACCTTTTCCACATGGGAAAAAAAGTCCCACAAAACTAGGTGCAATAGGGAATGTTTTCTATGGGGCTAGATACAGTTATTTCCATCTTTATTCTCACTGATTCACTGTTCTTGAGTGACTTTGGCCTTGGATGCAGCAAGAAGTAGGCTTCCAGGAACCTCATGGGGTGTTCAATTTGCCTTTACCTTCCTTTGGCTGTCTCTTATCGTCAGACTGTAAGTTAGTCTCTCCCAAGGACCACACAATGGTTGTTGGATACCTGGAAGCAACTGCATTGTCTATTCAATTGTTTGTATTATGTTTACAGAGTGTTGGCTTCGTCGTATCGCTGAGTGGAACAGACCATGAATCACAGGCTGTTAGATGAAATTACTGTGTAGGTGTACAATCATTGCAGGGAATGGAGAACAAAAACATCATTCTATACCAGCTATGCTGTGTGTAATGATTTCCTTAAGTGGTTTTTGAAAAAGTCACAAAAGAGATATGAAAATGCAGGGCATACAGGTACAGAAAATTGTGTCATATCTAACATTTCAGGCAGAATGGCAAAATTATTTCCTCTTATACACTGCTTGACAGTAAACAGTGCGCTCACATACACCATCTCACTGACTGTCAAAATGATTCTGAGAGGTAAGTAGGGCAAGGCTTTGAATCTCCATTTTAAAGAGAGAAAATCAAGGCGTGAGAGGTTCTCTGACTTATATTCATACGAGTCAGTCTGAGTATGTGTTTTGGTGGCAGGACTGAAACCAAGCTCTCCTAAATTCCAGCTTGACTAAGGCCTTTGGGTTAACCTTCCTTTTTCCACAGCAAAGGCAATGCATAGTACCTGGTTTATTTCCTGTGTGGTTGCTATTTTGTCCTGAAATAGCAGAAGAAGGCCGGTTGGAGGCCGCGGTTTTCTTATCTTGCACTTTGTTGCCATCAGGCGCTATACAAATGAGACAAAAGAGAAAAGACATACTTAGTTTCTTAAAATTTATTCAGAAACATTCACATATTCAACATTTACTGTTAACCCTTGTATCAAGTGCTAGGCTAGATTCAGGAAATATAAAGATTAAGCAGCCAACAACCCCTGCCCTCAAGGAGCACACTATTCAGTGGGAAGAACACATTCAAAAATCAATAGCCTCAGCTCAACTGACCAATCCTACAGCGGTGGTGTGTTCAGGGTCCATGGAGTTGTTCACCCCGGCTGTCCCAGTTTATACATAAAGCAACCAGGAAGAAATAGGGATCTAGAGCCTCTGATCTTTGTTCTTAAAAAGGTCATGTATTAGGAACCAAAAAATTCCAAGAACATAACCAAGCAGGTCACCAAAAGGGAAACAGGGAAATAATTTACTAGGATTTTGGAAAAGCCTCTAACAAACGTTCAATAACAAAGATTATTCAAGAGACTAAGGGAAATGTATTCTAGGAAGGGACCAAAGGGCAGAAATATCAGGCAATTCTCCAGTTGTATAAAGTATAGGGTCCTTCAGGTAAATTGTTCTTTACACATATGACTTTAATATATTTTTAAAAGATATTTAAAGTATCTTTGCTACTTCTCACAAATCATGTCAAAAACCAAGCCCTTGTTATTCCCTGCCTCCTACCCTCTGCCTTAAAATCTGTTCCACCCAGTCTTCCCCATCCATTCAGGCAACTCCGTTCCTCCAGTAGATCAGGCCCAGAGCCTTGGAATCATCCTTGATTTCTCTCCTCCAATCACTCCCCAAATTTGATCCATTAGTAAGTTCTTTCAGCTCTACCTTAAAAAACATCACCTCTACCACTACCTTTCTGATCTCCTCTTCCCTGTGTGACTGCAATATCCTCTTAACCAGTCTACCTGGCCCCACTACTGATCCTCTTCAGTCTGTTCTCATCTCAGCAGCCAGAGTGATCCCATTAAATCATAAGTCATGTCACTCCTCGGTTCCAAGGTCTAACAGCCGCCATCCCACTCAGAGCAAAATTCCAGGTCTGTCCATGGCCTACAAGGTACTATATGGTTTGGCCTTTACCTTGCACCACTTTCCCTCTTAATTACTCTGATAATACTGACTCAGATAATATCATACTCAGATCATACTGACTGACTTAGTCCGTCTCAGAGCCTTTGCATGTACCTGAAATGTTCTTCTCCCAGATGTCAACACGGGTCTCCCCTTCACTTCCACTGGGTCTCTGCTCAAATGTGACATTAGAGTCCCCTTGATCTATCTAAAATAGCACCCCTATCACTCATCACTGCCCACTCCTTCTTACTCTGCTTTGTCTGTAGCCCTTATCCCTGACATGTTACATATTTATCATCTCCTCCATTAGGCTGAGGGAAAAGGATAATAACTAGAAAACAGGACTCATTGGTTCAAGGTTTTTGAATCTGAAAGGATGTGATAGTAGTTACGCTTCAGGAAGACTAAATTTAAAAATGGTACCTAAGATGTACTGAAAAAAAAAAAGTTACTAAATTTACCTTTTACCTCTGAATGAAGAATATACCAAATTATGGCTGTCTGGCAATTACATACAGTATTAACTAGCATAGGAAACCACAGACTAAACAGTAGAAAGCATCTTATATAGTATGTTTAACACTGTTTAATTGCCCAGTTTCAAATAATTTGTTGGCTTTAAATACAGGTTCAAACATAAACACTGATTGCTATAACACAAACTCTCACCCCACTTGCCAAAAACAAGTTGCCAGTCATCACCACGTGGCAGGTAAAGTCCATACTAGTTAGTATTGGCCTATAGTCTCACAATTTTAGAGGTAGCCCCTAAAGACCAAAAATTGACTTAATTGGAACTCTGGTGCTCAATATGGATAGAACAACTTTCTTCCATATTCTGCAAGGTAATCTTAAAACTGCTCATAAAGAAGATGAACAGAAAGGAGTGCACACAGATTTGGAATACCTTTATTATTTTCTTTTTATTATATAGCCACCTCCAGCACATAGTAAATAACGCCTTAACTAGTAAGCTGTTTAAGGGATCTTCTACTTATTATTTTTACTTAAATGAAAGATAATTAGGACCACTTGTTTGGAATATATTTCAAATGTATTGGTTTCTTTCTTGCCTTGGCATATTTGACATAATTTAATCTGTCTCTGGTGATTGAATATCAGCAGTTGCCCCCAGGTCCTGACAACAGACATCAATCCAAGCTAAATATTATGTTACAGTAGACCATGAAGGAGATTAAACACATGTTCAGTGCAAGTGACTTTTCCAAATAATCCTCGATTAATCCCTGATAAAAAGCTTTTTTTTTTTTTTGGTTGTAATTTGCTTTGTCTTGAAACTCAAATGTAAGATATAAATTTCAATTAAACTGGAGGTCTGGTTACTTGAATTCCAATTTATCTACATCTGACTTTTAACAGATCCACTCTAGTCGAACATCTATCTGCCCACTTTATTATCATTTGGATCTCAGGAATTCATTTCTATCACAAAAGACCTCCTGAGTCCTATTCATAACAAGACAAATTTAAAATTGATCTTAAAATGTGTTATGTTCATATAAAACTGACAGGTTAAATTTAGTAAAATAAAGGTAATTTAAAAAGTTGTCAGGCTATTTAGCCCAAGATTATATACTGTTAATTTTTAACCATTAGGTTGAACATTTGTCTAAAGTTTTCAGGCTATGTTTCTGCTTTTCTATCGGTCTTTCCTTTCCACCACTGTAATGGTCCTTATTTCTCCAAAAACCATTTTGGTTAACACTCTATCATGGTAAGAGGGAAGATAAACTCAAACAGACCTGGGTTCAGCTGTGAGCCCTGCTACTAACTAGCTCAGTGACCTTCAAAGTTTCTTGACTTCTCTGAGTAGGTAATACGGGGGTGAAACTGCCTAACTCACAGGGTCGTTGGGAGGATTAGTTGAAAAGATGTTAAGAATACGGCTTGGCATATAGGAGGTGTGTAGCAAATATTCAGCCCTCCTCTCGGCGTCTACGCTCTTCCTCAAGGTCCTGGGCCTCCCACACTCGGAGGTGTAGCTGTGTGTTTGAGTTTGTGGGGAAGGTGTGCTTTGGAGTCCGTTGACCTGGCTCTGCCCCTTAGAAGCTGTGAACCCGCCGCACATCACTTAACCTCTCAGTCTTAATTTCCCCATCTGCAGTGCAGGAAAACACTTTCAGAGTTGTGAAAACTAAATGAGACTGCCGGGCCCACTGCAAGGCTCAATACATGGTGGAAGGTATTTTAGGCTCTCTCCCTATTCCTACACCAATGTGGGAAACCGGGTTTCTAGTTCCTCTGGGCTTTGCTCGCTCATCGTTAACAGGGAAAGCAAACCTGTATCAACCTGGGGACAGTGGTCCTGGGGAGCAGAGTCTGGCTCTGCTGCTGCTGCTTTCAGAGGTTTTCAGCTCAGGTACAATTGCACCTCCTGGGGGCCTCAGGTTGCGGGACTTATTGGTACAGTTTCCAGGGTACAACCTGGCTTGGGAAGAGGTAATCATCTGTCTTTCTGGGGCTTAGAGAGATGACAGTTTTCTGAGATTTAATACCTTTCAAGTTACCGTCACATTAAGTAAGTGTGAGCCTTAGAAAAAAAAAAAAACCCTCAATTATAATAATAGGAAAATAAAATCTTCTGAGGTGTTTTTTGTTTTTGTTTTTTTTTAAACCAAGTGCAGGGAATTTCACTGTTTGAGAACACAATGAAAAGGGGAATTTATTCATTTTAAGATTTAAACATTTAAAAATCTGGAAATCCTAGGTAACTAGCAGGTAGGATCACATATACTATTTTAAAATTTACCATTAAAATAATACCATTTCTAAAATGACTCAAGTGGCTTTCTAGTATAATTTATTTGAATCTGTTTTCTTTCATTTTTCAAAAAAGAAAACTGAGCCATATACTATGACGCTCAATAAGTCTTTGCTAGCCTTATAAAATTTTTATTGATCTTCCTGCTAGCTTGAAAGCTTTATTCCATTAATGTCACATGTAAGTGTGTTAAAGACAAGAGGAAGGATGGAGAGAAGCACCCTTGTGGTCTGGGACTCTGTCTCTAAATCATTCTACAACAAAATATGCAGGCAGCAGACACTTGGAGCTTTCATCCAGTAAAAATTCTGCAGCTCCTGGAAGTGACACCAATGTGTCTCTGTAATCCATATCCTCTACCATTCATTGCATTTGTTGCAATGTCTTCCCATAAAGATCATGGGGTTCCCACTGCTTTGTTTCTATTTTTGGCTGGATGGTCCGGTTGAAGAGTCTTCTCTCAGTTGATCAAGATAACTGGTCCAACAAATGCTTAATTTAGTAAAAATGCTTACTCTTATAAGATACTTATGACTGCAACCTTAAGGACAATGCTGAGTTTAAACTCACTGAATGATAGGTGGTCTTGACCTCCACAAAAATAATGTACATCTGTCACCATTTTAAAGGGTGGCATGTGGGTTGGGAAACAGCAAAACTTTAGCCCTCAATTCCCAGCTCTGTATGATGGGTTGTACTCTGTGGAATCCAGCCCCCCAGGCTACACACATAACTTTGGGGGAGTAAACCAGAAGACAGAACGAACCAGAGGCTGAACTGCACACAGCTGTCATTTCTGTAGTTAAAAATGGTTGAATTTTGCACCTTCATCTGTCTCAATCTCATAGTTTCAATCTACCCGTGCAGAAAAAAAGTCAACATTGCAGGCCTGCAAGTGCTGTCCTTAGAAAGGCCTGATTTTGCTTTATGTCTTCTTGCTACGACAAATCTTAGCCACAAGTATGACTGTATGCTGAGTCCTGAGCCTTTCTTAGTGAATCACAGAACCTGAATCATAAATAGCTTATTTGAAAATCTGGCCGCAGAATACTGCTCTGGCAATTGAAGAATGTTACTGGTTTAAAATCACAACATATGAAGATCACAGAGTAACTCTCAGGTAATTCAGAGTGTTTCACCTAAAATGTTCTGCTTTATGAGATCTTTTTGCTTATTTGCTTGACAGTTAAAATTTATTCTAATATAGCTGCCAGGAGTATTGTAACATTTAAGTCATAGCTATTAAATATTTTACCCAATATTATTTATGAAAGTTGCATTAGGGTAAGAAGGACATAATGCAATCTCGTAACTTCTAACGACTTTTCTGATTAACCCACATGATGGAGAGCTTTTCAGTTTAAATTCCTCATAATTGTATGTGAAGTTGTATAGGAACGATCAAAGCCCATGGGAGTCAGCCTGAGACAAACCTAGGTTTAATTTCCCACTTCACTTCAGTCTTCTTCACATTTATTCGGTCAACACCCTACTCCGTGGAACACCTTGTGCTCAGTACTGGGAAAATAATATTAAGTGAACAACGCATCTTTTCTACCGCTTTTTCCTTTTCCAGACCCCTGGGAGCTTTTGATTCCCCCAATTATTTCTCTTCCTTCAGAAACGTTCTCCCCTATTATGGCCTAAAGCACAATCTTGACCTCAGTCACTTGCAAATCTGCATTTATAAACAGTCTTCCACCTCTAGGGAATATATGCTCATGTATCTCTGCTATCACTTGAAACTATGTCAAAATCTGAACTAACTGTCCTCACAAAATCAGCCAACTCAGTCTCCTTGTTACTATCAATGGAACCACAATATTCCCAGGCTCAGAAATGTTATGTGGTGTTTTCAATAAACATTTACAGACACTCCCATGGGCCAGCCACTGCGCCATGCGCTAAGAATATGAAGATTGTAGGACATAGCATCCACCTGCAAGATGCTCATTATCCTTTGGAGGAGACAATACGCAAATACATGCAGTTACAAAAACAGACCAATTCAGTTTTCAAAAATCAATACACTATAGAGGACTAATAACCAAATAAATGATATAGTATTACAGGGATTCAGAGGTGGGAGGAGGTGCTACAGGGGGTAGTAGTGACGGGAAACTTCACTGGATAAAGATTTTGAAGAATGGAGCGAATCTGTGTAAGTGGTGGGGAAGCAGAGAACACTCCTGGCTGGGACATGGCACGTGCAAAACTACCGAGGCAAAAAAAACGAGAGAGCATCAGGGGACTGACCAGTCAGAACAGTGGGTTTAGTAAGGCAGGCAGTTGAAAATAAGACAAACAGGCCGAGGTCAATGCGTCCTCCAATTCCATGAGTTTGGACTTTACGATGAAGGCAATGGAAAGTCACTGAAGCATGCCACACGGCACTTCCGGCTGTGAACTACTCTAGCTTCAGTGGACTCTGGATAAATGAACGGTGAGGCCCAACAAGCCCGCTGGAAATGTATTTAAAAAGGTTATCATCTTAATAAAAGGAAATCAGACTAAAACCAGTTATCTTAAGAACTCCACTTTCTGGATAATTTAATAATTATTCAGATGTTTCTACTTACCCGTAACTCTTAATCATAAGAGGTGATTATGTAACCATTAAGGGGAAAAAGTGGCACGAGTGACCGTGGAGAAACCTGTCTGTAGCTGAAGCATCAGGGAGCAGGGGAGGAGCAGGGTCAGTGTGGCCAGCCTAGCAGGAGCCAGGGCAGCACCACACAGGGACCCTGCGCAGACGCTCCGGGTCTCCTCTGCTTCAGATCCTGCAGGAAATGGGGCCCCAGACACGAACTCCAGGGAGCCAGAGAGTAGGTCGGAAGAGGAAACACGGAATGGAGGAAGTGTGCCTGGCTGGGAAAGAGGTGGGGTGTTTTTAAAGGTCATTTTGCAGGCAGGTCAAGGAAATAAAATATGGGTAGATGCTGATGAATATCTTTAATCTTTCATAGACTGCTCAGGATGGGGAAGCAGCCACTTCATCATGCAGACTTACAGGTACTGTGCCATGGCCACGTCTGTAACTAGAGATACTGAAAAACAGTGCCGAGTCGGATTTGCCCCCCTGCACCAGGATAAACCACTTCATGGTATGGCACAACACCTGGCCACGTTTAGCCTGGCAGCAATAAGAACCATGAACTATTTATTCAGCACTCTATTGCTCATTTCTTGTTGCAAAAAGAAATGCAATTAAATGAGAACATTTGGTAATAACGTGCATCCGAGTCATACACTGCATCTTCCTTATTCATTCTGTTGACAGAAACAATTCAATTAAGACCTTCTTCTTTGCATTTCACACGCTCCAGATAGAACAAAAAGTAATGACTTGGCGGCTACACTAGACTACATTAGAGGCTTGTAAGACCCTGTGGAGGTTTTAAAATCTGGAGGGTGCTCATCCAGCAACAACGAGTAGTGACTGAAAGTCACTTTCTGATAACTTCATTCCTTCATAATGAAAAAAAATTATGATAGTGATGGAAAACGATATTCAGCCAAAAAACAAAGAAATTTGTCCAATACAGAGATAATACAAACCCAATGCAAAGACGTTGATTTTACAAATACAATCCAACACTGTGCCTAGTTATGTGATGTATGGGAACAGAATTCAACAGAAACGTCACTCACCTTCAAAACAATAAGGCATGAAGAATGAAACAGACACGTGTAGCTGATTATTAACAGTTCGTCATCTATCAACTTAGTCTTTGATACTTAGCCAGGTGCAGAACTGTGATAAGTTCTACCAGACCAGAGGAACTTGAGGCCAGGGATGGTGCCTTCATCTTTACAATCCCTGTACCTTTAGTGTTTAGCCCACTATCTGGCATACAGGTGACACTGAATAAATGCCTGAAGAAGGAAACGAGAGAGGAAGAGAGGGTAGATGATGTACCCCAAACAAACTGTGGCAAAAGCCCAGGAAGAAAAAGTATTAATGACAAGGTAAGTAAAAAGAAAAAGTACACATTTGCCCATTTTTTGATGGCTGCTGAGACTGCAGAGAAAAGATGACCAAAAGAATTGTCAGCCCACAGTCACGTCACTCCATGTCAGAAAACAAAAACTAGTTAATGTCATCTTTGGATGGTTTTGACATTATTTCAGGCAAGACTCAAAATCAAATGACTGTTTTGGCAGTCACGTAATAGAAAGGTTTGCCCAGTACCACTTATAGTGAGTATCTGGGGAATTCGAGGGTCAGTCTCCAAATACAGAAAGAACACTGCCTATACTACATGGGATAAAGCATGAGACCAGTACAGCCTCTGGCTGGAAACATCAGACAGGCTACAAAACAGGCATTTCACCTTTGAGGGGTTTGTAAACCAAAAATTTTTTTTCCAAAGCAACTTAATTTGTTTTGATAATCTTTTTTTTAAAAAGCCAAAAAAAGTCCACCTTAGCTGAAATGAAGAAAAGCATTTCAGAAAAGCACACGTTCCATATATTTTGTGGAAACAACTGGGAATTAATTCTTAAGGTCTTTTGTTTACCACCAAAAGCAGCTTCTTGATTCGTGTTACAAAGTCCTTCTGATACATTTAGCTGACAGGAGTAAACACTACACACTTTACATTCAACCCAAAAGGCTTTTATTTAAAAGCAAACAAAAAATAAACAAAAGCCTTCCTCCAGCCAGATGGCAACACTATAAAGAGAATAGAAAATGCTGTATTTTCCTCCTGTATTAATATAAACCAGATTAAAAGGCAAGCCTTTTCATCCCCATGGGTGACGTACTTTCCTGGCGATTTATCACCAGTCACAAGGCAAGCTGCTACACAAATGATCTCTGCCCCATAATATGAATAATGTTTATGATTAAGCAAAGTCCAGGTCAAAGTAGAGAAAAGGGGTGAAAACCCTAACCATATTGTTTTCCAGTCTCACTGAGAAATGGTAAATTACAGGTTGTAGTTCATTGTCTAAATTTCAACAGCTAGGTAGGGAGTTTATCAATTAGACCCAATTAGATTCAATTTAATAGAATTCAATTAAATTCAATGTGTAATTAAAAGCAACTGTTTAAATAACTTGGGAAAGAAAAATAATTAGAACTCAACTTTATTATACTCGGCTTAATTAAAGTAACCAACTGAAAGAAGTTTTTACTTTTAACAGGATTACAACTTACTTGAAAGAAAACTAAAATGACTAATGCTAGTGTTTTACAACATGATTATTTTTGGCCACAAAACAGAAAAGATTTTGTACTTAAATGCAAAATATAATTATCAAGGTAGTAAATGTACAGTTCTTAGAAAGAATCCCGAATAAGCAGTGGACTTAGTTTTAAATATCAGTTTTGCAAAGAAACGTGAAAGTAATTTTAATCCTTTGAGTATTAGTTGACTGAATGAGTTTAATCTGTGCTTCACATATACACATGGTTGCAGAATATTAATCATTACTCCCTCTTCCTCTGCAGAAAACAGTAAAATACTTAACTTTAAATTTTCTTATGTTAACGCTGAAAAACTCAGTAGGAATGAGTGATAAGTAATGAAAGATTAAGTTTATTCCAATTCATTTCAGGTAATTATTGAACATTTAGCTTAAAGGTTAAGATGATGGGCCAACCCAGTTTCACCATGCTGTCTTATGCTGTAGTCATTTCTACATCTGTGACCTTATTTTTCTTCTCTCCTTGGAACATCAGCCTTACCATCTCTCCAACTATTTAAATCCAATCCATCTTTTTTCTTTTTTAAAGTAAAATAGCCTTTATTTTTGAGTTTTAGGTTTACAGCAAAATTAAGCAGCAAGTAGAGAGAGTTCCCATGTACCCTCTGCCTCCACACATGCACGCTCTCTCCCACCAACAACATCCTGCACTGAGTGGTACATTTGCTTCCCTCGATGAAGCTACATTGACACATCATTATCACCCAAAGCCCATAGTTCTCATTAGCGTTCGTGCTTGGTGTTGTTTCGGGTTTGGACAAATGTATAATGTCACGTATCCACCATGATAGTGTCGTACAGAATCCAGGCCATTTTTCGTAGTCCAGCTCAAGTCTCTTTCTCATGAAATCTTTTCTAGCTATTCGTACCTACAACATATTTCTTTTACTACACTCCAACGCTGCCCCGCACTACTTAGCATTTGATTTCATTCTATCGTACGTGAGTTTTGAATGTTTATTTCCAAAAGGTCAAAATACCGATAATCTCATGAGAGGCGAGGCAAAAACTGTGCTTTATAGTAAAAAAAAAAAAAGGGGGGGGGGAAGGAATGCTTGATGCAATATTTCTCGGTTGGAAATTCACACTGCCAACTTGCATAGGGAAGGCTCTGTGTCAATCCATGCTGGTTGCCCAATAAATATCTATTCTCTGACGCTTCTTTTCTAACAGAACCCCAGTTAGCCACAACGCACAGTTCTGGCCAAAACGTTGAAAACTGAAGTTGTTGGTGGGGTTTGTGGGAATGCTCCTCAGAGGAGAAGCAGACACAGGTGGGTTTGTTCCTTCCCGCTCCTTTTCTTCCTGCCTTGAACCTGGATGTGATGTTCAGGGTAGAGCATCCGCCTTGTAACCAGGAGGCAATCACGAGGGAGAGGCTACGGGAATAATAGAGATCTGGCCCTGCCATTTTTAAGCTGCTGAACAAGTACTAGCAATGGTTCACTTCCATGTTTGCTGTAGGTAAGAGAAAACAATTCCTAATTTGTTTAAATCACTTTTTTTTTTTCTGGATTCTGTAGTCACCATTAAAAGCAATCCCTAAGCTGATAGAGTTCTCACTAACTACCGAATGAAGTCCAAGCGTCTTAGCTTCCAAATATCTTCCAAAATTTGGCCCCAGCCCACCCTGCTAGCTTCCTCTATTCCCCAACAATCACCTCTCCCAACCCAGTCAGACATCACTGAGGGCTGAGGGGATGCTCCAAAAGAGCTCTGAAGGTGGGTGAGATTCAGAAAAAGCAGAGGATTTAATTTAGGTGGGGGAATGGGGGATAATAAAATGCTACAAAGGGCAGTGATGAACCAGAAAGGGAAACAAGGCACACAAAACTAGGTGGTGGTTAGATGATAAGAATATCCCGTATGTGTGTCTTAGAGAATGGCTTTTCATCCAAGGCATTCACAAGCAGGCTCAACACTGGTGAATCTGTACACACTTTGGATTTCAGCACCACCTTCATTTGGTACATTATAACTTACTCCAATTTCTTCCAGAAGTCAGAAAGCAAAGCAGGGGCTGGTTCATTATATTAAAGCAGATCCGCATTTAGATTTGAAAAATAGCAGGAGGAGCAAAATTAGCAGGAAAAAAAAAGAGCAAAAGAGGCCAGATCAGGGTTTTGTTTGTTTGTTTAATACATTTATTTATTTATTTATTTTTGGCTGTGTTGGGTCTTCCATGCTGCACGTGGGCTTCCTTTAGTTGCGTCAAGGGGGGCTACTCTTCGTTGTGGTGTGCGGGCTTCTCATTGTGGTGGTTTCTCTTGTTGCGGAGCATGGGCTCTAGGCACATGGGCTTCAGTAATTGTGGCATGCAGGCTCAGTAGTTGTGGCTCGCAGGCTCTAGAGTGCAGGCTCTGTAGTTGTGGCGCACGGGCTTAGTTGCTCTGTGGCATGTGGGATTTCCCAGACCAGGGCTCGAACCTGTGTCCCCTGCATTGGCAGGAGGATTCTTAACCACTGCACCACCAGGGAAGCCCCCAGATCAGGGTTTTAATAACATCATCTGTGATAGAAATCAGTTCCACAGGAATTCAAACAACTTAGAAGCCAGTAGATTTCTGAAAAGAATGTAAAGAGTTCCCCCAGAGCAAACCTGGTCATCTAGAGTAGCTCTTGATAATTTCTGAGCCACAATTCTCCTTTTTTCCAATTAGCTAGTATCCTAAGGCCCTATATACAACTGCTTATTAACTGCACAGAAGCACTCACAGTTTGGCTACAGGACTAAATTACATTTATAGAATTGCTGAGAGAGAAGGTATCAGAGTAGGTATTAATTGTACACTTGCCTGTAACAAGAAATAAAAATAAAAATTTCAATTGATTTATTTTTAAAAATAACATTTATTAGCTTTTCTATACTATACAAAGACTATGAAGATAAAAATTTGAAAGGTCCATAATCCCCTCACCTGAATAACCCATTTATTCTTTTTATCTAAAAAAGAAATGTCTATCATATGGTTAGAAAATTCAAATAGTACATAAAGCTGTAAATTAAAAAGTAAAAGCCCCTTCCAAAAATGTATGTGCATATATATTTGCATTCAACTTATTCAAAACATCAGGATACTTACTCTTCTGTTCCTTTCTTTTCTCACTTGGTAATCTTACCTAGGTAGATAGATAGATAGATTTATTTATTTATTTAGGCAGGCTGTGCTGGGTCTTAGCTGTGGCATGAGGGATCTTTAGTTGTGGTATGCGGACTCCTTAGTTGTGGTATGCATGCAGGATCTAGTTCCCTGACCAGGGATCAAACCCGGGCCCCCTGCATTGAAAGCGCGGAGTCTTACCCACTGGACCGCCAGGGAAGTCCCTCAAGTTCATTCTTTAATTGCACTGCATTTTGTCATTCCCAACACATGCCTACAGTAATCAAATATCAGTAATCCCCTATCTCACTTTCTCTGTAACTTCAAGTCCTCTGAATCTTCATTGCTGTGTGAGACCACGGCCCTAATTGAGTATAATTTATATTCAACACCAGCACTTGATCCCTTGCCCCAGAGTTGGTGTATTCATCTCTTGCAGTTTAGGTCTCTCTGCTTCTGCCAGCCTGGACTCTACTGAGAAGGCAACCACTCCCAAGGAAGAGGACTATGAAGAAAGCTCCAAGACGACTTTACTTTCCTGGGAGACAGGGGAAAACCAACGAAAGCAGGAATGGGATCTGCCAGGAGCCACAGTGTTAGGTCTCAATCAGAAGCTTACCAACTAGGTTTGCTCCGTGTGGGTACATCTACCATTTCCCCTCTCAGGTTTGCAAGCCAAATCTATATTGGTTCAAGCTGTGGCTTCTGCCAGCTCTGATGGGAGACACTGTGGGCTGGGCTGGAATCGAACTGCTTCTCTGGCACCTTCTCTGCACAGGAAATGTAGCAGAGCAGCAAAAGGTAGAAGAATACTTCCTGGCCACTTCTGTGCCCACTTCAAAGCCAGAATCATAGGCTGTTAAACGAGGAAGTGCTGAGAAGAGCAAAAGGCTGTAGCTGCTCCTTCCTCTGATAATCAGCCAGTGGTGACAAACTGGGGAAGAAGGCTGACGACACCTGCAGTGACAGAGCACTGTCTCCCACCTTGGGAGCTCTGCACAGATGCTGTACTAGGACTCACCCTGCTAGTGACTTTCAGGGGTACGTGGCTTGTGATCTGAAAATACATTCGACTCTATTAGGTAATTAAGACTATCATCCTGGAGTGCAAAATATGTGACTAAGCTAAGACCTTGGCATGCTTAGAGTAAATGACCAGAGACTCAGTATCAGGCCAAGGAAAGGGATTTAAATCACAAAGCATCCCTTCAATCTTCTGAAGGAAAGAAAAAGTGAGACTCAAAACATGGTGTTCTGCTCTCTTTATTATCTTTCTACTAGACACGGCACTTTATCTGTTCAATTTCTTTAATTTGCCACACTCAAAACGTCCCCAAATAGAGGATCTCAAATTTTGGAACCTATCGAATATCTAAAAGTAGTAACGAGCGAGAACAAAAACTAAAGGAAAGGATCCAGATCTGAAAAAAAACAGGCCTTTTACAGAGGCCTGCCAACTCACAAAGGCGACTGGGTGGCAGGTGCGACAACCTGGCAAACAGCATCAGGCCGGAAAGACTCTTTACAGGACACTGATGACTACTCGGTTTACAGGCTGCAACTTATATGCTTGTTTTCCCAAACGTATATTCATTTGAAGGATGCTACCATCCATTTCAAACAAGAGAATCCAATTACAAGTTCTAAATCTGCCTAAGCTTTAAGGTCTTTCGGGGTCACGAAGAGCTAAGCCAAAACTAAGCTGATAAACTGACTCCTTTCTTCGAAGTGCCTTTGGAATGCATCTTATGAGGCCATTTCTTACTTGACCACCTCCATCTGGGAGCTGGGAGCTAGGGTAGGCTGGAGAAGCCAGGAGGAGGGTGAGGGAGACTGGGAGGGTAAATCTGTATAGATAGCTCCTCCTAGAAGAAAGGGAAAAACTCAGCAGTTACTAAGTGGAGGTGGGGAGGAATGGAGCTACCGTTGGCCAGGCTTCCATTCCAGGGAACACTGGCCTCGTCACTGGTCACTGGTCACGAGCCACCGGGCTTGAATGTCTCGCCACCCTGTTCTTTAACCAAGAACCTGCTTCTAGACAACCAGCTCTGTTTTCAGAATTCCAGTGGAATCACTGTCAGAAAGGAAAATATTTAAAGAAATATCTGAGCTTTCTAGTGAGGTGTGAATAAATCTCAGTGCAGTCTTGGAGTGCCCCCCTCAAACCTGCCGCTTTGCCTAGATGTGCCAGGGAAAATCTAGGAGTGACAGAGAACCATGATTTCTTTGTGGTTTATACAAATGAAGCACAAGCTCAAGCCTTCTTCAAACACTTTTGTTATTCTACCTCCTTTGTTTTATAGCAGTGAAAACGCTTGGAAAATTTTCAAAAGGGTGTGTGCTTTCTGTAAATAGCGAGGTAGGGAGAGGCTGTGATATTGTTTAGTCTTCATGTAGGCTAAGGAAGGAGAGCAATTATGGATGGGTGAGGACAGGGGAGGGAGAAGGGACTGGAAGAGAGAGAAAATCAGCTTTCAAAACAGAATATGAGCAATTTAAGTGTAGATCATTGTACTATTCGTTGTTTAGAAAGTGTTGAATGCATAACTGAGTTTTTTTTTTCATAGAGATTCTATGATAACATTACTACATAATAGGTTAAATAGGCTTTTGTGTGTTATCAGTTGCACATGCAATATTTTTATAACGTGAATGTGTTCCAGCTTTCAAACAGCCGATTCATAAATAAACTTCTGGAACACAACCTATATATCATCAGGAATTGCTATCTTTTTTTAAAGACACTACAGAAGTCTAGCAAATATGTATAAAGCAAAGGTCATAGGTGATCATATTTTAGGACTAGTTGAGAAAGGAAGTTCACTTAATAAGTGTAATTAGCCATTTCAGTTTTTTAAATGTCTGAAACAGTCATTCATATTTTCCTCAATTCAGTACCTCTGGATATGCTATTCAGTTTTCTTTAGGCAAGATTTTTCTGGCAGGCAGGCTGAACTTGACTTTGTAAACAAATATTCTGTAGCAAAATTATGGCAATTACTGATGCCTGACAAAAACTCCATTTTTCATATGTCTAAAAGACAAACTTTTTCATCATCTGAAAACACCATGGATAAGCATTTACTCCACCTCAAAGCAGGAATGGGAAAGATGAGTATGGCTGATGCCCATCTCAGTGGGAGTTGTTTTCATACAAGAAAACATTTACCTTCTCTAACTCACCAGACTGATTTTAGAGCACCTTAATCATTACAAAAAAAAATCACATTAAAGTCACATGTGGGGGCTTCCCTGGTGGCGCAGTGGTTAAGAATCCGCCTGCCAATGCAGGGGACACGGGTTCGAGCCCTGGTCCGGGAAGATCCCACATGCCACAGAGCAACTAAGCCCGTGTGCCACAACTACTGAGCCTGCGCTCTAGAGCCCGCAAGCCACAACTACTGAGCCCACGTGCCACAACTACTGAAGCCTGCGTGCCTAGAGCCCCTGCTCTGCAACAAGAGAAGCCATGACAATGAGAAGCCCACGCACCGCAACGAAGAGTAGCTCCCACTCGCCGCAACTAGAGAAAGCTTGCGTGCAGCAACGAAGACCCAACAGAGCCAAAAATAAAAACAAATAAATAAATTTATAAAAAATGAAAGTCATATGTGGACATTGGCTTTCAGAATGATCAAATTAATGTGTGATCACATAAAAAATGAGCATCTAAGTCTTTACACTGAGTAACCAGTCACATACAATTTTTGCTGTATCTATCCTCTATAACAATACATCAGCCTTGGCAATGCGAGCATTGATGACATGATGGTATAACTCCACCATACGTGGAGGTAGGAATAAATATAAGTGACATCATTATGTTTCATCTTCATCACCTAGGCTGATTTTTAAATCCTCCATGTGTATGCACCCTGTGCTGGGCTAGACTAGGTGAGTTAAATGGGTTAAACAGGTGAACTTCTGAGACCTCTGGACTGCCTGAAATTCTACTTGTATATCTGGTAGAGCAACATCTCTGTAACAAAGAAAAATGTTTTACAATGACATACATCGCTGTCAGAAACACTATTGACTATGGCAGAAATACTATGGAAGGTACATTCTATTATCCTCAGTTTCAGCAGAGAACTGCCTCCTTGTCCCTTTCCTTCCTCCTCCACTGACTTCCAAGCAGTATGGTCTATGTTGGAGGTGTGGCTGCTTCCAGTCTGAGCGAGACTCCCCATGATGAGAGCCCAATAGTCCCCCTCGGACTCCTTGGTAATTGAACTGGATAAGGTCTGGCACCCACTCATGAGAAGCCTGTACCAGAGAGAGCATCTCAGCACTCTCCCAGTGTTGACAGAGGGTGGACTTCCCTACCTCCATCCTCAGAGCCCTTGGCCCGCTCCACAGAGATACCCAGAAGCCAAATAGCTTTGTTCCTAAGACTTCTGTTTGTGGATACATCACTCCACCCTGGAGGAAAGCCAGCACCATCTCTGTGAGCAGTTCCCTAAAACTCGCTGCTACTTAGAGCAATTGATACAGCCGCTGCCTTTGCTGGGGTTACACAAATACTGACACTGGTCTGACTTACATCAATCTGAGGTCATTTAGCTAAATTTGCATTCAAGAATGACAGTTTCATCTAAATTTTTAGGGACAGAGACAGAATTTAGTCATTTCATAGGAGCCTAAAATGAACACACAAATGGCAACACATTTTCATTTTCATTGATCTGGAGATTATTTTAAACCAGCTTTAAAAATTTGTTGCTTCTCCTTTCACTAGGGGAAAAAAAAAAATCTTAGCACTTTTATAAAACTTGACTTTAAGAAAAAGCTTAAGCTGAATATAAAAGCTAGAAAAACTATCCTAATAGTATGCAATGTCCAAAATGTTGATTATAAATCTTCGTATCTAGGTTTTAGATTATTATAAACCTTTTTAGATTACTGAAAACCATGCTTCAAAGTCTAATTAGAAACGTCCAGTTTGGTATGTGCTACTTCTGCTCATTCCACTCCCCCCACCCCCCAGGCTTCCAGTCTCTTATCTAACATCGGATTAACTCAATAGGGAAAGAAAAGTAGCCTGAGGCGAAGCTAACCAATGAGAAAACACCGAAAACACTCAATGTAAAAAGGGAGAAACACAGACTGCTCATTACAAAATCCAAGCTCTAAAAAGTTAAATAAGACAGCAGAACCACCATAGAGAGAAAAAAATACATTAGTAACAATAACAAAAGCAACAACTGTGAGAGCCATTTATCAAGTGGCATCTAATGCAATAAGCACTGTGTCTTTACATCCATCACATCTAGTTCCTATAGGTACCGCGTAAGGTGGGCAATGAGCACCCCCATGTTACACTGAAAACACAGAGAAGAGTAAGTGGTCAGAATCGGGTATGGATCTGCCGTGGCTTGCCTCCAGAATCTGTGTAGTTTTCATTCACTATGCTGATTTTTGAGAAAAGGGTTAGACAAACTCACCTGCTAGACTACCTGGAGAATAACTGAGACCTGGTCCTGGGGCGCGAGAAGAGCCCGTGGCCTTTTCTTGTTTATTTTTTTTATGATGAGAAAAAGCAGTAAGGGGGCCTCATGCCTCTGATGACCTATCTTGACCCTAAGGAGAATTTGCATACCTGCTTTGTGAAAGTTCAGCCCTGCATGGGCAAGTACACATGAAGTCACAGTAGTTTTACTATTTCCTGGTAGTTCATAATACTAATGAATTCATAATAAAGCCACAGTTAGTTTTAAAGAAAAACAATGGTCTCCAAGACTACAGAAACAGAAGCAAGACCTTCAGTGAAATGATAGAAAATCCACACGGGATGAAATCCTATTTCTCTTTCTTAGCTCTTGCTCTCCCCCTCCCTAGCTTAATTAAAAGGTATGAAATGGAGAGAATAATAAACAATTCTCATAGCAATCTGATAGTAGCTACAAGATAAATGTTTCAACCCCCTTCTCTGCCCAAATTCAGGCTATAGAGTACAGCTGATACACATAGCTCAGTCTTAAATTGTACTAATTTGTATTTCATCAAAGTGAGACATTAATTCTATGTTCAACTGCACTGCTGATCAGTTAATACCTAAACCTGTGTGGAGGTTGAATAAAATCTTCAGGATGTACTCAGGAGCCTCAGGGCCATGCAGCTGCTATTTTCCAGAAATAAAAGTAACAAGTCCATTGTCATTTTTTTTTTCCTTTTCACTTTTCAAAATGAAATGCAGCTGCTCTCAGACCCTCTATACAGCTGACCCTTGAACAACATGGGTTTGAACTGTGCAGAACCACTTATATGTCTATTTTTCCCAAAAGTAAACACTATAGTACTACATTGTCCATGGTTGGTTGAATCCGAGGATGTGGAGGAACCCTTGGATGTGGTTCCCACTAAATTCACTGAGCTGTCATTAAGAAATTGCCATTTTCTAGTTCAGGATTATACTAATATTGGGGCTGGCCAAAAACTTCATTCGGGTTTTTCTGTAACGTGTTATGGAAAACCCAAATGAACTTTTTGGCAAACTCGATAATTGAGTAGACATTAACTTTTTTTAAAAAATAAATTTATTTTAATTTTATTTAAAAAAAATTTTTGGCTGTGTTGTGTCTTTGTTGCTGCGTGCAGGCTTTCTCTAGTTGCGGCGAGGGGGGCTACTCTTCATTGTGGTGCATGGGCTTCTCACTGTGGTGGCTTCTCTTGTTGTGGAGCATGGGCTCTAGGCGCGCAGGCTTCAGTAGTCTGGCACACGGGCTCAGTAGTTGTGGCTCGCAGGCTCTAGAGTGCGGGCTCAGTAGTTGTGGCGCATGGGCTTAGCTGTTCTGCAGCACGTGGGATCTTCCCGGACCAGGGCTCAAACTCGTGTCCCCTGCATCGGCAGGCGGATTCTTAACCACTGCGCTACCAGGGAAGCCCTAGGTAAATTTTTAAAGACAATATAGGCCAGGAAGAAAGGAAATCTTGGTAAGATAGTGATAAGATGACAAGTTTGAGAGCCTGAAGCTAATGAAGACATAAATAGGGAGTGGCTGACTTAGTCGTCAGCTTATGAAGGGTAATCTTGGGCTGATGGCCAGTCTAAATATCGTTAGATTCAATTTGGACTCAGTTTATTGCAATGGGCTGCTGGTCGGGCCGGGCAGGTTCACTTGGTTGGCTAGAGCAGAAGTTTGAATGCTAAAGCCTGATCCACGTACTGACCTGGTGGCCCAGAGTCACAGGTGACTACAATAAATAATGGGTGAGAGGCATGAGTTGGGTGCTTATATATGTAATTACTCAGCAAAATATTTAATGAGCAGACATCATTCCAAGCATAATAACACAAGGATAATGGTAGCGAAGTTAAAGTCTCTCAAGACAGATAGAAATAGATAATTAAAATATAAAGAGGTAAGTACTGAGATAGAGGTATGTACAAGATTCTATGGAGGCACAAAGGTAAGGGAGGCTTCCTGGAGTAGGCATGCGGCTTGGGGGCACTTCTGGTCAAGGAGAAGGCAAGATAACCAAAAGCAGAAAGGAATTTACCCATTACAGAGAAAAGGGCAGGGCTATGCATCAACCTTCAATCATGCTGACGTGAAAGCCTGTCAACTTTTAGAAATGAAAGATCGTATCTTTTCTTTATTCCTTTAAAAATACTTTTCTTATGGTTTTGTTTTTTTTTTTCACTTGTTGCAAGGAGGAAACTATACGTTTCACATCACATTTTTACTGCTTCATAATTTTAGAGTATGGGTCCAAGGACACAAAACTGTCAAAGGTAGGGGGTAAGCCGAATATTAAAATAAAATTATTTTATCTTAAAAAAAGGTGTCTTATTTTAATGATCATTTTGCTTTTGGATTTTTACGCTCGATAAGTACTTGATAAATTTTGATATTTTATATTCATTTTTTCCCTAATGTAGAGCATCAAAACCACTTATTTGCCACCCTATGATGTTGTGCCGTGTACTGCAAAAACAAAATAAACGTTTTTATTCCAGAAATTAATATAAGAATAATGATAAAATTAAATCTTTAAAGTTCAATGCTTTTCTCATGGAATTAATGGTATTCTCATAACAGTTTCCTTAGTAGATCTAATAATTTTGTCTTTTGGTCACTTCACGATTATATTTTACTGTCTCAGTATATGGGAAGCTATTTTCTGCCTCTCCCACGCCCTTATTTAGATCATGAATACCCTTGCAAATCTCAGGAAAGCCATTGGCCCCTTACCCTGAAAAGCTGTCCATGCAACTTCAGATAGTTTCACGGCCCCCAGGGACGGATGGTCAAGCACCCGCTCACCTCCTGCCACAGCAAAAGGTGCCTTAAGCAGTTACGAGTTCCAAACTACAAAGTGAATCTTCCTCATTTCTTGACATGAATTTTTTTCAATAAATCTTTAAAAACATGATACTTAAAATAGTTCTTAGAGAACAAGCTTTCAAAACACTTCTCATTTGAGGGTTTGTATGAAAACCACCTATGGGCCTTTAACAGAGATGTCCATGTCTCACCCAGACCTGCTGAACTGCAATCCTGAGGCATTAAGTCTTAGCTGTACATTTATAGCTCCCTTGAGGAGTCTGATGTACATCCCTGATTTAGAACCAGTGGATTACGGAATTTAAACTAGGATTCGTCTCCCACAGGCTTAAGTGATTTTTCACATTTTTCATTCCTTGGCAAAAAAAAAGCAAGTCTGGGTTTCCTGGACTAATACTTTAGACAAGTTGGTGGGCTTCGGTCTTCCCCGGCTCAGCAGGCTTCAATCTGGGGTATGCATGCTCCTAAGGGTAACTGAAGGCTTTCCACAAAAGGATTTTAACCTTTTTCCTGCTTTGGATTCCTTTGGCAAAGGTCAGGCTAGATCCCTTCTCAGGATAATATCTTTAAATGAATAAATTAAAATACGTAGCATTACAAAAAAATACATATTTAAATTATATTTAGGGGGCTTCCCTGGTGGCGCAGTGGTTGAGAATCTGCCTGCTAATGCAGGGGACACGGGTTCGAGCCCTGGTCTGGGAGGATCCCACATGCCGTGGAGCAACTAGGCCCGTGAGCCACAACTACTGAGCTTGCGCATCTGGAGCCTGTGTTCCGCAACAAGAGAGGCCACGATAGTGAGAGGCCTGCGCACCGCGATGAAGAGTGGCCCCCGCTTGCCGCAACTAGAGAAAGCCATAGCACAGAAACGAAGACCCAACATAGCAATCAATCAATCAATCAATCAATAAATCTTTAAAAAAAAAAAAAAAAGTAAATTATATTTAGGGACTTCCCTGGTGGTGCAGTGGTTAAGAATCCGCCTGCCAATGCAGGGGACATGGGTTCGAGCCCTGGTCCGGGAAGATCCCACATGCCGCAGAGCAACTAAGCCCTTGTGCCATAACTACTGAGCCCACAAGCCACAACTACTGAGCCCACGTGCCTAGAGCCTGTGCTCTGCAACAAGAGAGGCCACCGCAATGAGCCTCCTGCACACCGCAATGAAGAGTAGCCCCCGCTTGCCGCAACTAGAGAAAGCCCGCACGCAGCAACAAAGACCCAATGCAGCCATAAATAAACAAATAAATAAAATTTAAAAATTAATTATATTTAAAAGCTTATCAAGATGTTAAAAGGTTTGTACTATAGCCATATATGTGCTTCTTTATTAACCCATTAAATAACACGATCTAGAGGCATGTCTCATAACTGCCATGATTTCAAGCAGTTATCTGTTTAAACTGCCTTTTGAGCTATCTGAAACAACTGTAATGTGATAAGAAAATATCTGACTTCTGTTAATGCTAATACTGCTGTAGGTTTTTTGCTCACATTCATAATTAAGGGAAGTGTTCAGCTAAATCCAAAAAAGAGGGGATATATGTATACATATAGTTGATTCACCTTGCTGTAGAGTAGAAACTAACACAACATTGTAAAGCAACTATACTCCAATAGAAATTAATTAAAAAAAAAAAGGAAGGGCTTCCCTGGTGGCGCAGTGGTTGAGAGTCTGCCTGCTAATGCAGGGGACACGGGTTCGAGCCCTGGTCTGGGAGGATCCCACATGCCGCGGAGCAGCTGGGCCCGTGAGCCACAACTGCTGAGCCTGCGCATCTGGAGCCTGTGCCCCGCAACGGGAGGGGCCGCGATGGTGAGAGGCCCGCGCACCGCGATGAAGAGCGGTCCCCGCACCGCGATGAGGAGTGGCCCCCGCTTGCCGCAACTGGAGAAAGCCCTCGCACGAACTGAAGACCCAACACAGCCAAAAATAAATAAATAAATAAAGTAGCTATAAAAAAAATTAAAAAAAAAAAAAAAAAGGAAATGTTCAATTTCCAGAAAAGGTTGTTGGAAATAAAGATGCAATTATTTTCTTCATTCAAATTCACATATTCCAGGTTAAAGAACCCTTGTTAAAGGGAATACATGTACATGGAGGGTTTTAAGGGAATCAGTTCCCAGATTCTTTCCTAAAACCTTCTCACCTTGCTTTTCACATTCCCCTTCTCCCATTATCATAAGAAAGGCACACCATTTATGCATCTTGAATGTATGTGGCTCAAGGTCTGTGGTGTAAAAACTCTGAAGTATAACCAAAGGAACAAGGAGAAGATGCACTGCTCCTGAAGAGGGGCCCCTTGTGAACAAGGCAAGAAATACTATGGGAGCAAGGCCTTGATTTATACAAGTGAAGGGGATCAGGAGATGCCACCCCCAAATATGCCACTCTGGCATATGGATTACTTTGAGCTGAAGGCAAATGAGAAACAGTGGACACAGGAAGTTCTCTGTCCTCCCCCTTTAGGTCTAAAAGCATTCCCTTTGTGAAGGTGACAAGTTTCTGTTTTAAAGGTGCTCTCTTTTCCCATACCAGGAATAGGAAAATGACTTTTATCACCAGAAACAACTAGAGTCTACATAGCAAATCTAACTAAATAACCCTTATCTACCATTAGTTTCTCCCATATATTTACCTCCCCACAATTTACAGCCTCTAGAAACCCCAAACCCCTTTCCCTTGTGTAGTCACTTCTCCACAATTTATCACCCTTTGTTAAAATGATATATAAGCCCCTGGGTTTAAACACCTCTTTGGGTTTTTACATATTTTCTGTGAAGGCCTCAGGCATGTAAAAATATTAAGAAACATATTTGCGCCTAGAAATTAGAGCATTTCTCTGTAGTCATTAACGTTTTCCTACAGAAGACACTGAATTAATAAAATTTTTTCACTGAGGGAAAAAAAATATTAAAAACAAATGCCTTTTATCCTGTTAATCTGTCTGTTGATAGGTACTTTAACTAAGGCCTGCAAATTAAACTAATGGGGTAGAGGAAAAATTTTTCTACCCCTACACAAGTAAAAAGGTTTGCTCTGCCTGTCCGTCTGTATTAATGTGTCATTTGTCATAGGCCACAAATTGATATACTTATTTACATTAAAAAAAATGAAGTCAGACCTTTTCTGTCAGACAGTAACAAGTATGATATGGCTGATGGTTCAATAAACCAGGATTTTTTTGGATAAAATAAATGATTTAAGTCTGTAGCTTCAAAGTTTTGATAAAGATGTATTTAAAGCATGTATATACTATGCAATTTTCTAAAATCAGAGCCTTTGAAACGATTTAAACTATTTTAAAATAAAATAACTTTGGATTTCAATTTCTATGTCTATAAAGTAGCACATGATTTTTCAAATTTCTTCTAGGATTCATGCAAGCAAAAGTGTTTGAAGGCTGACCAATGTTTCTTAGAGTATGGTCCACGAACCTCTTTGATCAGAAACACTGCGGTATTTGTTAAATACCGATTTTTATGCCCCATCTCAGACCTACAGAACTTGAATCTGTAGGGGTAGGGCCTGGGAATCTTCACTTTTAACAAACATCATGGTTGAATTGGATGTACACACCAAATTTGAGAACCACTGTACTTTATATTACTTTATATTCTTTACTGCTTTGTGGTGAAAACTTCCACAAAAAATATAACGCTTGAACCATTTTTTGGACCCATATTTATTCTTTGACTCCATGGACAGGCATTTGTTACAAGCTACATTATATAAACTCAACACGGGCTACTGACTGATACTTATTTAGACTTGTATGGTAGAGTCAATGTCAATAGGAACCATCTCTTTAAGCATCACTTAGTTTTCAGTGATATAGAATAGTGATGATTTCTTTAATATATGTGCCTTAAAATTTTGACACTATTTTTGGATAAGCTATAAATGAGCCCATCACAGAAAAGAAAGGTAAATATTCCCTTTTATACAAACATGGGCCCTACCACATGAGCTAATGATAGACTTCAACAATGGCCCTACTATCTAATTATTGTCAGAAAAAAACCCAATAAAGCTCAAGGGTTAAAGCTTAAGGCATTTGGCATTCCATGGGTATTTTAAGATTTCTAAAAAATTTCCCAGACTAAAATTCTATTAATCACGCTACTTGGAGCTTCAATTTTGGGCCTTTAAAGAATGACCCAGTTTAAAATTATTCTTGAAGAAGTTTGGCCCTGCTCACTGGTACTTTCTAGAGGTGAGATGTGCTGACTAATTGTTCAAGCCTACATCTTTGTTAGGTCTCAGTTTTCATGTGATCAGATCAACTCTTCCCCAAGGTCAACTGCTAGTTAAATCCTGTGATTCCACTATTAACTGACACCATAAAATGTAATCCAGAAATTTGCCAAGGAGTACAAGATCTCGTACTCACTGTTATTCAATAGCTAGCACAAGCTCAGTTTCAAGAAGCTATATTGTGGGCAATATACGGTAGATGAATTCTTATATATATTCTAAAATCTACTCCTGTATTAAATAGGACTAACAGAGAACTGTGCAACGAACCACACTGTCCTCTATAAAACATGCTTTTATGGTTACTTCCCAACTTTAGCATCGATTTAATCTGTTTTGAATGTTTTAACACTCCTTTCTACAGTGAATAACAGCTAAGGCTAAAAAAACAAAAACCCTGATATATTTATATCATAATCAGAGTATTTTAAACTAAAACACCCCCCTCACACATATACACCCCAAACATAAATTTAAAAAAAAATTGAAACTAAAGATTTCTTTTTCCAGAGCTTCTCTTTCCTTTTGTCAATGCACTAGATGTGTTTTAATACTATCAATATTTCAACTAAGATTTATACTTTATAATAATCTTTAAACTGTAATAATTAAGGCAAAATTTAAAGCCTCAAATATTGGCTGAATACGTATCATTTTGAAAAAAAATACTTAAGTACTCGGTGCTTTACAAAAATTGAAACAATACTGCTCTTTCAATATTAATTTATCCTGAAAGTCATCACCTAAAATTTTAAGCAATAACCTTCATATGGTACTGTGCTAAAACAAAACATTTTTTTCTTTTCTTTTTTAAGACAGGGGGGTTCAAGGAATTAGAGATAAGAAGCTGGGGCTTCCCTGGTGGCTCACTGGTTAAGAATCTGCCTGCCGATGCAGGGGACACAGATTCGAGCCCTGGTCCAGGAAGACCCCACATGATGCAGAGCAACTAAGCTCGTGCGCCACAACTACTGAGCCTGTGCTCTACAGCCTGTGAGCCACAACTACTGAAGCCCAATGCCTAGAGCCCGTGCTCTGCAACAAGAGAAGCCACTGCAATGAGAAGCCTGTGCACCGCCATGAGGAGTATCCCCCGCTCGCTGCAACTAGAGAAAGCCCACGCGCAGCAACGAAGACCCAACGCACCCAGAAATAAATGAATAAATAAGTTTGTTAAAAAAGAGAAATAAGAAGCTGTTTTGACTTCTGAGGAAATAAGCAGGTTCTGGGAATTCTATAGTAATGCTCTGGGGTCTATGCTGGAAAAAATCTTTATAAATAAGCTTAAATTGCAATAAAGTCCTTTTGCCAACACTATTATTTAAAACTTTGTATGATAAGAGTCCAGAGTTTTAAAAAGGCCACAATTGTTAAAGGACAATGAATTTATCACAAAGCATTCCTATTCTACAGAATGGCGTTACAGCAATGCCTGACAGATGAAGACGCAGGAAGAAGTAACCAAGCAATCCTTTCAAGCAGATGCCAAGAAAAAGAAAACACACTTTAATGTTATATGCCTTTTAGAATGACTAAAAGAATCCTTCCCCATTACTCCATCCATCCACTGCTTACATTGGAGCGCCTACATCCAATGTGTTAGGTACCAGGGATATAATGGTGGGCAGAGGCAGGCACAGCCCCGCCCACATGGAACTTAGAGGCTACAGGGAGGTAGGCATTAGAAAAATGATCACACTAATGAATGTTACACTGTGAACTGAGATAACAGCTCTGAAAGGGGAGAACACAATTCTATGGAGGAACAATACACAGGAAGCTGAATAAATGCTACTGTTTAAAATTCCATGTGGTTCTTTTAAACCTTTTGTCCTTCCAGCTAACACAATTCAGGATACAACTCTAAGTAGAAAAATACTGTAACTAAAACAACTTAGAATCCAAAACTTATTTCCAAGGAGATTTCTTCATTTAATTAGTTTTTAAACAACACTTTCACCCCTACCACTGCATAAACGCAGATTTTTTTTTTTTTTTAATAGAATGTAATTCCCACCATGGAATACTTTTACTTATCTGACTAAAAATCAAGAACTTAATACTTCAGTATGAAATCAGTATCTTAAGTATTGAGTTCTTATTTTTTAACAGGGGCTTTTTGAGATATACGACTTTCTTTTCAAAGTGGCTAAATTTTCTTGTAAGAGGCAAGGCTAAACAGCATAAATCAACATCCTGTGTTTCGATGGTTATGCAAAACTAGCAAGCAACTGCAAATGCGCGGAGGTAAAAAACCTTTCTGTTTTTCTCATGGGTATAATTTCAAAACATTCTGATGACAGCTATTGGCTGTAAACCCTATGTACAACGTTCAGCATATTTCACAAAGCTTAATAATTAATAAACATCCTATGTCATTAATTTATAATAAATTGAAGCTGCTTCAGTTTTCAAATGTACTGCTTAAGATTCTACCCAATGGTAATTAGCTGATGGTGACAGCTCTAAAATTCCTTGATTTGCATGTGTCATATTATGCCTTCTGAAAAATCCAGTGAACTTGGGTGCACTCACCCAATGGACAGCACAGCCAATCTGTTGACACTGTGGTGAAGGAAAGTACAGCATTTATTGTAGGGTGCCATGCAAGGAGAATGGGCAGCTTGTGCTCAAAAGACCCAAGCTCCCCAATGGCTTTCAGGGAAGGGTTTTTAAAGACAGTGTGAGGGAGAGGGTTGTGGGGTGACTAATCAGCTCATGCACAGTTCTCAAATTGCTTGATGGTGAGGTAACAGGGTGATATTTTGAGAATTTCAATTACTAGTTTTCTAGTTCCAACCAGTCTGGGGTCTATGCGCTGGTGGTCAGCATATAGTTAACTTCCTCCACTTGGTAGGGGTTTTAGTAACTGCTAAAAACAAAAAAAAACAAAACCACAACCTCAAGGATATGGCTCAGATTATTACCTATAGCCCTTGAGGAGGAACTAAAGGTCCTTGATTTTATTTTATGGCTAAAATATTATTATTTTGTCTTAACTTGATTGCTTTCCTTTGTTCCTTCATTTTTTTCACTTTTCTAATTAAATTTGCTCTTTGGAACTCAGGGAGGGAAGGCCTAGGAGGCTAAAGCTTTTCTACAAATAAGAGGTGGGGGACACAGGGGTGAGGGTATCTGTCCCCAGGAAGGTCCCCATAGGGTCCTGCTTGGTTTCAGTCCCATTGAATCAAATGCTAATTTGGATTTAGGGCTGAATAGTTCATGAAGATTTAACCACATCCAAATGATCTATTTGCAATAAAGATATCTTCAATTACCCCTCATCCAAATGATCTATTTGCAATAAAGATATCTTCAATTACCCCTCATCCAAAAAGGTCTCCTTGTGATTATTTGAGATGTTAAATTCAGCTGGTAGAAGGGAATACCTGGAGACAAGCATCTGCTTCAGTTTATGCTACCCCCTTACAAACACAGCACATAGTCATGAATATTGGAACCAGCTTCACGGATGGTTAGAACTATCCCCTTCTGGATCCTTGGTCAGATATTCCTCATTTTTCATCTAGTGTGGACCCTGAAGAGGAATACTAGACATGTGCTTCCAAATGTAGCACTGAAAACCCTGAAAATACGTGGAGCAGAAAGGGGCAGTATTAGAGTTGCAGTATATTGGTGCAATTCTAAGAAAGGAATTGAGTAATATGAATCTACTGCCATTAAAAGGTTTAAAGCTATTGACTCCCCAATTCTACTTCTGAGACTCTATCTTAAGGAAATAATCTAAAATATTGGAAAAAGCCTTACATCTAAAGATGTCCATTAGAGTACCACAAGGGCATCAGCATGCACCACTCCAAAAGATGCCACTTTGGCATGATTTTCAGCTGAAGGCAATTGAGAATCAACAGGTGCAGAAAGAATTCTCTGCACACACACCCCTCCCATCCACCTAAAAGCAGGGCATAAATTTCCCTTGTGATGGTGTCCCCCCACCTCCTATATCAAAGAAAAAAAGCAACTATCAGAGGGGAGCAACTCATCTCCAGAGACAGAGATGAGTTTGCATAAACAAACCTTACTACATTAACCCTTATCTTCCATTTGCTCTATTTTCTAGCCACTTCCCCACAATTTATCATCTCTTGAAGCCCAAACCCCCTTTCCTTTGTTAAAATGGTATATCCTGAATCCAACTAAAATCCCTGAATGACACACTTGTCTTATTTAACTTGATTGTGACTGTTGGCTAGTGTTGATAGCACTGAATTATAAAACATCACACTTAAACGCTTATATACTACAATTATTTTGATTATCAGAAGTAAAGTACAAAATTCAAATATTCAAAGCAAGAATTCTTAATAAAATGTTATATAAGAATGTTAATCTTTGACTCAGGACTTTATAACTTGTGTTACAGAAAAACATAAAAACTATGCACGGTTAATATTAAATCAAGTAAGTGGAAAGCTTAAATATTAACTTTTACCTTCTTGGTCCTTCATCACATGTTACTTGCTATTCAGGTAATGTTATTTTATTGTCTGTGATAAGATATTAAGGATACATTTATGTAACCATATTATGATCCAGAAATGGATTATAGCATTATCTTTTCAAAGAGGTCTTATAGAAAAGTACCTTTTAATGGAGAATGATTCTCGTGTATTAAAATTTTAACCTAAGTTTTAAAGTTGGTCTATGGTTCAACTGAAATTTATTTATTCATGTCACCTGGAGGTTCTGATAAGAAAAATAAATTATATTGTCAACACCATAACCTGATGATTGCAATTCAGTACTAAAATGTCAGTTCAGAGGACATTTACTTCAGTGTCTCAATGAAGTGCTCTGAGAAAGGACTGGTGGCTTTCAATATATGATTTACATCTTAGACTATGAGTAACGAATCTTGGAACTTAAACATCTCTAGGCTGTGTGACAATATGTGTTGCTACCTTGAGGCTCTTCTTGTTGATTCACTAGCAACACACATTTCCTAGAAAGAGAATTTTAAACTTCTGTCTTTGATATGTCTCTGCCCCTGTTCTTTCTTTATGAATATCTGTGTGTCCTGTTATGGACAAGAAGTTAAACTCTATTCAAGCTAACGTACTTTGAGATCTCTGGAGGGTTAGGTGAGTAAATGGTATTTGAAAGCTTTAGTTGTATTGATGCTTGCTTCAAAGACCACCTAATCGAAATAATCATCAGGCTCAGAAAAGTAAGAGCTCTGAAAAAATCGGAGAATCATTTTCTCTGGGGAAATTTCTAGCAGATTTTTATACAGAGTAATAGTGGCTAATATATTTTAAAAGTTTGGTACCATATCATTTAAAAGGAAAATCATATACCCAATGATATTTATAAAGAATTGAAATAACCACAAACACAATTGCCATTTACTGAATATCTATTATGTTCTAAACTGTACTAGATGCTTTAAGCATTTTGTCTCATTCAATCTATTCCTCACAGTAAGCCTACATTTAGGTAATACTCTCCCCACTGTACAGAGACAAGGCTGTTAAAGTTAAGAAACCTGTCTAACGTAAATGGCTAAATCATGAACAAAATCCACATCAATTTGACTTTAAAAGCTAGTATCTTAGCCACTATGCTACAGTGTTTTCCAGATTTTTTTTCAAATATGGCATTAAAAATTGTACCTTAGTCTTTTTTTTTTACTGTTTTAGTGGGGCTTGCCCCCCCCCCCCAATTAGTGATATTTTGACAGATAATAGAATTTATATAAAGTCATAAAGCATTTAAATTCTCATTTAAGGAAAGAACTTGCACGGTGTTTTAATATGTATTCAAGTAACACTGTGTAATTTGCTTAATGGATTATAAATCACTTTCTTGTGTATAAACTCACTTGACCATCTTAACTTGACTATGGCAGGTGTCACTGTTGCTGTTTTACAGGGGAGGGGACTGAGGCTCAGAGAGGGCAAATGGGATTTTGCCCGTGGTCATACAGACAGCCTTCGAGTTTGAAAACCTGGTCTTTTGACTCTAAAGTGCAGCAATTTGTCTTCTCGATAGAGGTATAGAGTCAGTGTTACTTTGAGAATGGCTAGTGTTTTGTGAAAGCCTTGTTTAACAAGCTTTTTGGCTTCTGAAAACGACACCTACGTAGAATTCCTGGTAAAGGAGCTTGGGTTTGCCGGGCAGCATGAACCTTCCTGAGTGTGTGGGAGGGGCTAGCCCTCCCAAGCAGAGGGCTGACCTCGCCCAGGCTCAGGGGAGGACTGAGCTTATTTGGCCTGTGACTTGGCATTTTATCACAGAGTTATTTTTCTAGAGTCCTTAATTTACCTATTTTTCATGAAGGAGGTAAACTTTTTGGTTTTCTGTTCTTGACACATGGTTAACCATCTGTAACAGGAGATAGTAACATTTCTTGCTAACTTTCTTTTCTTCCAAAAGTTGGAACAAAGCACTAGTGCTGTGTCAACCACAGAATAAATCAGCATGTTCTAGTGTAGTGACACTCCATTTTATATAAAACTGTATTTTTTTTTTAACATCTTTATTGGAAAACTGTATCTTTGTTTTCGTTATTTTGTGTGTTTTATAATGAGAGTAGGCGTGGCCTTCTCTACTTCGTTGCCCTATTGAAGACTGGGGATCGATCCATTAATTTGATAAATTGATTAGGCGCCTATGGTTGCCAGGCACTGTAATCGGTGCTTGGGATACAGTAGTGAACAAAAGAGCCAAAACCCCCTGGCCCCATGGAGCAAACATTCTAGTGTGGGAGAGCACAATAAACATTATGGCATCAGCTGGTGCTAAGTACTAAGGTGAGAACAGGCCAATAACAACAGAAAGCAGTCTTTGTTAGGGTGGGAGTGGGGTGTCATTCTTACACTTTATTATAGTTATTCCAGAGCAGCCTGACGGTGGAAACAGGTTCTGCTCCCACAGCGGGATGGACCTTCGTTAATGAGCCAGGGGTGCCGTGGGGAGTGTATAGAGCACAGTTCCCTCCACCTCCACCCCAAATGGAGTTTAAGGTTTTTACACTGAAATTTTAGTTTCTGGAAACATGAAGCTACGATGTTTTCTACTTTTCTAAGCTCTACTCAATATCAGATTAAAAGATGGAAATTGGAAGAGACCAAAATCCAGCATCTAAGAAAAATTTAGTATTCTTAAACCACTTATCTAAGATTTTTTGACCAATTTTCTGGATTAAAAAAATTTCCCCCTCAATATAAATTTTATCTATTGGCTATTTATCCAATTTTCTTACTAAGCAACCTGTATTTCATTTGATTCAAGCAAAAAAAATTTTTTTTAATTTGGCTGCGTTGCGTGGCTTATGGGATTTTAGTTCCCTAACCAGGAATTGAACCCTCACCTCAGCAGTGAACGAGCGGGATCCTAACCACTGGACCGCCAGGGAATTCCCTTTTTCAAGCAATCTTATTTATCACATTTAAATAATTCATTATGAAACCCAATGCTTATTATGCATCAACCGTCTTATCCTAATATTTGAATACTATATGTAAATATGCTTTCTACCCAGAAACATATGTCTATTTTGACTCATTAAGTGCAAAATGAATTTACTGATAAAAGTGAGTTAACTGAACAAATACATATAATAGTAACACCAATTTTTTTTCTGGGAAACCAAGCATTAGGGGAGGCATTTTGCCTCTTCTTTAGTATATATACAGCCCTGAAAATTAGAGATTTATTCCCATTGTACAATGATGATACTGACATACTAATAGAGCATAAATAACTTGTTTGAGGTCACAGAACTAGTGTCAGAGCTAAAAGGCAGACTTGGCTCCAACTCCAAAGATATTCCCAATATGCCACTTTAACTCCATATTTTATCATCATAAAACACCAAAAGCAAACCACTTATTTATACCATAATCTATCTCCCTAATGGTTACTGAAACTACGTATAACTCACATTTCTTTCCTAGATGTATTTTTATTATAAAGTTTGCAAATATTATTTATGAAAATGAAGATAGATAATATTTTAAAAGGGCAAATAATTTAGTGAATAAAGCATTTTATTACTCTTAAAAATTAAACCTGATAAAGCATCTAGTATATAAAGAAAATTCTAGAGAGGAAAATACAGTGATAAAAATACCTCTCCAAACTGTAGGGCATAAGATTCTGATGACTATAGTTTTTTCTGTAAAGTGTATATGTGAGTTACTTATTTACATGCCATGTGAATAAAAGCATTCTGGTAAGGAAAGATATGAGAGGAAAATGCAGGCAATGTTTCTGATTAAAAAAAAAAAAACCTAAATAAAAACCAAAGAGGTAGGCAAGCGAGGTATGACCTTTTTTAAATCAGCAAAAAACCCTAGCTACTCCTCAAATACACCCCTCGAAAATAGAAAAGCAATCATTTCTCAAAATTTTCATGATCTGATCCAGATACAAATATTAAGAGCAATTAGAAATCATCAATAAATTATGTGCTAAAATGTTCTTTGGACAGCGGCGCAATTGTGTGTAAAGCCTGCTACTGCTACATCCAGCACTCAAGGAGACCCTAGGAGTTGTTTCAGGGTTTGCACATTGTTTTTTTGCCAAAAGAAAAAAAGTGGGAACACGGAAGATGGAGAATAATATGGTTTGCCTTGAATTTTCATGGAAGCTATCACATGGCTGCAGGACAATGAAGTATAAATCCATCATCTATAGATCACAACAAAGATTGTTTCATTTAATTAAAATTCCACTTCTTTTTCTTAGAACATTAAAACCAAGTCCCTCCCCCCAAAACAAAAGGATTTATTAAAAGATTTCCTACTCTGTACTTTCACCCTGTTAAGTGTTAATTTGTCAAAACTGGTTTAAAGATTGCCTGACTCCTGCCTTGCCTTATTAAGAGTTTCAAAACACATTTTGAGCCCAAGAACTTACAGGCCAGCTTAGTGTCTTCCATCCTAAAATTCTTCTTTCTTGAATATGCTGCAACATATTCTATCTTCCAGATTCGAGTTCCTCAGCCGGGCAAAGACCAAGCCATCAGTGAAGAGGCCATTTAATCATCCCAAGTATCATCTCTCACACGGCTCAAGGTACACGCAGGAGGAAGGCAAAAGAGTGAGGAGACATACGACTCTACAGCCACTGTTTCTAAACAGTAACCTTGTTCACTGAACCAAGTAAAAACTGAGAAAGGCTTCTGTTCAAAAGAGCCAGTGAAGCTCGAATGGGTGTGGGCTGGGAGTAGCGGAGGCCTTTCCTGGTTAAGAAATGGTTGTTAAACACCAGTTCAACCTCAGGGATTCAAACTCAGCTGGGGCCCCAAACAGGATATGCATTAAACACATTAGAACAACTGTTTACCAAGATCATCTAAATGTTATTTACTGTTTTTCCAGATTCTTCGGCCTTTTGGTTTCCTGATGTATTAACAATGGCATTTAAAACCCTGAAGATTATGGCTCATTTTGTTCCCATACCAAATGCGTGTGAAAGAGGCCGTCGTTTAGAATCAGTCAAGCAGAGAGACCTCTGTGCTTTCACTCCTTTCACTGAGAACATTCATGGAGCCGCTGAGAAACCACATGAAATGAAGTTTTGCTGCCCTTCAGAGGGTCCAAAAGATTGACTTGCTTTAGCAAGCTTTGAAAAATTCTGAAGGTCTCCAGAGAGAAGAGGAAGAATAAATATAAACACTAAAGTTTTAGAGATTATTTCTGGATAAATTAAATATAGATCCTCAGAATTTTTTTCTTTTAGCCAGTGATGAATTGCATTATAAATTTTGAATTCAACATTTCTATCACCATTCTACCTTAGGCATGTCTTTAAAAGGACTTTTTGTCTAGGAGCACAGAGGGGAAACTGAGGAAAAAGGATCCAGTCCTCACTGTGCCTTTAGAGAATTTTAAAATGTGACATGGGAGCCAGAATACTTTGCTTAAAACCAATGAATTTAATGAGTTTGGATGATCAGTGGGCCCAATCTGGAAAGGAAATACACTGTTTAGAAGAAAATAAGTCATTTCAAGCCTCTCTGAGTAGTAGGACTTGACCCAGTAAAGAGACTGGATGCATGGGATTTCTAAGATGTAAGAATTCAAGCACCAACACATATACATATGGAATCTAAAAAAAAAAAAAAAAAAAGGTCATGAAGAACCTAGGGGCAAGACGGGAATAAAGACACAGACCTACTAGGGAATGGACTTGAGGATACGGGGAGGGGGAAGGGTAAGCTGGGACAAAGTGAGAGAGTGGCATGGACATATATACACTACCAAATGTAAAATAGATAGCTAGTGGGAAGCAGCCGCATAGCACAGGGAGATCAGCTCGATGCTTTGTGACCACCTAGAGGGGTGGGATAGGGAGGGTGGGAGGGAGGGAGACGCAAGAGGGAGGAGATATGGGAATATATGTATACATATAGCTGATTCACTTTGTTATAAAGCAAAAACACATCACTGTAAAAAATTATACTCCAATAAAGATGTTAAAAAAAAAAAAAAGAATTCAAGCACCCCCTAGACTTGGCAATTAACCTTTTTTAATGCCCTTGGAACTAAAGACTGCTTAGTGGAGCCAGTGGAATGCCAGCTGCAGCCAGCACCATCCCAGCACCTCCAGAGGCCCAGCATCACAGCTGCCTAAGTACCATCATTCCCACCCATCAGTTGCTTACATTTTCAAAAGCAGCCTGTATAAATACAGACAGTATCTCTAGTGCAGGGGTTCTCAGCCTTGGTTCTATTGACCTTGAGCCGGGATAGTTCTTTGTTGTGGATGGCAGGGGAGGGGATGGGGCTTTCCCGTGCATTGTAGGAAGTTCAGCAGCACCCCTAGCCCCCACCTGCTGTCTCTAATAGCACTGCCTACACATACTCCCCTCCCTACAGTTGAGACCATTAAGAAAGTGTCTTTGGACATCGCCAAAGACAATTGGGGTGGGGGTGGGGCAAAATTACTTCTGGGTTAAAAAAAAATTTCAGCTCTAGTGGCTCCAAATCCTTCTCCTCTTGCTTGCCCTTCAAGCAGGGCTTGTGTGGCAGGGAGGCTGGATAGCGGGGCCTCGTCCCGAGGTGGGGGAAACAGGCTTAAAGTGCTTCCGATCGCTCTGTCGTTCTGTTTTGTTGTTTGTTTTTGTTTTGTTGTTGTTTTTCTTCCCCAGAGACCTTATTGCCGCAAAGAGGGACACGGAACTGACTCTACGGGAAACGGAGGTCAAGGTTCACAATGCTGGGACTGGAGGTCATAAACATGCCTACATATTTCTCTGTGCTCACGTTTGGTACAATGGCTGGGATATGATTAATACTCAAGTATTGCCTAAATGTCTGAAGAACTAGAAGAATTCTCCAGTTCTGCCCAATTAAAGCAATGAAATGCACGACACAGGATAAGTGCTAGCCAAAGAAATATGTTGGCTATTAATTTCAGGAATTTTTGAGGCATGTTATTAAAATATCAACCTATTCCCACAATTCCACACCTGTATATTCAGTAGGGCTCCATAAGTGTTAGAACCGATACTCTGAATTATCTCACAGCTCATTTAAACAGAACAAAGATAGGAACCATGAATTTATCAAACAAAAAATAACTTCTATTAGCAAATTTTAAAAAATCCTTTCATTCCCTCCCTCGGAATCTTTTTATATTCTTACTTCAGACTCAAATGTAACTAGCTCAGTTATCTATCTTGCAGCTCACTGAAGATTAGAGGCACCCAGTTTTGAGGGGACAGGGGGGCATTATGAGAATCTCCTAACTGTTCTGTGGCCGTCCAAATCCTGACCTCCAAGACCCAGTCACCAACACAGCTATGATGTTTCTAGAACACAAATCTGATCATGTAACTGCTTTGAATGCCTACGTTTTCTTGGCTCTTCATGGTCTCACAGTTGCTTCTCTCACCTCACCTCCGTAGTACCTGCTGCCTGTCTGCTTCGCATTCTCCTCTCTGGCATTACAGAGGACAGCATTCGGCTGCGTTCTGCTGCACTCAGCTCCCCTCTTCCCGTCAGTCGTGTACATGCTGCCACTACTCCTTGAAGATTACTCTCCTCCCTTCATCTGGCTAACTCCCACAAGACTTCTCTCTCTACCTGCCACCCACTCCTCAGCAAGTCTCCACGCTGCCTCTCCTGCTGTGGACCCCTCCACGCTGTGATCAGATGGGTGCATATCTGAGGGTTATAGATACGAAAGAGAAGGGCTAGTGGGAAAAAAAATCTGCCTTCTCAAGTACAGACTGCCATAGGAAATAACAGCTTAAACTTGTTGACTGCCTGTTATGTCAGACATTACTCTAATGACCTATCCACGTAGGAACTGGTCTGACCTCACAAACCACCCTATTATGCTAATTTTACCGATGAGGAAACTCAGATAGATATACAGAGTAGAGTAACTTGGGGAAGCTAGTAAGTGGCAGACTCTCAATCCCCACGCTATGCTCTACTGCAGCATCTGCCCTCCAACTAGGTGACTTCTCACTTCTGAGCACCCAGGAAGCGTCAGGCCAGTGTCGCCTGCTGATGGGAAACGACTGGTACCACAAGGAGAGAAGACAGGCGGGGAGAGACAGGAGATGACACGGTGGAGACAGTGCCCCACTCACCCCTTAGGAACAACAGTGTGTAACTGAACGGTGGTGCATTCATCCAGAAAAACAGCTGAATGCTAACAAGAGAGGAAAGAGAATAGAGGGTTTTGTTATGTGACAAGTGGCTCAAGGAGATTTCTATGTCCCAGTGCATGGAGCGGTGAGTACCGTCAATGATGTGTCATCTGAAACTGTAGCTGCACAGTAAGGGTCTTAGAAAGAGGCACATTTCTAACTACAGGCATCACTGTTGTTACTTTCTCAAGATTAAGGCCTCTGCTTATCAGTCCAATTTTTGGTTTCATTTTCAATATCCAGCAAAACTTTCAATGCAGAATTCTGGCAGGTGGATGAAGACTGAACTGATGGGTTATTCAGACTTCCGGGAATGGAAATCACTTTGAAAACATAGTAAGCTTTTTTTTTTAAAGCTCTGCTATATATATATATATTTTAATTTTAATTAATTAATTAATTTATCTTTGGCTGTGTTGGGTCTTCGTTTCTGTGCGAGGGCTTTCTCTAGTTGCGGTGAGTGGGGGCCACTCTTCATCGCGGTGCGCGGGCTTCTCACTATCGCGGCCTCTCTTGTTGTGGAGCACAGGCTCCAGACGCACAGGCTCAGTAGTTGTGGCTCACGGGCCTAGTTGCTCCGCGGCATGTGGGATCTTCCCAGACCAGGGCTCGAACCCGTGTCCCCTGCGTTGGCAGGCAGATTCTCAACCACTGCGCCACCAGGGAAGCCCCATAGTAAGTTTTAAAAATACATACATAAATCCTGAGAAATTAAGGGGAAATGAATTTATTAAACCTAAATTATATCATCCTTAACAAATATGAAATATAAATATTTTTTAATGGGAGCTGGTGAATTACAAACTTGACAGAGCACTTGTAGAACTCTGAGGAATCCACCTTCTCCCCTTTTGTGCGCTCATTCATTACCTGCTCACTGACTGCTTTGCTCGCAGGCCTCCTAAAACTGCTCTGTGGCTGAGATGATGATTCATCAGCTCTTTACTCCATTCTGAGTCCCACTATGAACATGGAAACTGCAGAGGCCCTCATCTTGACAAGGCAGCTCTTATCCATTAGCGTTTTCTCTTATCAGATCTGCTCATTTGCCACTCTGTTTCTTCCTTGTTCTTTTTTCTTTCCTATTTTTCTCTTTTAACTTTTGGCTACTAATAGAGAAACCAGTTCTTATAAAACAGGACCTTTTAAGCTGCAGCAGGAGTTTTATGAGATGATGAGATAGCTGGTAACGTTTCCACTTTTTTTTTTTTTAACAAAGCTTTATTCCACAGAGAATTGTGTGATCAGCTTTGTTTTGCACTCCTTACGGGGGGAGGTGTGTGTATATCTGTGTGCATGTAAAAATGAACATATAAATATATGCATGAAGATCTACCAAATAACTGAAAGAACATGGATAGGCTAAGCCCTTGGACTAAAAAGATATTGCTCTTATAGTGTATTCTCATTATTTATAAGAATTTAAAATGTTTACCTGCAGACTTTAATTTTTACAGAAAAAGAATCACATATACTGGATTTGATTACCACAGTTATCAAAACGGTGCAGTTTAAACTCTTGGTATTTTGTAGAATTTAGTGTTTAATATAAAACACTGGGACCATGGGTATTGCTATGTTAAGGGGCAAATGCTGAGAAATAGATTTCATTTATGTTTCATATTTAGTTATTGAAAAGTAAAAGCAGATTCATTTTATAAAGGAACTTATGCTTTCTGCTGAAATTTGTAAAAGCTAAAAGTCACAAAGATTTGTTATACATAATTCATTAAAAGATTCAGTTCATCAGCTTATTATCTTCTGCAAATTGGTTTTGATCATGGCAGGTCTTAACTTGAAAACATCAGAACTGCTTCTAACCCCAGTGTCAATCTAGGAATACTGCAGCCTACCATTTTGTCCAGGACCCCTCTTTATCTTAGTTCTTGGTCTTTCCTTTTCCTCTGGGTTCAAAAAGTAGTAGGTGTAGCTTTAGGAGAATATTTGTTAATTTCAACCTTTATAAAGCAACTAGCACTGTTTCCTTTCCTTCCCAATAGGTATCTTGGTCCATTCTCTTTTGCCTTTAGATTGTCCCCAGAGGCCACAATCTTTAAGATGCTGGAAAAGGAGGGCTTCCCTGGTGGCGCAGTGGTTGAGAGTCTGCCTGCCAATGCAGGGGACGTGGGTTCGAGCCCTGGTCTGGGAAGATCCCACATGCCGCAGAGCGGCTGGGCCTGTGAGCCACAATTACTGAGCCTGCGCGTCTGGAGCCTGTGCTCCGCAACAAGAGAGGCCGCGACAGTGAGAGGCCCGCGCTCCGCGATGAAGAGTGGACCCCGCTTGCTACAACTAGAGAAAGCCCTCGCACAGAAATGAAGACCCAACACAGCCATAAATAAAAAAAAAAAAAAAAAAAAAAAAAATCTTCTAAGATGCTGAAAAAGGAAGATTCTGCTTTTCAGCAGAAGATCAGAAGATTCAGCCCCCCATTTTATAGTACCTTGGACAGTGACAAAAGCTACAAGGGCTGGTTATTTATGAAAATGCACTCAATTCAGTTAAAAATGTACTCCACACATGAATGTTTTCTTTAGGGGAGTAAGTTATAAAATGCTTGTCTGTTTCTCAAAATCCACATTTATATTACCCTGGAATCTTCCATGACCTCAAATTGCAGAAACAATTTTCCTTCATGTCAACACTTCACAGAAATGGCCAAAACTATACTTACCAAATGAACAAGAGATATTTTTGTTTACCTTGAAATCTTTTCCCTTCTAAATCTTTTCCCTTCACTGTAATCAAACCTGCTCAATCCTCTTCCTACCCCACTGTAGGCATGTCACCAGCTATAACCAGTTTTCCTGTGGCACTTGTGAGGCACACTAGTTTAGGAATAATTATAATGAAGTTATTAAAAATTGCTATGCTTGAAGCAACAGTTCTCACTAAACATTTCAACAAAATCAAGTTGTCAAGTCTGGACTATTGGGGCTGAAACTGCTAAAAAGGGTCAATTGCTTTTTTTCAGTGGAAAAAAATCTCTGCCAAATTTTTCTAAGCATTTTTTATGACTTCTCAAAGGTTTAAATGCCCACTTCCATGTGGGAAATTTGTAAACAAATATCATCTGAACTTTCCATCTTTTGCTGTCCGATTCCTGCAAGTTAATTACAATGTATTTCAGAGGGGATTTCACTGACAGGGAGGATTAATGGGGTAGCCTGACAGCTGGAGTCCTGAGTTAGATCAGAAATTAAAATAAGGAACTTGACCTAGTTTCAAAAGGGACGTTTGTTAATTTCCTCAACCCAAACCAGTGTAATCTTTAACATGCCTAAGGTTTTATTGCAGGGAACTAAAATATATATCCATATATGTAAGGAACTCTTGTAAAACACTTACAACTTTGACTTTAAAAAACACAATTTGATGGTTCCTTTTCCTTTTCTTGTAGAGTCGGCCTTCCCCATCTGCAGGTTCTATATCTGCGGACTCAACCAACCACACATAGAAAATATTCCCCAAAAAAAAAAAAGTCCAGAAAGTTCCAAAAAGCAAAACTTGAATTTGCCACACATTGTGCATTGTATTTACAACTATTCACTTAGCATTTACATTGTATTAGGCATTAGAAATAATCAAAGATGATTTAAAGTATACAGAGAATGTGCTAGGTTATGCAAATATTACGCCATTTTACATTAGAAAATTGTGTATCTGTGGATTTTGGTATCCCTGAAGTGGGGGGGTGGTGGTGTCCTGGAACCAAGCCCCTGCAGATACTGAAGGACGACTGTATATTCCAGGCTATGAGCACTCACTCTTCTCTCCCAGCTACTACCCCCAGACATTACACGGTCCTCAGGAGTAATGAATGCCATAATGAAGTTAGGGAATGGAGGGAAGTAAAAACGTCAAGTGTGATATATCCAAAGTACAAATTCTTATCTTATAACCTAATTTACATGCATGACCAGACTATAAGAGATTTATGGCACTGTGGCAAATCACTAGGAAACAAGAGCATTCAAGTTTTGTAGGGTTTTCTCCCATTAAACAGAATAGGGTTTAGCAGCCTACTTGACATATTGGGCAGACAGCCTAGGCTCAAACCAGCATCACCACTTTGTTTCCACCTTCAGGCTCCAAGCTGGTCTTACCACTGTCAGTCTCTCACCTTTAATTCCTGTGATCTGTCTGATTAGTCACCTTAAAAACCAGCTCCAGGAGCTCGTCATTCCCCTGCTCAAACACCTATCATGTCTCCCAGTTACCTGCCAAATTAAAGCACTGCGATGTGTTTCCACCGACTTTGAGAATTTTTTTCCCACCACTCTCCCAGATATCCCGAGTTTTTACAGAATGGATGCATTTGCTATTCCTTTAACATGCCTCACGATTTCCTTTCCTTTCTCTTTCCTTCTTTCTTTCCTTCCCACTCTTCTTCCCATGTGGAATGTCTCTTCAGTCATCTCTGTCAAATCCTCCAAATACTTCAACAAGCAAGGCAAATGCCCTCATCCTCCATGAAGTCTATCTTGATTCTCCCAAACAAAAGTGCTCGCCTCCTTCCTAAGCCACAAACACATCAATTATACTTCTCTAACAGCATTACCATTGGAGCAGAGATATCAGACTCATCCATCTACCCCCTGAAAGGCTCTCTGGGTATAGCTGAAGCTCAAGAAACACACTAAATTGCAATGACCTAGCTTCTAGTATATGGGTCAATTTTCAGTGCTATTGGGGTGTATATTTCAAAAGATTATAAATTAAATGATAAACATTAAGTGTAGAAAATAGAAAAAATAAATAAGTACAAAATATTTAAGATAAGCTGCAATGTCAAAATTCAGACATTACCACTGTTAACTTTTTAGTTATATGTTCTTGCAGATTTTTATTTTATTTTACATATATGTAAAAAACCAAAAAATGAGCTTTTCATGTAACTCTGTCTTGGAATCTATTTTATACTCTGGACATCTTTCCAGGTCGACTATGTTTTCTCAATGTTATAAACAAGGCTGCCTATAGAGTTTCACAAAGCTTAACAATGTCTGAAGAATAAATTCTAGAATAGAATTGCTGAATCTTTGGTTAGGGACATTTTAAAATGTTTTTGAATTTTTAAGTGATATATTTCACCAAAGACAGCCTTTTCCACTGTATCCTCAGATAGTAGCAATACATTCACTCGTTCATTTGTTATCTGACAAGTACCTGTGTGAGAATTACTACCTAACTGTGCTGCATATTCTCGTTAAAAACAAACAAAAATAAATTTTGGTATAGTATTTATAAAAGGTTGTAAGCATAAGTGATATAATTGAACCTACAAGGGGATTAGCATTTTTGGAGAAAGTACTAATAACAATTTAATATAAATACTGCCAGTACATTTTAGATCTAACAAAGCATTTGTGTTGAAAATAGTAAGTGCTCAAATTATAGCTATTACTATAAGTTACTATTAACTACTGAAAACAGGTCAACTTTGATTTGTTGCTGGTCTTTAAATATTCTTTTAAATATAATAATAAATATACTGCTATAGATCATCATGTTGAAGCTCCTGGGATTTAAGTAATCTGATACAAAATTAATGAGTCAGAGGTTTTGGTATAAAAAAATTATAATTACTATAAAAGGTATATGATAAAGCTGGTTTAGTTAATTTAATCTGGTACACACTATCAAAAGATCCTACTTTGCTTCTGTCACTAGCACCTAAGTGACATGAAGTCATTACTCTCTAGAGCTGCACTGTCCAATATAGTAGCCACCGGCCACGTGCAATTACTTAAATTAAAATTAAATCCAGTTCCTCAGTCACATTAGCTACAGGTTAAGTGCTCACTAGCCTCATGTGACCAGGAGCTGGCATATTAGATAGTGCAGCTCTATAACAGTTCTACCATTGTAGATGTTCCAGGTTATCTCACTGTAAAATGAGGACTTTGAAAGACATCATTTCTAAAGTAGCTTCTAGATCTAAATTCTAATGATTTTGTGGCTTAAGGTACTCTTCTGATTCCCTGAAAACTTCATGAAAATATTATATCTATAAAATCTTAAATTCATAGAATCACAGAATTTTAAAAATGGAAGTTTCTTTAAAAATCACCCTTTCATTTATTTCCTAATTTTTAACATGGAAAAAGCTGAAGTAGAGGACATAAAAGATTTGCCCAAGTTTTTAAGACTAGTGAACGGATGAGCAGAGCCAGGATCTACAATTCCTGATCTACTACTACTAATCCAGTGTTATTTCCATGGTGCAGCAGAGAAAAGGAACAGTTACATTAAAAACAAAGGGCACTTAAATAAATAAGTAAAAAAAAAACAAACAAGAAAACAAAAAACAAAGGCCACTGAGTGTGTGCATATATTTCTTAGGGGTGTGTGTGTATATATCTATTTCACAGAGCTCGCCCTACTGACAGCCTAGTGGCAATGGTACTTCTGTAGCCATGAGCACAGCTAGCACCCAGATCTTGGATTATAAAGTATTACTTTCCACTCTGAGGAACCAGGGCTCCTGAAGAAATGGCTGATTCCAAGGCTGAGTCAAGGAAAGTACAAGATGAGTCTGTAACGCCTTGTGCCAGAAAGTAAGGATGTGCTCAAAAAATAATGGAGATGCATAAAGGACACAGGGGCCAGCCTCAAAGAGATCCCACTGTCCAAATCTGGGACAGTTAGAGCATCAAAATAAATACAGAAAAGCATTATAATCTACAGAGTAAAATAAATATCCCTGAGTCCACACTAATATAAACAAGAGAAAGGAAAAGTTCTTCCTTACAGTAGAAAGCTAACTAATAAATGTAGAGGGGATGATGAATTAGAAAATCACTCTTTGGCAACCAACATAAGACTGATTGATTCAGGCAAGAATCACTGATGCTAAAACTAATAAGTGAATATATGAGGAAGAACAGAATATTTACATAGCCTCAAAGTATCTCCCCACAAGACACTTATTAATTACAAAACAAGATGAGTAACTTCATAGTGGAGAAACCTGGCAGACAGCACCTTAACAGAGTGATGGAGGATAATATCACCAGGAATGGGACCAAACAACATGTGACTCCTGATATGATACACTGAAGACAAAATATCACTCCTGTGGCATTCTTACTGGAAGTATATAACCTAAATCCAATCATAAGGAAACATCAGGCAAACCCAATTTAAGAACATCCTGCAAAAATAACTGGCCTAAATGCTTAAAAACTGTCAGTATCATGAACTACAAAGAAAGGCTCAGAGAAGTGTTAAAGAGTAAAGAGACATGGTAACTAAACACAATGCCCAATCTTGAATTTTCTTTTGCTATAAAGGACATCACTGGAATAAATGGTGAAATCTGAATAAGGTCTGTAGTTTAGATAACATTATCACTGATAGTGTTAATTTTGATAAATGTAATATGGTTATATAAAAGATAGTGCTTGTTTTTAAGAAGGGGAGAGAAAGAATTAAAAATAAATCTTCCAAAATGTTAACATTTGGGGAATTGGGGTTAAGGGCACATGGAAATTCTTAGTTGCAACTATTTTTGCAACTTTTCAGCTTTTCTATAGATCTGATGCTATGTGAGAAAAAAAAATTTTTTTTAAACCATGGCCACTAAATCCCTATTTGTTATTGATATTTTAAAAAAATTAATCTAACTTTTGACTCCTTTACTCATAGGACCATTAATTAAAATTGGGAAAAACTGAATGTAAAACACACAAACATAAAAGTTTTCTAAAAATATGCTATGACATTTTCTCCAAATTAAAGTATAAGATGTAAAGGAAAAGCAAGCATCTTACCTATTTTCTTCTCCATTCAAATTACAACTGTCTTGCTATAAAATGTAGAGGAAATACAAAAATCTATTCCTTTACATAGTGGCCCACCTTAAGGTATTTTTAAACTTTTTAATTTTTTTTTTTCAGAAGAAAAAAATCAATTTGATTTGACCAGATGGAAAAAAACTTTCATATGCTTAATGTTAAACTGGCCAAAAATAAATACGAAAATTGAGCAAAGAGCAATTTAAGGGTGAAACTAGCTGGCTTTGTGTGGCAGAAGGAAATGGAATCTGGCATCTGGAGCATCAGGAGATGAGCTGGGGGAATTTCAGGGAGCAATTTCCCCACACCATGCGTCAGTTGACTTGTATTCTTAGCTCAAGCTAAACCTTGAAAGATCCAGCTCTACTAAATCAGCATTCCCCTCCCAGGACCAAGACAAACTTCAAGTTCAGCAGCTCAAACCAAATTAAAAGCTGTTGTTAAACACAAGCCAAACAGAAATGTTTTTCATACTTTTTTTCCCTAAAGTAAGATAAAAGCTAACTAAATAGTCTCTTAAGAAGTAAAATATCGTGATTTTGAATTCGGGAGTAAAAGCTACTTTAGTTGGATCCTAGCATAATTTACCATGTTAAGATTACCAGAGCCTTTTGTAATTGCAGGAAAGAATATCACTTTTCTCTCCCCATTTCCTTCTCTTCCCCAAAATGGTCATTTGGTATATATGGACTTATTTCTTTGCCAGCTAAATTATCAAATCTTAGACTGAATTCCTCTGCTTTCTTTACCAATAACTTGCACATGGAAGCATTTGGGTTGAGGAGGCATTTTCTTAGTCTATTAGGTTATGTTTTACGTACATGTATGCTTGAAGAGAGATATTTATATACTTATAAATACTGGGAAATAAAGAAGTTTAACTATGTTAAATGATTCTTTAATTGTTAATCATAATGATGATATTCTTAATCACTTATACAAAAGCTTACACTGTGGCTAAAGAGTGTGTCCTGAGTGATGCTTCTCAAAGTGGGGTTCTGATGGTAAATGCATTTGGAAAATGGAATGAATTGTGTCTCTTATTTTGCAGAATTACAACACATATCATTATATCAAATGTTTTGAGGAATCCCTTAGTAAGTAAGCAATTTAATAAGGGTCTCCCAAATTTACCTGACTAAAGACTTCTTTTGTGCGATATTTGTTAATCTGGAGTAGGTCTGGGTTATACTCTACAAATGTCATTACAGTGTTTAAAATATATATTAAAGGATTCTCTTCAGAAGACACACAAATAATATTGTTTCAACATGATATTTCTCTTAAAATGAAAACCCTGTAGCAGTAAATTCTCTTTGTAGGTCAAACGTACTGGGATAAGCATATTGATCGGGAATTTAGGGGAAATCAAATTTAGAGGTCACCTGATTGTCTTAATAGAACATAACTAAACTTGATGACTTACTGATCAATCCTACTGAAGTTTCTTATTATTATTCTTTACAATACGAATCCATGATGCATTTTTACAGAGGGCAAGAATAGACGTTAAACTCCATTAGCAGGCTCCACAAGTCTGTTGTGGATGAACATTTTCTCCTCTTCCTAGAACCTTGTAAAACATCAAGTACATCTAATGGACCAATTAAAGTGATAAACCATCACAGCATGCTCACTGCCATAGCCAAACAAGCCGTTCTAAGAACAAGTACAGCTGACTGCAAATGAAAATTCTCTCTAAATCCTGGATGTAGGAAAAACTGGGGCAGCTATCAGCTCAGTTCTCTAAAAGTCAATGAGAAAATCACCAAAAGTATGCAGAATTCCAGACGATATCTATCTGGGGCGGGTGGGGGAGCACGGAATCTGTAGGGAGAAGGAAGGAAAGGGAAAAAATTAGATCTGAATCCTTCATAAAGTACTTTATTATGAAGAAGGCAAAATCATGACCAACACCAGAATAGAAGCTCTCTCCTTGGAAGAACAAGAACAGGACAGAGGCCACCATACTAAGAGGCAGCAGCTGCCCCGGAAACAGAAGCACTGCTGGTATGATAGCTGAGGTCTCCTTCACAGGCCTTTAAGTCTCCAAATAATATGAATGTACCTACTTTGTTTTCAAAGTAAATCCTCTGTAATAATTTCACTAATAGCAACCATATGGGAAGCATCTGTAGCTCTCCTCAATTCTAATTTTCATAGGCAGAAGAAACACCGACAAAAATAGTCCCACAGTCTGTCACGGAACCACTGCAGGCTGACCTAGTTAGATGCAGCAGGCTGAGTGCCTCTGAGCTGGCTTAATCCTGCCCCAGCTTTGAGGCTGCCCCAGAGCTCAGGCCTTAGAGTTCACCAGGTCTTCACCGTTCATGAGTTTAGAGTTGAGAGGTCATACTTTCGTCTCTGAAACCGTTTTAGTGTGGATCTGACTGAATCACCAACAGCCATGCCCAAATCAACTCTTTGAAATAGGGAGATTTCTGAAATCACCATTTGCAAAGACCGTAACAAAGACTGAAACAAAAATCCATAACAATATTAAATTGCAAATGCTAAAATGGGAAAATATAACATATGTGGCCAGAAAAAAGGTAGGTATCCTTTATTTATTAAAAAGAAAAAAAAACACTCCATTAGAAAATGTCACAAGAAATAAACATATAATTCACAAAAGGAAAATGCTAACAAGCATATAAGAATTGTTTAACATCAGTTATTAAATAAATGCAAATTAAAATAACATATCATTTCTTTGCTTATAAAATTGACAGAAATTTCAAATAAGAGGATATCTATTATAACTGTTTTAGAAGAATGTTTCAAAAATGTTTCTGACACTAAATGGAAAGAAAACAGTTTGTAAAACCACATACACAACGATATGACAAGTCTGTAAACACACACAAACACTAGAGTTTCTAAAGACTACACACACACACACACACACACACACACACACACACCCAAAATGTTAACATAGCTATATGTAGATGGTAGGATTACAGATGATTTAAAAATAAGTTTAATCCTTTTCTGCATTTTCTAAGTGTCTCACAATATTTATTACTTTTACTATCAGAAAAATATATGTTACATTTAAAATATTTAGGCAGTAACTACTAGGAGATGCCTGGAGACTATTTCTGCTCATGATTTTCTGTGCTCCAGTCATTAGTGATGGCAGAAAAGATGTTTGAATTTGGACTGCTAATATGGGTGCTCACTTCATATGCTAACGTGGAGAGCTGAAAGTCTTAAGATGCGTATTTATTCTGGGAAAAAGGCCTCCCCCAAAAACCAATCAAAAGAGACAAGGCTTGTGGGAAAAGGGCAACTTACACTTATTTACTTTCACATTATGTTCATATTTAAATAATGATAGCATTTCAAAAAAGGCAAATTTCTGTAACTGATTTCATTTTCAACATCCCTTTTTAAAGTTTTAAGTAGCTTCTAGATAATATTCCTGTACAAGCTTTTCTACTTTGGAGAAAAACCATATGCTGAGTAATAATTTCTCTCACGTTTTTATTCACTTTTTAAAATTCAAAAGGTGGTCTTTTTAGAAAGATTCATCTTTGGTATCATCAAATGTAGCGAAAGCAAACAATATAATTTTACATTTATTTTACCTATAGGATATATTCCCCCAAAATGATTATCATTAACATAAAATCCTAGTTTGTTCTTAATATAGAATATAATAGTGTCCAGTCAAGCAACAAGTATTTATTGGTTCTTGCTATGTGTCATGTTAGGCACTTAAGTTCGTACGTGCTTTGACAAAAATAATATATTGCATGTGGAAACACATGCAATATAAATTAGGGATTTTAAAATTTTAGACATGACCTATGTCAATCCCCACACAGCCCATGCTTACATTCACCACCCCTCTATTTTTACAACTATTTTTCAGATTTCTGATTTTAATAGGAACAGACTCTAATAGGTGCTAATCTCCCTGAACAACATCAAAAGTGATTCCAAATTAAGGCCATTTTTCTCCCTTCCAAGGGTAAACTGGTTGTATTTTTTTCATGAAATTTCAGAATTCATCCCCCAACCCATGGCAGGGTGGATGTGGAAATCAAAGCATGTCATACTGACAGGTAAAGAATTGCATAAATTCATTTATATGCTGAAAAGCAACTCACAAATCTTCAAATAGAAAAAGGCATGTTTCTCTAAGCTGGTATTAACCAGAAAATATCTGATTAACATCTGCCCTTTTATCCCTAACGTTAATGATTCTGTCCTTTTCTCCTCCATTTTTGCCTAAGTCTATATCTTCATTTTACCCCTTCATGCTATTCATTTCATTTGGCAACAGTATACTCTAGAGAATTTCTGGGTCATTCCAATGCTCTGTAACATCAGCGTTCTTCTACTGGGGACCTCGATGATCCTGAAGACAGATCCCCATGGTATTCTCCTGTTTTCCACCATGAATGGATATAAATGCTTTTGTGTGACCAACTTAAAAATTGCCAGCACACTGGGAATGCCAAGGCAGACTGGGAGTGGTGACGGCATCCCAGCGGAACTTTTTGAGCACCTGTGGTGTTTAAGATTATGAGGGAAAGAATAAGCAATGGGTAGTGGTGGGCATAGGGAAGGGAGAATCATCTGGCAAGGCAAGAAAAATTAAAAACACTGAAATAGAAAACCATATAGAATTTAAAGGACTGTAAAGAAAGCTATGGATATCAAGAGAAAAGCTGATCTGTGTAAAGCAAATTGTGATATTTAGTCAAACCTGAAATCTCAGGAGTTTCACATTTATTTGAGAATAACATGTGACTTAAAATGAAATACATGCTACCCTCAACTAAAATGGTGCATCCTTAACCAAAAGCCAGGTAAAGTGTAGTTCCCCCTGCAAATGCAATTTTCTAATCTGATGATTTTAAATCTATTTTCCATATTACAGTTGTGAAAACCTAGTCAGAGTTGCCAAGGCAACAACATCGCCCTTTATGAGAACAGCAAGCTCATAACACAAAACTTGTAGAAGCATCCATTATGGCACAGAGATTCACAAGACTCTTCTGAACTGGAGACAGCCAACAATGACATACGATTCCACTTCCATATATAATCGTTCTCATAAGCTGGCACAAGACAGACTTTGGCTAGTAAAAAGTAAAAAATCCTTCTCTATCTAAATGCAAAGTTACAAACAGCAAAGTACTCTAGCCATTAAGCCTTCAACAATCGCATGCTGTAATTATTAATACTATAGTTATTCAGTTCTGCTTTCAAAATAGAAATGGCACAAGGAACCCAAAGAGCCAAGAATAGAACATAACTATGAACATTCAAGAACATCCCACTTAAATGCCATCAGGAAGATTTTCTTCAGCAGCTAGATAAAATTCTAATAATGTAATTTAGCTGTGTAAAATAAAAGATCCAAGGAAAAGCTACTTGATTATTCTTATAACTTTTGTTTTAATGATTCAAATATGCTAAATGATGTCATTAAGATATGGCAGGACCTCAATTAATTAAACTTTACCTTTGTATACTGCAAAAGGCAAACATGGCTAGTTCTAAGAAAAATGGAAAGTCTGTTACAGTGTTCACACATTCTTCTCACACCTCATCATCCTGTTTTCAGATATCCAGTACCCTCCTTTCTCATTAACTCCCCACATCCAAACCACCAAAGTATCAAATGAGGTTTGTTTTTTTTTCCCTACCCACGCTTAATTATTGAGTTGATTACAATCCAATGTTATCAAGCATGGCATGGATTGTTTCTTTCAGATATTTGTATTTTACTTTTCTAACAGCTAAGCAAAAACTGCATCCCTCAGATACATGATTTGAGGCATCAACAAACAGCATAATCTTTCAGGGTATGAGTCTGAATGTATCCTTTTGAGATAAGTGGGAAGCAGAAACTATGTGCCTCCCTCCCTCCCCAGATACCTACCTGTGCTGCTTGGAAGGTGAGCCGACCTTGGTACTTTGGCATATTCCTATCATCAGTGCTTTTAAAGACCTGGAGTCCCATCCTCTCCCACTGTGTCTGCCTGACAGGCCTCTGCCTGCAGACCCTCATTTTCTGCCTCTGTTGGGGAAGGTCATCAAGAAGACGGGATTGCCGGTTTGACCCGTGAGCTGGATTCAGTCATTTGGAGGCTGCTCACCCCCTCCCCTATCTTTGGAATGTACGTTCTGCTTGCCTTCCCCGAGTCAGAAGCTATCCAAGGACACAGCTTTGAGACAGTAATTGTGGTGTTGAGACTCTCTGGACTGTGCACGTGACTGAACCCAGTTAAAGCCTCTCCATAAACTTTTAAGATTCTGGCGGGAGGTCGTGGAGACCCACACATCGTGTGGCAGCTTAAGACGAGCCTCATAAGTAAGTTTCCTTGTTTATTAAACCTGCCAACTACCAATGTGTAGCGTTCTGCCTTTTTCTTGGGTCTTTCCTTGCCCTCTGTGTAAGGGGGCCAGCTTCAGATTCCACCTGGAAAGCTCCTGAGGAGGCTGTGACCCACCCACCCCTTGGGAGCATTTGCCTTCTCCCTATCCCCTGGCATCCCTCCTCCCTTCTCCCCAAACCACTCCTCTTTCTGATGCACACTTTATGCTTCAGAGACCTCAAGCATTACTGTAGTTAGGACTTTGTGATGTTTTTGAACCTTAATTCTTTTCTTTAGTCCTAGAAACTACCCTCCTGTGAAATTTTTGCCATTAATAACACTGTTCCTGAAAGTGAAAGGTATTAACTATATAAAGTCTCCTAGACTATACAATGTGTCTTTAACAGGTAGTATTTTTTAATAAAAAGGCTTAAAATTACAGTGTAAGTGTCTGAAATTTAAACAGCTTTCCTTCCCTATACTTTGTGTTAAGCTGAACAATGTGAAATTGTCATTTTAGGTAAAGAATGGTCAAAAATGGCAATTTCATATAGTTCAACTTAATACCTGAGCCAATTTATTATGCCAATGAGTTCAAGTGCCAAGATGAACAGTTTGCGCAAGAAAGATGACAACCAGCAAGCCTCTTATTCCTGGGACAAGGCTGTGTACAACGAGTGACCTAGATTTCACACCCTGTGGTGCCTGCACCCAGTCTATTAAACGGTATCACTCAGTTTATCATGACAACAACTTCAGACTGTGGGCGGCCATTCCTCACACAACAACACAGATGAAGAAAAACAACCTGATGAGCACACTGTACTCCTTGCACAAGGTCAGCATCATCAACAAGCAAGGAACAAAGCCGAAGGATAAAATTAGAGATTTAATATCTCTCTCCTCTCTTTTCATATTTTTCTTTTAAAAGTCATTTTTATAATATGAGTCTAGCATCCATTTAGTGGGTTATATTGAATGGAAACCTGAGATTTAAGTACTGAAATGAACCAAAAAGCAAATTCATCAAAATGATGCTCCTGTAATTTCCCCCCACGTGATTGGTTGGCTCTGTTTGGCTTCACATTCTGATTTCAAAGAATGGCTTTAATGGGAAAACAGCAGAATAACCGTGCTGTAAATGCATTCCTTCTACACAAGAAATAACTACTTGAGAGGTTCTACATTACCAATCATCCATATTCAACATTCAACTAAATTGCTAGGGAAACGGAGGGGTAGGCGGGGAGGAGGGAGAAGAGATCTTCTCTGTCTAGTTCCCCTACCGGCACTTATATTCCAATAGGAGATGGTGAGGACATATAAACAAATAGCTATAATGCAAGACACTGTGGAATTTACACACTACAGACAGTAAAGATAACACACATGCAATCATTTCTTTTAGGTTTTGGATCCAGTAATAGGAAACACAGTACCTCTAAGTCAGGAATTGCACCGAGTACCTTTACATAGACGACTAAGCATTCGTGAAGTTTATATTCATCTTCCTTTAAATTCCTGGAACCAGGTACTGCCCCACCTAATCTTTTGATGATGAAAAAAAAAAAAGGGAAATTATCTTTCAACTAACCATGGTTTGATGCAAATTAGTACATAAGATTCAAAGATACATATAACCCTCACTCTACTAGTTCTCCTTCTCTGAGAGTTTGGGAAAAGGCATTTATAGTTCTCTGCTGTCTGAGTTTTTTCATTTGAAAAATGGAAGATTTGTTCCGATCACTCAGTTATATCAGTAGGGATGAAAACATATGAGATAAATAATGGATTTAAGTCATTTCAAAATTACACCGTTAAGGGCATTATCTCCATACAAGAAGTATGTAATAAAACAAAGGTAATGAAAATAAAATTACTCATCTTAATCTTGCTAGATGAAGCTAAGACATTTTCCTGAAAACCAAAAAGACAAAGAGGAAATGTCAAATGATATTTTCATTCAAAGTATTCTCAGAGAGGATCAAGGGCAGTGGCTTACACCAAAGCCAGTTAGGGCACTATCAAGTAAATTACTTAATGTCTGTCTGCTTGGAAGGAAGAATTGCCACTGGACAGAAAGTAGTGTCCATTTACAGAATTTTGTCATGTAAAGTTCACGGATCTTATGTTCTAGGACCAAAAATTCTGTTAAAGATTGAAAAAGGTCTTTTGAATGAGATCATACAAAGCTTAACACTATTATACTTCATTGTGTTAAAAAGCACCCTGAACATGACCTTTATCTTCAACTTTTAAAAATAAACATTTGAATAAACAAGGCTAAGGGGCTTTCTGCTGGTAAAACTTCACCCTTAAAAGTCACAATTCTACAATAACTATCTTAATAAAGTTTTGCAAAGTTAGTTCTATGAAACATGTTCAAAATCCATACTGGGAGTATCCTCTTTCTCATTGGATTCAGTTATTTTCCAAAACTCTGAAACACGTGACATGAGGGCTTTGCTGCAGAAGGGTGCTAATCCCGTCTTCCCCATCGGTGGCTGTACCTCCCTGTGACTCTAAGAAGGGCACTGGACTCAGTCTAGCATCCCGCAGCATTCTATAGCGAGCTCTACTACTGTGATGCTATTATTTGCGTTTCAGACTCCATATTTATAAAATGGGGATGGTACAGCTTACCTACCTCTCAGGTTATAACTAGTAAAATTTTTAGAGTTCTTAATACCTTACCATTTTTTATTTGTAAGGTATAAAACCACTTTAAGAGGCTGCATTCTATGACATTGAAGAGAACTGGAGATAGGGTATCTTAGCATAATAGGCAATCAACATCTGTTGGTCTGAATTGGGAGAACCAAGCATGCTGAGGTGGATGCCTTCAGTCTCGCAGCCAACCTCAAAATAGACTGTTGCTTAGGAAACAGAAAAGGGAAACATGAGGATTTGCCATAAGAAAGGCTGCATTCATAGCGCTTGATACACAATAGCAAAATTAGAATCCTGACAGATTTAGTAACAGATTTGGTGGCAGTTGTAATATTGAGCCTTTATTTTATTGTGAAAACTGAGTTGATATACTCAGTGATTTTAGGAGACACGTTATTTCAGCAGACATGTTTTACTTATATTGTCCTTGGGGTAAAATACATGGTTTTCTGAAGGAGAAATCTCTGACTAAATAGAAATATTTGCACAGAAAAACCCATTGTTGAAAAAGCCTATAGTTGCACAATAAACTACTGTACTTAATGCCCCGACCTATAAACTTAAAAATGGTTAAGATGGCAAATTTTATGTTATGTGTATTTTACCACAATTAAAAAAAAATCCTTAGTCACTATCCTCTCTCTAGTAAGTCTCATGAACACCAAGGCTACAACTAATGCATAGAGTCCCTTCATTGTTGAGTCATGTTTACATTTGATAGAAGTTCTATTGGCATGAGAAAAACTAGAAAAAAAGTAGTCAAGAGATAAGATGTTTCTATCTTTAAAGAGTAGGCCTACAAAACAAAACTTGAGGCTGCTGACAACTTCACACTGTCAAATCAATGGACAGAATATTTCCTTGAGAGTCTCTGGATTCAGTAATATGGAACAAGCGTTTCCAGATCAGGACCATCTTAGTGTCCATGGAGACCACGATGCAAGGTCACCTCACACACACAAACACACATGGCCACCTCATGTACACACACACGAGCAGAGAAATGAGAAAAGCATAACAGCTCATTTTATAAAGCTGAGATCATCACTGAAGCTTCATATACAGCAGCACTAACCTGATCAAAACATAAAGCCATTTGGCCTAGCAAAAGCTCTATTTGGTCCTAGAAATTACATTGACTCTTTATATTTATCACTGTTGCTTATCTTCTACACATAGCCAGCTTTTCCTACCCTCCCTAGATCTCTAAGACCCTAAAAGCTTGAGCATTGTAGAAAATTAAATTCAAGAATCCCCCAAGGATTGGAGAAAGACATTATTTAGGTCCATTACCTGACTTATTCCAGAAAAGTGGTTTCTAAAGTGTTTGTGCCACAGCTTTCTCTAAGAGAAGTCCATGAACTCCAAATTTCCTCAGAAAAATGCTCATTTTTGAGCTCCTGCCCTCCAGATCCTGGGTTTAAATATATAAGCTTATCTTCATGACCAGTGAGAAGTGTATGTGAGATTTTATATATGTATATGCATAAATATACACACACACACACATCCATATATATACCCTTACATACACACAAAAAATGTATTCCTGATTGGTACATCAACCTTTCTTAGAAATGTTCTTTCTACTGGGATTTGTATAGGTCTACATGTCCAAAGTGTGAAAAAGGACAGGCATTTGGATATAATCTATAGATATCTATACATACCTAAATTAAAATCTATTTGCTAGAAAATGACAGTTTCAAGTTTACCTCAAGATTGTCTTTAAGAATCACACATCTTGAATTTTTCCCTTGGATTTTATCTATAAGGATCAAAAAGTATTATTATACTTAACAATAAGCTATAACAGTTTAAATGTTTCTTATGCTACAAACTGTAAAGGGCATAAATTACATCCCCAAACCATGCATTAGTGACAGATATACTTTTGTCACATGAACACTCTCTCCCTACCCCAGAGGTGAGGCCAAGAGGAAATTAACAGCTCACGAAAAGTTGGCTTTTTTCCCTTCAAAGGAAGAAATATGCTGATGATGGGTTTCATGACTCAGGCTTTGGCAGGGTGGGGCATTATTTAAGCTCCCTCATAGTAGCAGCTCCTAATTACTTGTGGTGGAGGAGAACAGAAGCTGAGTTGTCACAAAAGGAGAGACAATAAGCGTCCTCTAATGTGTCCTTCATTCCACTGTCATGCAACTAATAAATGGGTAGAACAAATTTCACAAAACTACATTAATTCAATAAACAATGAGAAAAAGTATTACGATTTGTCAATGTCATGTTTCTCTGAGTTTCTTAATTTTTGCCTGGGAATACAATTCCTCAAGACCTCACCAATTTTCATGTATACGAGTAATCTCCAACGTATGAATAGGGCATTTAACTGGAATTTAGAAAATAGTTCCCCCACAGAAACAATATTATATATGTTAACTCAGCTCCTAGGCTGATCTGCTAAAGCCCACAATCTAACCTACAATCTAAAGCTGAGAAGCACCTTCAGTGCTGCCACGGAGCAGTATTTCCATGGGCTGGAGTTTCAACCTGGAACACAGCTCTCCCCTGCTGTAAGAAGACAGAACTTTCCTTACTTCCAAACAATAGCTGAGGCCGTCAGAACCTATGTAAGGAGGAAGGGCCTGGTTCCTTGAAGGAAGGGATTGTGGAACCACCAGGGCTAAACTTTTTGGCCAAGTAGCCTCTGCAAAACTATCTCAGGGCTAGCCCCTTTCTGGTCTTGTAACCAACACCCAAACATCAACCTTATCTTTAAAATATAATAATAATAGCTACTATTTACTGAGCCCTTAAAATTTCTATGAACAATCCCCAATCTTTATGCAAATTTAATAAGTGCTCTTAATCTCATGTTTCACTTAAGAACACTGGGTTTCAGAGGTTATAGGGCATTGTCAGATGTCACAAAGTGAAGCAATGAGCCAAAATTCAAATCTAGATCTAGCTGTTTCTCACATAGTTCCAAACCCCAAGTGCTTCCCATCATATGAGTAAGTGTTGGAGAGGATTAAATGAAAAATTAGAGCATGCAGCCCAGATTCTGGCACATGGAAGGTGCTCACTAAACGTTTCCCTTTTTTCTCTGTCTCTTGGTTGGCATGATTCATTCTCCATTAGAACCAATGGTTTCTTCTCTTCCTGACCTCTTCCCTAACCTCATGCTCTATACTAAGTACTTGTCAGGGCAACTCAGTATTATAGGTTATAAATTTTTTTTCTCCCGTATCTTTTCAACCTTTCCTTTGTTTCACTGAGATCTCATAGGGTGATGGACCTTATTCTCTTCTTAGGTCACGTGTCCTTTTGAGAACCTCATAAAAGCTACAGATTTTCTCTCAGAAAAAAAATGCAGATAAGGACATATTCACACACTTTGTATATAATTTCACAGATCCATGAATCTTGAGGACCCTAGCAGTTTTAGGGAGTCCTTCTTAAGACACTATACCACCAAGAAAGAATTCTATAATCAGATTCTTATACTCTAAAAGGGAAACATCCAAGAGCTGCAGAGTTCATCATCAGCATGGCAATGGGATGGGGGAGAATAAATAGGGCCTTTATGTGAGGTAATGCATGCAACTGAGGACACTGGGAATGCTGGGATCTGTAGGGACAGGGAGATGGGAAGGAGAAACAGTTACAGCATTTATGCACTTTTCTTTCCCACTGACTTTGGTCAAGATAGTACATACAGTGGTTCTAGAATGAAATGAAATCTGGAGGGCTCTGTGTCTCTCAGGGTGCTCATGTGTATCTGTATCTATGTGAGCATGCTTATCTGTCCAGAGGAAATGGATGGAGAATGTTTGGAGGTCAGAAGGAGAAGGTAGAGCCCCAGACATGACTTAAGAGGAAATGGATTAGTGATGGAGGAGATACAAAGTTGGGTGAGCAGAGAGGCCCTACAAATCATCTGGTGACTTGTCTTGGGTAGTTGTACCTATAAGGCAATGTATATATAAACAACTTTATATAATTTGTATATACTCACATATTTTAAATTCTTTATAAAGAATTTAAATTCTTTATAAAGAATTTAAAACGTGAACATATACAAACTATATAAATGCCTTTTGAAATCCACAGTTGTTTATATACAACTCTGCATGTGCATACACTGCATCTGCATATATGAATGTGCTAGAATTTGATCTCTACTTTGATCAAAGGACCTCATTTATTATATATGTTAATGAAAATGCATCCAAATAAAGATAAGAAACATTTGAAGTCATCTAGAATATCAAAGGTAACATTTTAATCAGTTTAGAAAAGATTTATTTTGCAACTTCTGGCAAATATACATATTAATCTTTTCAGTCATTTATTTGCACAGCCCAGTTGAAGTTGGCTGTAATGATGTAGGCTGGACTTTCTCAATTACATGCTCTGAGGTGCCAAATATAAAATACAAACCTGCCGTTTAGTATATGTTTTAAAACAATGTACACATAAGCGCACTCATAAATATATTCTGAAAAAAAATACACATCTGCATACAAACCTGAATTACTTCCCCACCAGTATTCCATATAAATCACACTCCTAGAAATGCATCTGGGGTCAGTGAACATTAACAGCTGTGGCACTGTTACAACAGCAGCTCCTCGTGATCTGTAACTTGTGTCCAGGCTCCTCTGCAATCTGTCTTTGCCACTCCTCACACCAGGAGGTGGGGTCTCTTTCTCCACCCTCTGAATCTGAGCTAGCCTCCTGACATGTTTTGATCATGCACGTGGCAGAAGTGACTCTGTGTGACTTCCAAGATTAGAGCAGAAAAGGACTTGGACCTTTCGCTCTCCTGGAAATGCTTCCCTGAGATCACTTAATAGGTCTAGCCTACTAGAGGACAAGAGGTCACATGGAGGAGAACCCAGGTGCCCTGGTGGACCACCACTCAGAATTCCAGGCAAGTGAGTGAGGTCATCATGGACCTTCCTGCCCAGCTGACCCTTGAGCTCAATGTAGCCCACGTGTGAGCCCAGGCAAAACCAGCCGAACTACCAAGCCAGCCCACAGAATTATCAGAAATAGTAAACTGCTATGGTTTCAAGCCATAAATTTTGGAGTGGTTTGTTACACAGCCATGGTTAACTGATCCAGTAATATTAAGTGGAATTTGAATGCCAGTGTTATGTTGAGAAGCTCTAGTTCTTTAAGGCCAGGCCTAATGTTTTCAGCCTTTCAGTCTCTTTCCTTGGACCTGAAATGCCAGCTTGACTACATGGTGATGGTACACTAGGAGGTACTGGAGACTTCCAGGTGAGGGAAATAACCCTCTGGGCTGCTTTAAATGTCATACCTCCCGGAGGCTCAGAAATATAGATGACCTTTCGAGAGTCTTCCTGGACTTGCAAATTCTAAAAGCAAACTCACTTAAAAAAAGTGATATAGCAAATTGAGAGGATTTTAGAAACTTCAAAATATATTGCTAATTATTCAGGAGCCTTACAATAAAGAAAAAGCCCAAAGTTATCTTCTAAAAATAGCTTACACTTGTAGAGAAAAACAACGGCAGCTCGCAAGCTGCCAGATAATGATGTCTGCTCTGCGTAAGGAACTCTGTTAAGGGTTGTAGTGGCCACCATGGCTCTCCCAACAGCACTCTAATCCTCCCTCACTGTATCCCCGCCCAGGGCCATGGCTGGGTTCTGACTGGCCTAAACCAAAGCAATCCTTGCCATTATTTTCAAGAGTAGTTAATACACAAAGAATACTGTAAAAATCAGAACATGTTATGGGCTGAATTGCATCCCGCACCCTCCCTCCAATTCATATGTTGAAGTCTTAACACCCAGTACCTCAGAATGTGACTGTGTTTGGAGATAGGGCCTTTCAAGAGGTAATTAAGGTAAAATGAAGTCATATGGGTGGATCCTAATTCAATAGGGCTGTGTCCTTCATAAGGAGATTAGGACACAGACAGGCAGAGGGAAGGCCATGTGAAAACAGAATAGACAGCCATCTACAAGTCAAGAATACAGGTCCTCAGAATCAACCAACCCTGCAGACACCTTGATCTTGGACTCCTAGCCTCCAGAACTTTAAGAAAATTAATTTCTGTTGTTTAAGCTACCCGGTCTGTAGAATTTTGTTATGACAGCCCTAGCAGACCAATACACAACACATCCAGTTTAAGCGTTAGCAAACTCAGCCAAGGTGACAAATGATACAGAGGATTTACAGGCATTCATAACTGACAGGCCCCAAAGTAGAAAAGGCTTCAGTTTGATTGGAAAATTCAGTAAGTCATCAGGAGAGTGGTTCCATTTCTCTGAGAATTTTTTAACTCTGGCCTCCTCTTACAGCTAGCTTGGCCCTCAGGCTGGTCTCTCCTATGGCCAGCTGTAAGATGGCCAGCAGCTTTTAGGCTGCGAGAGTCCTTCACCTCCAAGGAGAAAGAGGGTCCACTAATCTCCTCTGGACATGTCATTTACATGAGGCCAATAAATCTCACTTGAAGTATCTTAACTAATATGGGGTTTCACAAGTATTCCCTCATTTAATCAAGAGATGCCTCTATGAGGTAAGTTCTATTATCATCACCATTTTACAGGGCTTAAGAAAAGCAAGGGTCAGAGGTTACATAACTTTCCTCAAGTTGTTCAGCTGATAATAGTAACAGAGCCAGAAGGGAACTCTGGGCTCTCCAATTTCACAGCTGATGCTTTCGATCATGACACTCATCTTTCCATGTACAGAGAAAGACCTAAACAGGGGTCAATAAACCTTTTCTGTAAAAGGCCAAGCAGGAAATATCTCAGGCTTCCAAGCTACATGAGAATGTCACATATTCTTTATGTTTTGTGGCTACAACCCTTTAAAATATTTCTTTTAAAAAGCCCCAAAGCCATGAACGTATTGAATGCCGCTGAATTTACACTTAATATAAAACTTACCATTTTAACCATTATTATGTATATTTTACCGCAATTTAAAAAATGTAGAAAGCCACTCTAAGCTCCTAGTACAAACACAGGTCAAAGTCAGATTTGCCTGCAGGCTGCAGTTTGCTTTATTGAGATTTACTTTTCTGAAGAACTCAGGACAGCTACAGGTTTCCTTGATTTAGCAAATAAACTCTGCAGCCTCTATGGGAAAGGTCTGAAACAGAATCAACGGGCTGCCGTTCAAATTTACAAGCAAAAAAGTATTGAGGAGAGTAAGGTCATGGCCACGGAGGCCTCCCAGCCCTCCTGGGCTCCTCCAGTCTTGGGGAAGAACTTACTCTCCTAATCTCAGGAAAAAAATGTGTGAAAGACTTTCCCTACAAGAACTATCAGTAGGAAAAGGGAAGATAACCTGGAGGTCCTTCTGTCACCAAAGATAAGAAGTCTCCCTTCGTGGTTATTGATTTTGTTTTGTTTGGGATAGAGGGGCGGGAGTGGTCGAAGGGGATAGGGCCACCCCTGAAGAACCATTTTCAGGATCTACAGGTCTAGCAAGTGGTTAAAAATCCCTTGGAGCTCAAATAGCAAGACATTCAAAGACTAAAGAATTCCCCAAAGACAGGCTCATGTGTTTTTATTGTAGCCTAAAGCCAAATTCCAACTCTGGAAGCATATACAGTCGGCCCTCGCTATCCATGGTTCCACATCGGCAGATTTGAACAAATGGCAGATCGCATCTTGGGTGCCGGGCAGAGGGTGCGAAGAGCCGCCTGTACTGCTCCATTTTATATACGGGACTGGAGCATCGGCATGGATTTTGGTACCCGTGGGGTCCCTGGAACCAGTTCTCTTCAGATATCTAGTGACGACTGCAGTGACCACGTAAGTCAGTGTCTTACCTAAAGAACTCTGATCAGGGTCTCGCCTAGAACTTAGAAAAAAGTGCATGAGACGCAGCTGAAAGACACATCATGGAAATGATCCAAAGGGAAGGAAGAAACCCAGACACCTATAAAATAGGACCAATGTTGCAAAATATCAATACCAAGAGTAATGTTTAAGAATGTGGACTCTGGACAGATCTGGATTCTACTCTAATTCAGACGCCTGGCACTTCCTAGCTGCGTGACCCTGAGCAAGTGACTTAAGCTCTCTGAGTCTCAATTAAGTCCTCTGTAAAGAGGATTTTAATAGTTATCTCTATTCATCATAGGATTATTGTTAAGATTAAAAGGACATAGTGGGCTTCCCTGGTGGCGCCGTGGTTGAGAGTCTGCCTGCCAATGCAGGGGACACGGGTTCGAGCCCTGGTCTGGGAAGATCCCACATGCCGCGGAGCAACTAGGCCCGTGAGCCACAACTACTGAGCCTGCGCGTCTGGAGCCTGTGCTCCGCAACAAGAGAGGCCGCGATAGTGAGAGGCCCGCGCACCGCGATGAAGAGTGGCCCCCGCTTGCCGCAACTAGAGAAAGCCCTCGCACAGAAACGAAGACCCAACACAGCCAAAAATAAATAAATAAATAAATAAATAAATAAAATTAAAAAAAAAAAAAAGGACATAGCAAGTGCTCAATGAATACTGGCAATTATTATTAAACAATTACTCTGATAAAAGTTCCAAGTTCCACAGGTTTCACTGGCATCCCCAGGCAGGAAAACTGTTGGTCACAATCTGCACATTGTTTCTTCAAATGGGATTTTCCTTTTCAATTCCTTCTTTATGGAATATCCTGTTAATATCTGATTTGTTTTTCAGTTAATCCTAACATTTAAGTGCATTCGTAAGGAGAATCTGTCTAGCCATTGCCTAGAGCTGCCTCAAGTTTTGCAGAAGTCTTTTCACTGATCTTGAATCACTGTGGAACTAACTCTAAATAAATTAAATTCTTTCTGGGTTTTACAGTAATGTTAGAGCTACTACCTTCTTTTAAGAATAGGGATGCTAAAGTAGCAAAGTGCTGTGCTGGTGGTTATATGTCTAACTGGCTCCCACAGGGATTTGAACGGCAAGAAGGAAACTTCTGATTAACAGCTTCTAGAAAAGCAAATGTTCCAAAAGCTGCTATGATTTATCAGCAATCACATACTCCAATCTTCAACATTTTTCTAAATTTTTGTTTTAGGAAGAGTATAAGCTCATCTTTTACAAACATTTTCTGGCACATTTTCTTAACAGAAGCTTAAGAATATTTGGGGGAAAATCTTAAGTAACGTAACCACAGTAGATTTTAAAGCGAAACATCTACTTTCCAAATCATTGGGAAGACGGACAGAAAACAGACTGGAAGAAAATACATCCAGAAGTCAGTGATTTTTCTCAGATCTTCCTTTCGATTGCTTTCTCTTTGATATTACATATCATTTATTTTACCCCAATTACTTATCCAAATTCTCTGTCCAAATGTCCTTTATTATATACATATCAAAGAAGTTACAGAATGATCAAACCATAGTATGACTTAACTTGCATTGTACTTATCCTTCCAGAATACAGAAAACAAACAGATCCATCATGACTCGCTCACGTGCAGCTCTCAGATAAAGCACCAGTGAAAACAGTTAAGCTCCTATCACAGGTTTTCCATTCTTCACTCATTGGAACATCCCAATGAAGGGAAGGTCACAGTCTGTATACGAGGATGCAGAATAAAGACAGACCCCTTCCATGAATTCAGAGGGCCGGAGGTGGCCATGGCTTCATGGACCAGAGTCTGGCGCTCATTGACATAGTAATTTCTTCCAGCTTCCACAGCAAGAACAAAAAAGACTGAGACGCCTTTTTGTGCATTTTTCACTGGCAGCCAAGTTAGGTATATAGACCTCTGTTATGTAGCAGGGTTCTAAGTTGGACTTTGAGAGATTCAGACACATCAAGACTGGTCAGAGTACCTACCAGAAGCCATTAAAAAAAAAAAAAATCTAACATCCATTTGCAATGGACCAGCTCACAGCTTTGGCACCGTGTGGTAGCAAATGAAGAATTTCCTTAATGATGCTTGGCATGCAAACAAACACTACAGAATTTCCTAAAGTGGTACTCTGTGTGCAGTAGACATACATGCACCCCACACGGAACTATTCCTTAGTCAAATACATCTACTAGATTCCTTTCTTGGTGATTCATAATAGCATATTAAATGCCCTTACAAGTCCTATAGTAAAGACATTTGCCTCAAGTGATCTGAATTAGAATCACTTTTGTTGGCACACCCATTATCATCCTGCAGAAGGAGTGGCCTGGAGAACGCCAGTTTGGGAAACACGACTTTACACTGTAAGCATAGAGCACTGCCCGGCACAGCACGAGCAGGGAAGGTGCCTTATGGATGGAGGTGGCACCCACACAGGTGGCCTTGTTTGTGGGCACATCAGACATCCCCTGGGAAATACCCAAAATTTTGAAAAGGATACTTTGTGGGGGGCAAGGGGTCCTGAATCAGTGAGTTAGAGCAATGACCAAGGCAATTTTAAATTATAATAAGAATTATACTTCGGTTGATATGATTATGATAAGTACAGCCCTCCTCACAGAAATTCAGATTTTTATAGATAGCACAGAATATCGCTTCCCCGTTCCGCCCCTGCGCCCCACCCCAAGCAAAGTAACTTTCTTTTTCCAGGAAAATAAGGCAACCATATGATGTATCATGACATGTGGTTGAGCTGAGAGCATTACTGAAGTCTCCAGACCAGCAGTCTACAAGTCTAAGCTTCCTCTTGTTACTAAAATAGCCTCCACAATAATAAAAGAAAACCCACAGTCATGTACAGCTAACTCCCTACCTTTTAATTATTCATGTTAATACCTTGTATTTGTAGAGTTTATACTTTACAAATGCTAATCAGACCCAAGGATTCCATGAATAATGGAAAGCTGCAAATAATTACCAAATCTGATTTTAAACAATGTTTTCAATACATGCTCTCCCCAGAAATCTCCCCCAAACACAGCCTCTACCGTCCCCTCCACTTACATTCTTCATCCTAAAAGAAATCTTAGTATGATTAGTCTTATCAAGAAAGCCAACTTAACTTTTATATACTTTGCTTCTTCTCTGGCAATGTAATAGTAGTGATACTGAATGACCAAAAGGAAGAAGCAATGAGAAGAGAAAACCAAAAGGCTCAGGCCTGCAAACAAGATGCACTTGTTTGAAAAGGGGTATCTGAAACCTAGCTCTAAGGCCCAGCCACTCTTTCAATGGAGATGATAATTGCCTTCCCTCCAGCTCTGCAAGGTGGTGGTACCATCTGTTTCCTCCCCCAGTGACTCAGTATACCTGTCAAGAACAATGAGCTTTAACCCAGATTACAGATGCAGCGGTTTCCCTGTCCTCCCTTGGGGGGGGGGAACCCCACAAACAATGCCATTATTTTAAAAAAATCTACATTAGCCAATATCTGATTTTGCTAATTAAAACCAAATACCATTTCATACTTATCCAACTGGCAAAAATCAAAATGTCCTACTAAATCCAGTCTAAGTGAGGATATGGGGAAATGTGACTCTCATATACTGTAGGTGGACTTACGCTGATAAAATTGTTTTGGAAAGCAGTTTGGCATGTGAAAATGCACATATCATTTCCAGGAATCTACAGAGAAACTTGTGCATATGCCCAAGGAGAAGTTTATAAATGGTTATTATAGCACAATTTGTAGTAGAGACAAGGCAAAAAACACAAAACTCTAATCAACTTCTCCATTGGTCAGTTGGGGAATAGTACACTGCAGTAAAGTCACATTAAAGAATTAAACTGTGGTAAAGTCACATTACAGAATTCTACTCAGCAGTTAAAACAAATTATATTGATTGTTTTTGGATAGCTCTTTCAAAATTTGAGTGAGGGGAAAAGTACGAGGTAGCAAACTGATACATTAATATGATTTATATAAATTTAAATACACACACGATATTTATAGATATATACATGTAGTAAAAGTACAGAAACAGACTGGAAGAGTGCATGTTATTTCCCTGAAGGGGAAAAGGGAGGCAGGGAACAGAAGACGACAGGACCACGGAAGGATGCATAGGAAACTGTGACATTAGCTATAATATTTTATTTATATTTCCCCAAATTATGTATTTTAATATAAAACATTTAAATATTTTTTAAATGGTCTGGGATGGGTATCTGGATATTTATTATGTAACCTTACAACAACATGTAAGGTGAAAATGAGTTGGGTTGCCAAGCCAACAAGTAGTATCTTCCTGAGTATTGTCTTAAGAACAATGCATTACATTTTCAAACACACTTTCGTGTCCTCATTTTTGCGCGGCTGACAGGAGAGCACTGAATGGCTAACAATGTTGTTATCAAGGTAATTGTCAAGGATAGCGAGTTTCGATAAAAGTATTTGCTATAGGTATACATTCACTAGGTATCTGAGATTATTTTCAAGTTATTAAAAAAACCAAACATAGAAGAAAAATCATCTTTAATTATATAATTAATTCTTGGAGCAGATGCAACTTTGTTTTGATTGGTTTCAAGTCTCCCAAAATTTAGGAGTCTTAGCAGAAATTCTGGTTTCTCAGAACTACTAAGATAAAGCCATCGGGACTTCCCTGGTGGCGCAGTGGTTAAGAATCCGCCTGCCAATGCAGGGGACATGGGTTCAAGCCCTGGTCCGGTAAGATCCCACATGCCGTGAAGCAACTAAGCCTGTGCGTCACAACTACTGAGCCTGCGTGCCTAGAGCCCGTGCTCCGCAACAAGAGAAACACTGCAATGAGAAGCTCGTACACCGCAGCGAAGAGTAGCCCCCGCTCACCGCAACTAGAGAAAGCCCGCACGCAGCAATGAAGACCCAACACAGACAAAAATAAATAAATTAATTAACTTTAAAAAAAAAAAAGATAAAGCCATTGAACTAAGAAAAATTTCCAAATAACCTTCGCTGCCACTCACCTGCCAGCATATTAGTGCCAGGCACAGTTACGAGCACGTTTGACACATTATCCCACTTAATCCTTAATAACCCTATGAGACAGGTGTCATTATTATTCCTGGTTTTTAGATGAAGCAAGTAGTCACAATATTAAGTCCCTTGCTGAAGCATACAGTTCAGAGGTGGCAAAACTGGCTCCAGAGTCCAAGTTATTAATCCTACACCATATCGCCTCCAAGAGACCATGACGACACAGCTCAGATGTGAGCATTCAACATTTGAGCAGCATTCAACTGCTCAATTCAACATTTACTTTAACATACAATCCCCAATTTAAAATTTCAGAGATGCTTCTAGGACATTGACACCTGACTTGCTCACTGTACCAGTCAGAATATTTGGTTTTCACCAGGGACTGCACTATCAAAGACCTGTCACACCACTGGAAATTGGAAGCATCCCTGCAAATCTAAGAAGGATATCTTCATCAGCATGAGTAAAAGGAAATTAATTTTGCTCAATCTTTTGATGGATTTCAGATCAAGAATTCTGAATTTTGGCACCAGCATATTCTTGCTATGGCTTCATACAGGGATGCCTGCATTCTTTCAATCAACATCCTAGAAGAATGAGCACTAAGCCTCAGGGCCACAGGGGTGGAAACAGATCATGCTAAACGCTACAGATTTGTCCAGGATGAACTATTAATCATAGCCCAAGACGGTTTTATTATTTATTTTTTCTACTTTAACTTTCACACTAAAACATCACAGTAAAGCTTTAAGATAAAATATGCTAGAGGAAAATTGATAGCCACATATTCAGCCAAGATATTACCTAGAGTCATTAATCTTGGGGGAAAAAAAAATCAAATCTACGACACTGGAAATGACTAGGTAGACCTCCACTGCAATGGTTATGAGTACGTCAGAAGAAAGGAATTCAAGAAACACTAAAAGCCCTGAATTAAAGTTTGCTTTTTTTAAAAATTTATTTTATTGAAGTATAGTTGATTTACGATGTTGTATTAATTTCTGGTATACAGCAAAGTGATTCCGTTTTATATATATATATGTGTGTGTGTGTGTGTGTATATATATATATATGTATACACATTCTTTTTCATATTCTTTTCCATTATGGTTTATCACAGGATAAAAAGCTTTGCTTTTTAACACATGACCTGCAATAGTATGGCCTCATTCTTTACCCTTGTTCTCTCGAAGTAATAAGGCATAGACCAGTGATTGTATTAACTTGCTCACGAGGCATCTACAGTTGTAATGATCCACAAGAAATGACCAAGAAATCCTCAGATGGGGCCTGGAACATTCAATTTGTTTTCCTCTTACATATAATGCCTCACCAAAAAATCATGCTGCTGGCCACATGGCTGAGTCATCCTTTGACACTCGGGATTTAGTTAAATCCAATGTTGGTGGGCAACAGCCCTTTTAAACTTTACCTTCTACCTTCTTCAAAATCATATCAAATGAGGGGACTTCTCTGGCAGTCCAGTGGTTAAGAGTCTGTGCTTCCACTGCAGGGGGCACGGGTTCGATCACTGGTCAGGGAACTAAGATACCACATGCCGTGCGGTGTGGCCAAAAAGGAAAACAAAAATCATATCAAATGAAAACAGAAGTTCCTTCTTCTTCTTTTTTCTATTATTGAGTTTTAATCAGAATAATACAAGCTATATGCCTTTCTACTTATTTTCTCCCTCTATTCAAGAGAGTAAATTATGATTTAGAAGCTAACATATTCACAGCAAAGTGGCAGAAAATGTTAGATGTTAAGAGTGAGAGGTAGAGTGGATGAGACACAGGGTGAATACCAGCTGTGATGTGATTTGACTAAAACGATTGTCCAGCAGCAATAAGGGCTCATTTGATGGTGAGAGAACAGGAAGGTGGAACAGACCTGAGCATTTTCACATAGCAGTCAGTAGCCCTAAAGAAGAAGAGGCCATGCAAGGATACTCAGCCTGCAAAGAAGGCCCAGGTGTCATTGCAAGTGCATCGTTGAAATGGTTACCCATGAGTTCCAGGCTTGAAAAGAGGGCAAGTGAGCTGGAAGGGTACTAATAACTGTAAGAACACAGAGGGTTCGGGAGCCTAGGGGTTGTGCAGATGATGACGGGTTTGGAAGGTGTGAGGCTGTGTGTCAGGTAGAAGGATGAGCTCACATATCTGGAAAAACCACATTGTCTAGCACGGGGTAGGCACAAAATCAGTGTTTGCTGAATCTGAAGTTTGTGGGTGCCCAGGGGAATTTCTGAGTTCACGATATTGTAGGTGGAGCGGTAACAAGTCCCAGCATAGACTTACACTGCTGGCTGGTTAGCTAAACGGAGTGAAGTGAAGGCCATGGAGCAAAGCAGATGTCCATGTCACTGCAACTTGTGGCAGTGGAGTGAAGATGACTTTGAAGTCACCTGAATTGTGAGATAATGTTGTAAGGTTGATTGATGATTGGAAGCGTTGACTCAAGTGGCCAGTTTGGAATTGCATTCATAATTCATGCTGGGGTTAATATAACTGTATTCTAGACTACTAGATGGGTAAAGGGAAGCTATAGGGTACTGCACACCACCAAGCAAGAATTAGGAGAAAGGTTTACTGTAGTGTCACAGAAGAATCAGCAGTAACAAAATTGTTTAAAAAAAAAAAAAAAAAAGTGAGACTGAAGCAAGTCAGTAAAGCAAGGGTAAAAACCCAGAGCGCTGAGGTTTTGAATTCAAACGTCTCGGTTGCTACTTTGCATCTTTATATGTTGCTGACCGAAAGGTCTGCACCAGGAACCATCTACCCACAAAGAATCTGTTTTTCTGGATCTTGCGGGGGTGGGGGGAAAGGATGATGCAGACATGATTTATTTTTATAATAATAAAAGAGAGGCATAAAAGGACATTTCTGAGGACGGCTTAATGAGATGCACCAAAATGGGTCGGGGACCAGCATGCATATGACTAGGAACACGCCGGACTGCTACGTTAACAGAGGCTCTGGTCTCCGAGATGTTTCCTGCTCCACAAAGGAGCAGGAACGAGCGGTAGACACTACTTGTCAAAAAGCTCAGGGAGGGTTTAAGTCAATGACGATTTGTTTCTTATGTCATTTCCCCGCAGCTTGCAACTTATGCTTATAGTCATGATAGTGAATTTCAATTGTTCCAAAGTAAGGTAAATGCTTTTAACACTTCAAACATGGCAATAATGAGTATATACTGCAAACTAAAATGAATTATTTTATGATGAGCTTTTGGCAGGTCAAGGAAAGATGATGGTAGAAGGTGCTTCTGGAATGGTTTTACACTGGAATTTGGTCCAAGTTAGTCATTGAAATAGCTGCAGACTCTCTCAGTCACAACTCTTAGTTGTCCTAGCAGAAAAGTAACAGGTCACTCTGCATGAAGGCTAGTGGACAAATGTCTTTAATACAAAGTCACTGTCTTATCACCAGGCAGGGTGATAATTGATCTGTTATCTCTGTTTGCCAGATTCAAAGCCAAGTCCTGGACCTCGGAATGTTCCGAGGCCTGAACAGACAGTCTCTCCCAGCTGTGCTCCCTCATTTTCTCTGGCTGGTGGTGCCAGTGTGTCAATCTCTAATCAGTCATGTGACAAATATTTAGGGATCTTCAACTACGTACTAGGCCTTGTATAGGTGCTAGGGATACAGTATAAATGAAACTGTTAACACTCACTGCCTGCTCAGAGCTTAGTCTAGCTGCGGAGACAGACATTAAACAACTACTCGGCAAACAATCTACAATTTGGTTGGAGCGAGAAAGGACAAGTCCCAGATCCTGCGAGAGCCTAGAACACAGGACCTCGCCTGATCTCTTAAGGAAATGACATTTAAACTGAAGAACAGGAACTTCCCTGGTGGCACAGTGGTTAAGACTCCGCGCTCCCAATGCAGGGGGCCCGGGTTCGATCCCTGGTCAGGGAACTAGATCCCACATGCATGCCGCAACTAAGAGTTCTCATGCCACAACTAAGGAGCCCGCAAGCCGCAACTAGGGAGCATACCTGGCACAACTAAGCCCCGGCACAACCAAATAAATATAATAAATATTTTAAAAAATTTAAAAAATAAACTGAAGGACAAGCAGGAGTCAACCAGGTATCGCGAAGTGGAGGAGGGAGGAGAAGCCGAAGCCACAACAGGTAGAGAAGAGGGCTCTGCCTCAGGGCACAAAGATCCACCAGCAAGTGCGTTTAGTAACAGCAGCCGTAACATCCAACTAGTGCTTTCACCAAATGTTCGCCACACTTACTGCCGACTGACTAGTGAACGAAACAAGACTACAACAGAGAAATAAAAGTATTAAAATAAAAGCAACCTAGAACAAGTCTTGGTACTGAAAACATGCATATAGGAAAAGAAAAACGATCCACATAAAGCTGACGGCCCCACATGTGAGTGTCTATAACCTAAGTCACTGGTAGAAACCTGCCCACAAGTCTAGGACATTTCTATCAAGCAATTCACACACACACACACACACACACACACACACATTGGAAGGAAAAATAAATAAAACTGCCAATTATAAGGAAAAATTTTCCTTTTGATTGGTTTCCATGACGGCAGAGGATCATTGCTATTGTTGCCTTGAACGAGGCAGACCAGGAGCTTTCCATTGACCCCGACGAAGAAGAGGTACACCCCCTTAATCATATTTGAAATAATAAGTGATCTGACATAATGGCAATTTACTTCCTTCACTTAACACGACAAAATTACAGGGTATCGCGATGAGTAATCTACCTGACATGTGGTATATCTGATCCACGTGAATAAACACAGGACAATGATCCAGTCACATATGCCTATTGTGGGAAAGGGACTAAAAAGGCCTCAAAGAGGCAGGCCTCCTGGAAACTTTTCACAAGCAAGTTAAAAGGTAGGAGATTAGACTAGAGGAAATCTCTTTCTGATAGAGACTGATGAGGGTGCCAGAAGAGACAAGCATGATGGTCTTTTTGCTAGGCCATTCCCCCAAGAGAACATGTTGCTACCAGAAGTTACCAGAAAATGTGGGACATATGACTACAAATTACCATTTCTGTAACTCTCATTTAATGAGCCCCATTTATCTCCCAGAGAGTGTGCTAAGTATTGTACTTACGTTATCTCTAATCCTCACCACCACCTGTGACTATCATTTTCTTTAACACCTTTATTAGAGTATAATTGCTTTACAATGGTGTGTTAGTTTCTGCTTTATAACAAAGTGAATCAGCTATACATATACATATATCCCCATATCCCCTCCCTCTTGCGTCTCCCTCCCGCCCTCCCTATCCCACCCCTCTAGGTGGTCACAAAACACCGAGCTGATCTCCCTGTGCTATGCGGTTGCTTCCCACTAGCTATCTATTTTACATTTGGTAGTATATATAAGTGTGACTATCATTTTAATAATTTCACTTTACAGCTGAGTAACTGAGGCTTGGAAATAACAAGGTTAAATAAAAGTAACTTACCTATTTTCACACTTGATCAAAACTGTGAAAATAATTTTCCTTGGTCTATACTCCTAAGCTCCACTCTCATTTCACATCCCACATTGGGCCTAGGATGGTAAATTCTTTGGAATCTGGGCAAAATCTGTTAGAATTCTCTCTCTAACAAATCATGCTGGGCATATAGCCTTAAAAATAGGACTTGCACTTTATAGTCAGCAAAAATATTCAGTGGTGCTCTGGGAATTATTTCAAACACAAGGTCTTACGTCCACTTGTGATATACTTTGGGCCTTTGTATCTGGATCTGAAGTATAAGGTATGGGGGTATGGCTTGCCTTTTGAAGCTGGCAAATCTAGAACATAAACCTAACACACAGAGGGTCTGACATAAACGGGGCTCTTTCTAAAAGCCTATAAAATCTGAGAATTAAGATGGACTCTCTCAAAATTACCTTTGCTGCTGTGAAGGTATTAGCTTCTGCTAAAAATATGGTCAAGGTGCCTGCAAGTCACCTGAAAAATTTTTGGTAGCAACAAATTAAAGTTGCTCCTTGAAACATGCTGATGTTAGTGGAAATGGATACTCAAGTCAACCTTCCAATAAATAAGGTCTAAGATTTATCAGCTGGGACATCCTCACCAAATATGTGTTTTTGCTTCCTATGGTTGGAGCAGTCAGCTAAATTTTAGCCCCATTGATAACAGCTCTCGAAACAGGCACCCAATTTTTAAGCCTATTAGTTTTATATAGCAAAACAAATTCCATTCTATATAGTACCTCACTGTACAAAAAAATGTGGTTAGGTACAGGTTAAGTTGTGTTCCGCTAGTACGCAGTGATCCATATGTTAATTTCTACTTCTGGAACACAGAATACCTGAAAGACAGCTACTTACTCACAGATATTTATGAGAATCCAATGAGTGCAAGCCATACATTAGATGTTGTGATCCTTGTTCCTGATATCCTCCGTTCTTTTTTAAAAAATATAAATGCTTAGAATAAAACATTATATGTAGGGTCTTTTAACAAATGCAAGTTATGCCAATCAATCTAAGATTTTCTCCTCATAATAGAGATCTTTGATATTACTGTTCTTCTAACCTATACTTTTGCCTCACTTGCTGTAAAATTCTACGGTTAAAACCTTTTGCCTAGTCTTGAAATGGCACAAATAAGGACACTGGGAACGGGACAACGATCCAAGTCCTACGGAACAAAAGAGGAAAAGAAACGAGGAGGAAATGTGTGAGAATGACTCTTGAGTGGCATTCACACTTCTTAACATAACACTCCTCCTTGAAAAGAAAAAGACTCAGGACTTAACAAAGAGGACATTACAGTTGCTAGATCACCACCTATCCAACAGGAATATAAACGGTAAATGGTAGATTGTATTTCGTTTGGAAACCTTAACTGGCAGAAATTCTACCTTTACAGTGGATAAGTCAAAAGAAGAGGAGTCACCGCAGGCTCCATCAATACACATTTTAACCAAATGGGAGGGGGGAGGGGAGAAGGAGAGCATAGTTTGTCAGAACTACTGTGTCCTGATTTCAAGGAGAAATTTTTATTTCTTTACATTCTAACCTGCAATTAGCTAACAAAAGGGGCAGAAGGCATTAACCCAGATATTGACAAAGTAGTCAATTGATTCCACCTTGTAAACATATACTTTCATTTTTTTCAAAGAAAATGATGAATACTATGATGGAAAACAACAGAACAGCAGAATCCCCAATACACGATTAGATAAATGCAGTGTGGTAGAGAATAATACAATTAACACATCAGACACATCCAAACATAGCACTGTCTCTTTCAAAGCAGTTACCTTGGAAGGACAATTCTAATACCATCAACACTTGTTAAAATTCCTATGTTAGTAAGACCTTTAAGAACCAGAGAAAATTATTTCTGAATGTTAAATTTACCTCCATTTAATAGCTTTCCCTGCACTCTACAAAGTACTTATGAAGAGGAGTAGTCCTGGCCCTTAAGGAGCTTACAGTCTAGAAAAGGGCATGGACGTATGCAGAGACAATTGCATTACACTGTCAACCCTTCCTCTGATTTCAGTTTATATTCTTGCCTTATTTGTACATACCTGTCTTCTCCTACTAGACAGTTAAACACTTCTGAGAGCAGAAACCATGTCAATTATCTTTGCATCACTTCCACAATGCCCAGCAGAGTAATCTGCACAGAGTGAGCACTTAACAAATATTGGTTTAGGGAGAAAATGTCATATTACTTAATAATCACGCTGTACTCAGCAAAACCCATCATAAGGCAGGTTTGCTGAAACCTATTCAATGGCATTTAGTCACTGCAGTACCTAAACAATCTCTCCTAAGCAAGTTATACAGTCAGCATTACACTGAGGCTTGGGTTCTGAGGTACAAGAGCAATAGCATAAGCCCAGCTCACTCCCAATTACTAAGTGTTATACGTCAATAATAACCAGGCATGTGAAACATTCATACTGCTATTGATCACATGGGAGAGAAATCTCTCCTTTAATAGTTGATCTAGTCTACCAGCTAACCAAACTACCGTCTGACCCCATCAGGTAATTTTGAAGCCACCGTTGGCAGTCCAGATGGTAAGCGACATTTTCCTTCCCACTGAGTTCATTATGATGGTCTCCCAACAGCAGAGTACCTGGAAAGATGCTACTGTCTTTAACCCAAGGTAATCCCGGATAGAAGCATGTAGCTTATTCAATTTAGATAGCAAGCTTCTCTATTCCTGGTAATGATAGAACAAAGATACTAAGCATGAAAACCAGGTTGAGACACGGTTAGCTGGTTAGACCATGGAGTAAGCAGGAAAAAACCCCAAAATTTTTGATTGCTTATCTTAATAGTTAGACATAAAAGATAACCTGTATGTCATCCAGCTATGATGCTCTGGAAATAATTTAGAAAATAGGAGTTCATTAAAAGTTGCAAAAGATGGTATAGGCAACTAGTGACTGGTAAGAATAACAAACAGAGCAGGCAATAACATCTAAGCGGAAAAGGAAAAATGAAATTGTCTGTAGATCCAGGTTAATGTGCTACCTTGCAGAGAACAGGCTGTCTGCTAGATGATGCCCTTCTTAATAACCACATTCATTTCAGGACCGACCATATCTGGCACCAGGAAGCAGTCAAGGATGGACAAAGCAAAGAGGACACAAATTCAGAAAGTCACAGCTCTATGGACCAGAACTGTGTGGTCCAATAAAGTAGCCACAAGCCACATGTGGCTATATTTAAATTTAACTACAAGTAATTAAAATTTTAAAAATCAGTTTGCCGGTATAATAGCCATATTGCAAGTGCTCCTAGCCACATGTGGCCAGTAGTTATCATACTGGACAGTGCAGACGCAGGATACTTCCATCCCTGTCCTCCTGATGTACAAAGCTAGACTTGAAAGTGAGCATTCCTATTGCTCCGACAGACCTGATGAGAAATTCAGAATCAAAGCCAACAGTCTTAACCATCAAGAATATTAGAGATACCCAAGGTGCTTTATCGGCTTATTTTATTGAATGTGTCCATAAATTAGAGACATCTGGGGATATACAGAAAGTCTGGACATCCTTATCAGCAAAGGACTTTTTTCCCCTACTCTTCCGCCTCCGCCCCCCTGCCCTTGGTGTGGGGAAAGGTAGAAAAAGCAAAATGGTAGGGGATCAGAAAACTCCTTGATTTAAGTCTTTTATCCAAGGAGTTGCATAAACTGCCAAAAACAGATTTTTTTAGAAGCACTGACTCCCACCAGCCCTCTTTCCTTAAAAAAAAAAAAAATGCTAGAGGCAACTGAAAAGAACAGGAGATAGAAAGAGGAATTCAAGAGAATTACTAAGGACAAAATGGATAGCTATCCTAAATTACTGTTCCAGGACACCCAAGGAAAAAGTGCCTCAAATCAAGAACAATATTTCCAAAACTACACAGTGGCCAGGATTCAACAAATCCACATTAACATTAAAAGTTACCAAGTCCTAGGAGGCCAAATGATTTGCTACTAACTATTTAAAGTATTGAGTTTTCATCAAGAGAACACCCTGGTTCAACATCTAATTCATGGGCCAATAAAAGAATCACCTAAGTCACCTTCCAGTTACAGCATCAACAGATGCCTGAGGTGGGCTGGTCCTCAGATAGAAGCAGTGTCTGACAGTAAAATAAAATCAACTACAGTAATAAGACTCTACTTATTAGAACTTCCCTGTATCCAGTCTTTTAAAAATGAAGTAAAAATATACTTTTGGATTTAAACTAGAGAGTTTCAATTATATTTAATAAAAGCAAACAGATACATTACAGAACCAGGAGAGAGAGAGCGAGCCAGTCGTCTTCAGACACTGCATTCTATTTAAACACTCATTCTATCATTGCTCAAATATTTGCTTGCTACTTTGCCATGCTACCGCTCTGTGCCACACTGAGGAAAATGTGATCTCTCAGTGATACAACAATTTGAATGCGAGCTAAAATGTAATCAGCACGTCCGCAACAACAAAACTGATAACCTATCAGCTTAAGAATAGCTCGTGTATATTTGGGAAGGGGGTTGCAAGAATTAGGATACTGGAAAACTTAAAATGTAAGCCTTTAAGCCCTTCTTCAGAAATGCATGATGCTGCTGCCTGACTGATCATTGCAGCCCTGGCAGGGTGGCCATGAGACAGCGCTAAAGATGATGCAGTGCACGGGGACCAGAGAAGCCGGCGAGCTGCTGCTGGATTTCCCCCTTACGAAAGGACAGCACAAGAACTGGTCCTCTCCTTCCTGTAGCCAGCCCATCTCCACCTCTATACAGATGTAGCAGAGTTGCCATTAGAAGTTATACAACCTCACGGTCCCCTCCCTGCTCCCCAGCTTTTCCCCACACAGTCGTGCTCAGTGTTTGTTTTCCTCCTCTCTCAGCACTTCAAAATAGAAAAGGAAGTAATATCTTGACCCTCTGCCCATGGAAAGCCTGCACTCTTAGGTCACTCTATCCAACTCATCCCTCTTGAGGAACTCGCCTCATTAAACAGAAATCACCTGATGCACCTATGGAAGGTGGGGAGAGGTTCATTTTAACCTTGATAACTCATATTCCCTCCTCCTGATGAGGACAGTCGTTGGTAACTGTTTAAGTGAGCCTGTGAATATTAAAGCTCTCTAGGCCAAGAAAGCAGCCTGGGTCAGAAAGACAGCTGATCTGAAACCTACCAAATCTGCAAAAATCTGTTCCCCATTTCATGCATACACAGCCCTACGGAGTGTACAAATACTACCAGCAAACTGTGCTAGGAGGTCACCAGCACTCCACACAGTGTGTACCCCGAGCATAGTTGATAAAATGTGTTACACAGAGCGTGGGAAATGGGGGCTGTCTCCGGCTCTGACCAAAGGGTAGGGCTAATGCATACCTTTTGGTCTTCTGGAATTTCCATTCTTTTGCTGTTCATCTTCCTCATTAATGGTGAATAAACCAAGGGGGACTGGCCTTGCATTGGTCTTCTTCAGTCTCTCTTGTCGGAAAGCTGTAGCTGATCCAGGCATACCGCTGCTACTTGTTTTTTAATTATTAGTATATCAAAAATATATGCTTATATAATTGCAGCTCCCAGGAAGCTGCTAGTTTCTAAGCTGCCAGTTCATTTGAGCACTTGTAATAGATCCCCTATGGGTAAACAGTGTGCAAACAGCTGACAGATACTACCAGCCTCTTGGCAACTGAGGCCCCGCAGTTCCCCCTCACCTAGCAGCACCCCGCCTCCTCTGCAAGCCCCCTCCCACTTACTCTTCACAGGCACATGTGCTGGCTCAAGCTCGCTCACACACACTTACTCTCACACACTCTCTCTCACACTCTCACACTCTCACACTCTCACACACACACACACACACACACACACACACACACACACACACACACACACACACACTCCTTCCAGAAAGGCATGCAGGTCGGATGCTTCCCCCCACTGCCTAACCTGCTCGATCAGATCCCAGCTTCTCCTTCCTGCTGCGGCACCTTTTCCCAATCTTCTTTTCCTGCTACCGCACAGTAAAATATTCAGCACACACAGCACAGAGGGAAAAATAGGAGATGCTGCCGTTAACAGTTGCCCTGACAACCCTGACACAGCCTAATCAAGGAGGGCTGGGAGCGGCTCCATCTCTCCGGTGGAGCCGCCAGCCTGCCGGGATGCTGGTCCTGGGAACTTGCCAGCAGAGGGTTCCAGCGTGAGGCGAGCAGCCCAGCCGCTGGGCAGCTCCCTCTTCCAATCGGCGGCAGAAGCAGCAGGAGGGGAGGAAAAATGCAGGCGTGCTTGCAGAGGCAGCAGGGGACTCCCCAGCTGGGAGAAAGGGGCTCAAGGCAAGACGGCTTTTTCTTCTTTGGGGGGCCAGGTTTTCCATCGTGATAATGACTGCGAGCCCCTGGATGAATGAAGGCATGGCTGGTACCCCATGGCTCGCTTCACACTCAGTAACACATCCCAGTTTCCCTGACATTCTTACAACCCCAGAGTCTGTATAAACGCAGGCTTGGTGGCAACTGTCCTGAGGACCTGTGTGGCCCTGTACCCGAGACCCTCCAGGGAAGAGAACTGTGCCTGTTCTCACAGAGACCACAATTTGGAATACCCCTTCTGCGAGTCTAGCCGAAAGGACACAAATGAGACACTACGATCCTCCAATGGGAAAAAAGCTGCCTTGATTATATCCAGCAAACTCCCCCCCAGATCCCACTGCTCTGGGCGAGTCCCTAGCAGCAATGCTGAGCAATTCTCAACACTTGACCCAATTTTAGTTCTTTTCTGGACTGATTTCTCCAAAGCACACAATCATGTGATTATTGTTTTCTCCTGAAATAAGCTTTCTCACTTTATAAGACTCTCCGTTTCTAGGCTGCCTAAAATTTATACTGTGTGCAAAAAAACCTAAATATACAATAAATGACATTAAAAAGTCAACCTCCAAATTAAGAAAATAATCTTTGTTCTTTTTGTTTCTGCCTTTTAATCAAATTCAAGTCGGCTTAGAAAGTCCAAAGCAATCCTCCCACTCCCAGCCCACTCTTATTTTTTTCTCCATCCTTAAACTTATCCAAGAGGGGAACGCAGGGACTCTGAAGCGAGGAAAATATCCTCTCTAAATCCTTTGCATGGAAGAGTAACTTCAGACAAGTCACTACCCTCTTGGTACCTCAGTTTTCTCTGTAAAATTGGGGTGATGACATTTCTCTCATAGGATTAGGGGCAAGGATTGAATGATGGTGGTGCTAGCAGTAAGAAGTGCTTAATAAATAGCAGCTGCTTTAATTATATCTTCTAATACATTGTTGTAACTAGTTCATTTTTGCTTCATAATTATTTAAGGTGTTTCCAGTTCAACTGTTAACTCCATCAAGGAACATTTCTGCTTTTTATCTACTTAGATTGCCCAGTCTAGGACTGGAAATGTACTAAACGGTTAGCAAATCCCTGCTGAAAAAAAAGAGATAAATCTTCATAAATCTTCCCCTCCAAAGGCTGGGAGATTTAATTAAGTTAACATGTTTAGATTTGTGGCTTAGAGAAACATAGGAAATTTCAGAAACGGAGTTTATTTAAAATCATGTTAACCTGTGATGTAGGCATTTGGAATAAAAGACTGGAAAACGAGCTGAATGGTCTGAGAAGGCATCTGAATCAGCATCATTTTACACACAAGGAAGCTGAGGCCCACGAAGTGAAGTTTCTTGCCCAAGTCAAATGTTAGTTGGCAGCAAGTCTACGATGAAAATTTAGATTCCCTTCTTCCTACTCCAGTGCTTCTCCTTCTGACAAATACTTGGCCTACAAGGTTTAGAATCTTAGATCCCTCTTCAACTTCTACAGAGATGGCAAGATGTGGAAAGGAAAGGAAAGGGAGGATCCATGCCTTGAAATAAACAGTGGATACAAACTGGTTAATGTATTTCCATAACCTTCTGTAACTGGTAAACTTTTTTCTGAATTAAATAATTTTTTACTTCCTATTTATTTTTCTTTAATCAGATGATCAATAAACACAGGCCAATGATCACACATAAACATATTTGTGAAATATTTTCAAATCTACTTCAGTTTCTTTCTTCTATTTCTAGAGAATCAGGCTAGTACTTACAAAAGCAACATACACACAAAGTATAGTTGAAACTACCTTTTGGTAGAGAAAATGAAAATCAGTGTCTTGGGCAAATAACAGATTTCATTCAGAAATATTCCTCATCCAAATAAAGCTAACAGCTTCTGATCATCTCCATTGAGTTTAATAAAAGTATTACTGAAAGAAATGAAGAAAAAGGGATCTTTTTCTCCACCTTCCAAATAAAAAAATGAAAATGACTATATTTATTCATTGTCCTAGAATGACAACAAAAATCCTTCCTAAGAGTGGTTTTTGAAAAGCAAAGTGGGTGCTCAAATTCAAATGACCTCTGCAGAAGATGTCCATTCCATTACTTTCAAGGATGGCCTCAGTCGTTTTATGGGAGAAATGCAACAGCAAAGCAAATACTACTTAGCGTTTAAGTCGTCCAGACAAGATTACAAATTTCGGGAAGGAGTGCTCCTTGAGGTCTGTGGCTGCACTCAAGGCACCCAGCAGAACGAAGGTCCCGGGGAAGAGAGATCACAGGACAGCCCAGCTCTACTGCCCAATCCTGGCAATAAATGGTTTTCCGCTTCTGTCAACTTCGGTGGAAGACCCCTCAGTGACACAGACCGAATTTTTCATGCTCTAGCCTGAGGGTCTCCTGGAGAATTTTGATTTGTCTCAAAATGTGAAAACCACCAAAATGGCTGTTTTGTTTTGCTTTGTTTTTAAAAGAATACGAGTTATACTTAAAATCATTTATTGGGGGAAATGAAAGGCTACCAAAGGAGGTCAGAGGTTGACACCATCATGTAACCCATAAGGCAAGGGGGCCTCAAGAATAGGAATATAATAGCCCATCATCTGGGAACATGTTCAACTTTATGTCTGACGCTGTGCTAGGTGTGTTAGATATGTTATCTTTGTTAGTTACAATAGCCTCAAGAGAGAGGAGTTACCACCTGACAGATCAGGAAACTGAGAAGTTCAAGTTAACACAGCTAGTTAAATCACCGAGTCAGGATTAAACCTAGGCCCATCTGCTCTAACGCCAAGATGCTTTCATCCTGCTGCCCTGTCAATCCTGACTCCAGCACCAACTAACTGCACCTCAGTCACAGCTGGGACTAGTCACAGGGAAGCAAACAGCTCAAGATCAAATAATCATAAAAAAGGATTTTTTTCCTACCCATGAAGTACACATTTCTTACCTCATTTAAGACATATGAAAACATTTGAGATTAGTTTCTTAAATGCTCAAACTCAGCCTTTAACAGATACGGGGGTTAAGTTATATAATTCCAGGACTGCTGTGGCTTGATCCCTGTAGGGGCAGAGCTTGGGGCTACAGTCTTCTCCTTTTTACACCCTGACCCAAAATAAAAGCAAATGTGGAAAGGGGGATAGTGAGACCTTAAATTTAAATATCCCCAGAAGTAAAACGAATACCACTGTGAATTTCTTTACGGTTCCTCAGCACTAGTAAGTGTTTTCAGTGTGGCACAATTGCCTTTGCATGCTGCCTGCACATACAGGAGCTTAATTCAGTTCCCATGGGAACTGGGGCAGGTAGACTTCCCAGAGTCAATCAGGTTTTGCAATTGTGTTGTTTAAATTGTTAAAATAGCAAGTGATATAGTAACGGAGACCTTGTATAAATGAGAGAAATGAGCCACTGCCTGGTGCAAGAGGGTAGATTTTTACAACTAGCCTGGCTCTGTACAGAGAAAACAATGTTTGCAGAACAGTCACAAAATGTACTCGCAATCATAGGTGGAAAGTGGTACCACTCACCCCTGCTATGAACCAAACAGGCCAACAGGCCCTTGGGCAGCTGCTGTTCCCACCCCACCCACAGCCCCACTCCCTTAGTACACAGTGAATTTATGTCTGTCTGTCCTTCTACCCTGGCTGCCTGGCACCAAGCCATGCACATGAAACCAAGTTAAACTTGCTGATCTAGCAGGGAAGTCAGCTCATGACTTGGGCCTTGCGGTCACGATGTTAAATAAAAGACTAAATACATGTAGGCACACGCATCCAAACACACACCTTCAGGCTTCTGTTCACATTTATGCTTCCTAAGCTTTTGTGACCATAAAACTGGAAAATAGCATAGCCCCTGAGTGCATTTAAGAATATCCTCTTGCAAAGAGAAATCTGTTTAACCAGTGAGAAAGCATACCTAGCTTTTTCTTTCTAAAAGCCTAGTGAGCTTTACAGAAACGTTACTGAAATGGTAAAGAGGCTGACTGTACTAATCAAGTGCTGTAGTTGAAAACAAAAATTATTACTGCTGGATTGAATGGTCAGTCACTGGTAAATTACAGTTCTACAGCCATATTAGTTAGTTACTTTTCAATGGGGCCCAGGAGCGCCAAAATGCTTTCCCATAATTTCTATGCTAGAGGAGATGATTAATTCTTCAAAACTACTGGACTTCAGTCATCTTTTAAATTCTCTATGCATCTCCCCCAAAGTAAGCTGCAATTTACTTCTAGCAGGAGTTTTAGAAATCCACATGTTAATGTAATATTTTTAAAAACCTCACATCGTTTGAAAATGACAAAGCCAGCATAGGTTGACATGAAATCAAACAACCCCTAGGGAACAAAGGGTCCCAGCAGGTTCTTTGCCATCCCCATTCTTGAAGTTAAAGGGCTCCCTTACAGTTTCCTAGAATGACTCCACTTCCTGATGGCTCCTGTGGCAATAAAGGCACAACATTCTGCCATCCTGCAGCATTATGCAGAGCTTCCGATAGGTTGCTGGAAAAAGAAATACTCACAAAGGCAGACTGACACTTTGAAAGGAAAATAAAGCAGGTTTGCTTTGATCTTCCTTACCACCTTTTGTTAACAGGCTTATAAGAAAAACAGTAAATACTACCCTAGTAGTGACGTGCCATCAACCAAGAAGTACCAGGTCCCTGCCGTGCCTTTTATAACATTTCTATAAGTCTTTGCTGCATGAACACTTCGTGGTGCCAGCAGAGTCCACTTTCCCATGTCTGCTCTGCCATAAACAAATTTAAAACCTCCAGGGTTCAGTTATCTGAATGTAAGGTGTGGACACTAAGTCTTCCTGAAAACCCTTTCCTAAACATTATGTATCACTAGCTAAGTTGCAAATATTATAAAAACGCCACATTAAACTTTAACCCAGTAACATATGCTAGAATGCCTTTAGGCCCTCCTGTTCATTATTCTCAGTGATAATACTTTATTAATGTACATTACATGGACTTCTGAATTCCTTGACAAAAGTTAAAATGTGCACAGAAGCTTCTTTCCTCTAATAATAACACCCTTATTAGTTTAGACATGCAATTTTACAGATTCAAAATGAGGCACAGAAATCAATCACTGGATTCAACAGAAGAATCAGACGCCCAGGGTAGTGTTTCTAAAAGTTACCTAATCCATCACTGGTCTGTGAGCAAGTTACATGTTTAATATACATATATTTTTTTAATTTTTGTATAGCATCCTGAACCAGTGTTTTTTTTTTTAAATTTTTATTTATTTATTTATTTTATGGCTGTGTTGGGTCTTCGTTTCTGTGCGAGGGCTTTCTCTAGTTGTGGCAAGTGGGGGCCACTCTTCATCGCGGTGCGCGGGCTTCTCACTATTGCGGCCTCTCTTGTTGCGGAGCACAGGCTCCAGATGCGCAGGCTCAGCAATTGTGGCTCACGGGCCTAGTCGCTCCGCGGCATGTGGGATCCTCCCAGACCAGGGCTCGAACCCGTGTCCCCTGCACTGGCAGGCAGATTCTCAACCACTGCGCCACCAGGGAAGCCCACATGTTTAATTTTTGAGCCGCACAATTAGAAAGATAAGAAAAGAAATGGGTTCCCTGTCTTGCTTCAGGACTGGTAAAATGTCAAGGATGCGAGATGAGGTGCTTTGGCGGATGACACTGGAGGGCAAGCAGCGGCCAAGTCATATAATTGTTCTCCCACCAAACGAGGACAAGGAGTCACTGAGTGGTGCTGACTAAACGTGTGATCCAGACAGGCCAGTCTGGCAGCTGGTGTTGGATGGGTTGGAAGGGAGAAGGAGTGAGACTTGAGAAAGAAAAACTTGTCACATAATAACTTGGTCCTGGTGGAGAAAACAGATCTCAACCGGTGGCTGGGGGGACAGAAGGCAAAAGACAGGAAAACAAGAATCACTCATTCACTCATGGTTTTTGTTGTTGTTGTTTTTAAACAGGCATTCCCCGGCATGTGGAAGACTTATTTCAGGGGAATGAGCATGGATACCAAATGCCCTCAATAGTCCAAATAAAAGCTGAGAAGCGGGCAGTGGGAAGGAAAGGAGGTTAATGTCCTTATAAAAGATTCGGATGAGAACGAGGGCTTTATATCTGCAGATAAAACAAAGCTGAGAGATGGCTAGAATCAGGACCAAAATTATCTCAACAGATTGAAATAACGGACTATAGCTAAAAAGATTAACTTAGTCGTGATAACTATGAACACCTCTTATTACATTAAAAAGGAACAACTGCACGGGTACAAAATGAAGACCTACCCAAGCTTTAGCAGATACAAGGAAGGAGGGCCCTCGGACAGTAAGCTCACTATACTTCAGTGTGATGAGGCAGTAAAAATCCTAACAGCATCATGGGCGGTATCAGCAGAGAGCCAGCATGCTGAGTCAGCGGAACAAGGCTTCTTTATTTTTTGGTCCTCAGATCACATGGTCTGAGCTAGATATTTCAAATGGGATGATAAATTAGAACATATTCAGAAGAGAACAACCTAGGACTTATCATAAAGATCCTAAGCCATAACACAGGAGGATCGTTTGAAAGAAAGTACATTTCCTCTAGAGAAAATAAGACTCTGGAAGAATAAAATAAATGAATTAAAGGTTAACTTTCAGTGTAGTTCAAGAAGAGAGACTGAGGTCCGGTGATTGGAAGTTACCGGAATGTAACGAGCTGTGCTTTCCATCACTGAGCACTGCCGTGCACAAACACTGATCTGGGGCGATGTGTTGGATTAATGCACTGTGTACAGGTTGGATTTTTAGACTCTAGAGTCCCTTCTGATCCTGAGATTCTGTGACCTGGTGAAAACGGAAACTAGAGTTATATCCCCACGGGAAAACAGTCAGGCAGAAAGAAAAAGCCTGAGATTCAGATAGCCCTTTTCCTTGCAGTCACTGTATCTCTATACTTAAACTTCACAGGGCTTCACTTTGTGGGAAGCTCTGCAGTTGTACTGTTTTACTCATTCGACTGATGCCCCCCAGAGGTTTTAGACGTAAAGCTAAATAACGAAAACAATGGAAGCCTCCCTCAGTGGGTGTTTCCGTGGGTGTTTTGGATAGAAGAGGCCCACTCTACGATTTCTGCACCTGCAGTTTGCAGGCCTCCCTCCTCTCTTACCCACCCACAAATTAATGAAAACGTACTGTGTGAAAAACTCTGGGGAAGAGGGGATAAAGGTGAATAAGATATACAGGTTTCCCTTAATGGCACAATTTATTATGGATGGCTCACTGTGGCTACATGACTTGAGAGATGAGATCTAAAGGTTTGGGAGTGAAAAGCAATAAGTATAAACCAATTCAGTATATTACTTTAAGGACATTTTAAGGAGAATGATAGTCCTAAGTCTTTAGGTCAGTAAAAACATACATCATAGTAATTTGTCGTGGGCAACATGACCAGAGAGAAGATTTTTGTCATGATTTTAAAGACACTGACACGTGACTGTTGGTTAAATTTAAACATGTTTTACCTGCAGAAATTCTCTCACAAATAACCTGCAATAACTTGACATGCATATCCTTTTGAACACTTCCTTATGTATAAATTAAAATGTTTGTTGCATTTTGCAAAATGTCAGTTCTCCAAAAATGTGTCCGTATATTTCTGTACCTGCAGTGTAGTAAAGGTTTAGATGAAACCCTATAATTATAGTGGCACACTGTCACGTAGGTTTCAAGCAGCGAAATAAACAGTGCAGCTCAGAAAAAAAAAAAAAAATTGGAGAGGCCAAGAACAATGTGTTTCAGGCTGTACTGAGACTTCCCTCCAACCCTTATCCTTTGCTGCTTCGCTGCTCTTCCCAATTCTTTCTCCTAAAACTAAAACTGACATCAATTAAGATTTTTTTTTTCCAATTTAGGAAGGCTTAATAACCTCTTTTTACCTTTAGATTAAAATTTTCTCTCTTAAAAAGTAATCTAAGTGTTTTGAATAATTCTGGGGCAAACCCTTGATTTTCTTTCTAAGGGCCAACGTATCACGGTCAGGGTTCTCCAGAGACACAGAACACAGAATTAAAAAAGAAAAAAAAAACACAGGATAGTACTTTTGGTTCTGTGTCTCTGGAGAAAAATATAATACATAAAATGTATATAAAGAGATTTATTTTAAGGAAAAATAGCTGCTGCGATTGTGGAGGCTGGCAAGTCCAAAATTGTAGGGAAGGTCAGTAGGCTAAAACTCAGGCATGATTTCTATATTATAGCCTTGAGGCAAAATTCCTCCTTCTCTGGGAAACCCCTGAAGGCCTTCAATGATTGGATCAGGCCCCCTAGATTATTGAAGGTAATCTATTTTACTTAAAGTCAACTGACTGTAAATGTTAATCATATCTGCAAAATACCTACACAGCAACATCTGGCCTAGTGTTTGACCAAGCAACTGGGCACTGTAGCCTAGCCAGGTTGACACATATAATTAACCATCTCGGTCAGTGACCCCAGAAAGATCCAGACACTCTATCCCACACTGAAATCAACATGCTGCAAATGAAAGCATGCCAGTCAAAGGTCTATGTGTCAATGATCATAACCTTCATTGAATAGGCCGGATACTATCTACTCAAATCATTTCCCAATATTGCAATGCTCTGTTAAAATAATATTCATAAACTGGGGACAGGACATCTCAGAGTAGACCTATTAAATCCCCCTATATATTTTCACTAATGGTCTCTCACTGAGAAGCCAATACCGTTTGGCTTCAAAGCATCAAGTAAACCCTTTTTATCATTATAAGAACTAAGCAGTCTGGTTGTCTCAACATTAAATGGTTTAGAAAGTACAGATAAGAAAGTTAAAAGAAATCCTTCCCACTGTTTCAATTAGAAGAAACTACAGTATGTAGATATATGGATGAGGTGGTGGTGAAATAAAACATGTTTTTCATGAGAAGATAAATGAGGTACTAAACTTTATACTTATTGACGTATTTGTTAACTAGAACCAACTCTGACTAAAGAAGGATTATACAATTCTCCGGCATAGTTCTGAAATCAACCTAGAGGAAAGAAGTGACTAACAGAAATGCTAAATTATATGATCATGGTGGGTAGGTTTGAGGTTTGGTCATTTTCATTCAGTGAAGGCCCACACTGAAAAGGATTAGCACATCCATTGTAACTGTCAGCAACCAACCAGAACACCAAAAACCTTCATCTAAATTATACAGGTAAGAGAGAAGTATACTTGGGGTTAGCAAGCCCAGCAGCTTTTAATATTTGCAACTGCTAAGCAAAAGATGTCCCTAGTGCAACAATAATCGCTTTTTTAAAAAAGATATGAAGCATTAATTTCCATGTAGATACTACTAGCAACCCAGTTCGTTTTTTGGTAAATACAGCTTCTTTTAATCTTGCCTGACCCAGGGCCATCGAGATCTTAGGGGGCTCTTACATAGAAATAAATAACATCTCAGAAGGATGAACATGTTGATAAGGACACTTAGGGTGCCCCAAACCTCATCTCTAATACCTTTTACCTTTCATATTCGTGTTCTAAGCCCTTGCTTTAAAACTCATGTAAACTTCAGACAGGCAACTGAGGAAGGATTATAATGCCAAAGACTTGGTGAACTTCCTAAACCACCACAAATGGACCATTTTACCTTTTATCATAAGGCAAAACAGCTACACTTCCACTGTTGAAGGTACTAAAATCTTTGATGTGTTTAAAAAAAAAAAAAAGGTTGTTCCAAACACATGCAATATTGCAGTAAAGGAATCAAAGTCATAATAAAAAAATCTCTCCTCCCTCCCAAATTTTTTTGCTGTAGATAGTACTAGCTGGTTTCCATACAGGCATAGAGGAAGAGACTTGCCCTGAAACCCCTAGAACAAGAAGCACCCCTCTTAGAGCCCAGGGCCAGGCTGCTTCCAGCCCACTGGAAAAAGACCTTGTTCTTGTCTTCTGTTTACAAACAAGAAGAGGGTGGTTTTTGTTTAGTTTGGTTTAAACCAGACCTGTTTGTTTTAAAAACAATTGCAATGATGCAAATTGTTCCGTGAACATGTTTCCAGATAGGTACATCAATACAGAAAACGATTTGCTCTGTACAGCAAAAAGTAACTGCACACTTCACAGCTAGTGTGGAACTCGATTTCACAGGTGTCTAAAGGCCGTATGCCAAGTCCTACTTCTGAAACAGGAGCCAGATGTAGGCAGAACAGCCTTTTTCTCCTTCCTTCTGACATTCTGTGCTCCTCCTCTTCCAAAACCTTCTTGAATGAAACCCTGCCCGCCTTCACAATGACATGTGATTCTAATCACATATATGGTTTAGGATTTGTGTTGCACAAGTTGGTGGATGATTGGGACCATTTTTTTTATTTCCTCCATGCTCAGCGAGTAGCAGGAAAACGTTGAACCAGATCGGTTTGTAAATAAATGACATGACGTTCTCAAAGTTGACTACTTCAGTTACAGCTGGACCACCAAGAATTCAATCAGAAACGCCAAACTAGTGTTCTTTCCTGTGAGGATTCATTGGATTATAAGATTATGGGGTTTTTCTATTCAAAGGCATTTGCCCTCTCATAGGTCTCCTGGACTAAAAATGGCTCCAGCTCCCTTTTCTCAATTTATTTTAACGCTTCCTTTCTACTGTAGAGCTATTTCTTCTACTTGTATTTTACTTCCTGATACTCTGCCGGGGACTTATGCAAAGTCACTGTACAAAGCACGCGGATGTATCTTTTTATATACACAACGAGGGCATCTTCACAAAGTTTGTGAAACTTCTCACGAAAGTTTGTGGAAGGCAAGCTGTATATGCTTCGTCTATTTTTCTCGTAGAGAAACATTCAGTGAAGTGACAGTGACTTGTGATGGAAATAACAGACCTGGCAAGTCCATCTTTTTGGTTTAAAAAGAATGGAAGTCTGTCTTTCATTTAAAGTGCAATAGGGGCTTCCCTGGTGGCGCAGTGGTTGAGAATCTGCCTGCCAATGCAGGGGACACGGGTTCGAGCCCTGGTCTGGGAAGATCCCACATGCCGTGGAGCAACTAGGCCCGTGAGCCACAACTACTGAGCCTGCGCGTCTGGAGCCTGTGCTCCGCAACAAGAGAGGCCGCGATAGTGAGAGGCCCGCGCACCACGATGAAGAGTGGCCCCCGCTTGCCGCAACTAGAGAAAGCCCTCGCACAGAAACGGAGACCCAACACAGCGATAAATAAATAAATAAATAAATAAAGACTTTCTCTCTATTTCACTGTCTTTATAAAAAAAAAAAAATAAAGTGCAATAATTCTGTAGCAATCATACTTTAAGAACTTAAAACTTAGAATGATAATATAGTAATAAAAAATACTTTTGAATACCATAAAAATGAAACAAAAATAAGGCAGGAAGGGCTGGCCTGGGCGTCCAACTCAATTACAACACAATCCACGAATCTCACAGGCCAGTGTGTAGCAATCTACTACTGGAAGGTTTTGTGCATCATTTTGGCAGGTGGAAAGCACCACTGTGCTTTGATGACGCTTCCCATACCTGAGCCAAGCCAATGGCCCTGTGATCACAGCTGCAGTCAGGCCTAAATCAGCATTACATTTGTATTCTCATTACAGAGACTTACAATTATAAATAAAAATTTGCTTAAGGGAGAAATTTAGCGTGCCAGGGTACGTCCACAGTTTCAGTGATGCAGTACCAATCCTTAATAATCAGGACCACAATAATTATAACACTTCCTGCTGATGCTGTGTCAGGCACTTATCTATGTACGTTACATGTATCAACTCATTTAATCCTCACCCTATGAGGCTGGTACCACTATCTCTGTTTTAAAAAGGAAGAAACTGAGGAAGACGAATGGTCAAATGACTTGCCCAACATCCCTTAGGTTGTGTGTCGGGAGCAGGGAAGAGATTGCAACCCAGGCGGCCAGACCCCAGAGTCCCAGCACAAAGTAATAGTTTAGCATTATCCCTAAATAACATGGTAGTCAATTTTTGAGACCTATAGCTTCACACGTGCTCAGTTTCAGTATAATCTTGAGGGGGAAAAAAAAAATTAAAGATACTTTCTCCAGGGATCACAGCCATTCCATCTCCCCTACTGCCCTTTTCCTTTTGGTCCTGGATTTTTACAGCTGTGCAGACGCCAGCTGCAAGGAGGAGAAAAGAGGAAACCAGTTCTGCCAAAGGTAAGCTCTCCCTGGAAGGGCTTCAAATCACAATGGATGGCACCACAAAACCTCACAAGCACACACAAATGCAACTCAGAAGTGCGTCTAGAAGTTCTGACACACAGAGCCAGAGATAGTCATGTGAGGTGATGTTCAAAGCCATAGATGTCAATAATACCGTTGAGAAAAAATGCAAAGTGAAAAGAGCAGAGGTTACCAGACTGAGCCTCCGGTAGAGTAATATCTAATGAGGAGAAAGAAGAGAGGCGAAGGAAGGAAAGCTTAGCCCAGAGGGTATTAGCCTCAGTGCAGGCAGAAGGCGGAAGGGGAGGGCATCACGGCGAAGGTCATCCTTGTGTCAAGTATTTACAGACAGAAGAAACAAGGGCTGGTCTCCAAAGCCAGGCATCTGGTGATTAGAGTTCATGGGTCACCATGAAAATCTCTGGGAAAAGTATGTAATTTTCTACAAAGAGAACCCTTTAATTATCTATCCGAAACTGACCTTTCCTTGTTTTGAGGAGGAGGAGGAAGAGGAAGGCAGTGTGACAACAAAGCAAAGTAGACAAAAAGAAAGCTAACTACCTAACATTTTGTCTACCTGAACATATTCAGATATAAAAGTGCATAAATATGTCCTGGAATATATGTGTACATAATACTTGGCTATTCAAGTGGACTCATACCCATATTCACTTCTACCTTTCCTTCAAAAAAAATTACTGGGGTAAAATAAGAGATAACGTGAGTAACCTCACTAGATTGGGGGCAGTAGTTGTTAGGATTTTCCAGGTGGTTTTTATAAGATACACTCAACATCTCCAAATTAAACCTAAGGTCAAATGGAAGAGCACTAAATAGGAAATGGATCTAAAGTAGTTTTCGACCTTGACTCCACATTGGAACCACCTGGGGAATTTAAAAAATACTGCCACCTGGCTCCCACCCCTAGCGGTCCTCAGATAATTGCCTAGGGTGCAGCGTGGGCATCCAGGTATTTAAAAGGTCCCCAGGTGATTTTTCACTCACTGCCAAGATTGAGAAGCAATGATCTGAACCAATGATGCTCCAGTACATGACCTCAATAATCGGTTCAACAACATAACCGTATGGCCAAGGAGAGAGCTATATTTAACTGAACCCACCAGGACTGTGGGGTGTACTAATTTAGAGCATCTACCATGAATAGAAACCAATCCAGCAGGAATGCAGGAAGCATGCAACCAGGCCGTTTGGTGTCTCTGCCACACTAAAGAGTCCGGTCAGGAGCTTCTGGGAAACAGAGGCCTGGATTAAAATCTTGAAAAGCAGCCCGGTATATTTACTGTAGTCAATTATGCACATTACTGCCACCGAAACAGGCCTTGTGTTGGGTTGTGGGAACACTAAAGGAAGGGGGGTTTCCTTCCAGAATTTCACCTTGGAATTTAAACTTTTCCTAGAATATAGCTTCTTTTGTACTTTAAACGGTGTCAGGGATACAAGGTTTATACATGGAAGGTTATGCCATAGTAAGTAGTAATGCTTCTGTTTACCAGAAAGCCAACTCCAAAAAGGAGGCTTTAATAGCATTAAAAAAGGCACAAAAGAAATTTTAACATATCCCAAATCTCAATATTCTATACTTAAATATACACAGCTTTACTAGCAATGCTTGCAAAGCCCAGTTCACATATTCCAAATGCATTTCACTCAGCTTCCTTTCTGCTTAGTCTTGCATCCCTACATTCATCTGCGCTATCTGGTCAGGTGTGTCAATTGTCAGCATTTTCTCACAATTCTCTTTCACAACTGCTTCTGTAGGAGCTTTCAAGGATGAGGAACTGTTGAGTGCAGTGAATTCTTGCTGTCAAAAATATATTACTCTTCAAATCAAAATTCAAAGTGGCACCTATTAAAAGAAAATCTTATAGATTTTCTCAACTGGCTATTTCTCAAATAAAGATGCTAAGGAGAACAGTAAACAAATAGAGAAAAACCATCTGACGCCATTTAAATTTGTGAACTATAAGTCAGAGCATTTTCAAGAGTTAATGAAGAGGGGACTTCGCTGATGGTCCAGTGGTTAAAGCTCCGAGCTTCCAGTGCAGGGTAAGCAGGTTCGATCCCTGGTCGGGGAACCAAGATCCCACGTGCTGCATGGCACAGCCAAAAATAAATAAAATAAAATGTGATACGGTTTTAAAAAATTTTTTTTAAAAGAGTTAATGAAGAGGAAGAAAGCACTGACCCACTGAAGAGCTAGACAAACTTAAAAACTGGATTTTCTATGGATAAAGAAGATGAGATTATCTATCTACATATTATATATATATCTACACACACACACACACACACACACACACACACACAAATGGAATACTACTCAGCCATAAAAAAGAATGAAATAATGCCATTTGCAGCAACATGGATGCAGCTAGAGATTATCATACTAAGTGAAGTAAGTCAGAAAGAGAAAGACAAATACCGTATGATATCGTTTACACGTGAAATCTATAATATGCCACAAATGAACCTATCTACAAAACAGAAACAGACTCACAAAGAGAAGAGACTTGTGGTTGCCAAGGGGTGGGGTGGGGGAGGGATGGACTGGGGGCTTGGGGTTAGTAGATGCAAACTATTACATATAGAATGGATAAACAAGGTCCTACTGTATAGCACAGGGAACTATATTCAATATCCTGGGATAAACCATAATGGAAAAGAACATAAAAAAGAATGTATATATGTGTATACTGAGTGACTGTGCTGTACAGTAGAAATTAACACAACATTGTAAATCAACTAGACTTCAATAAAAAGTTTTAAAAAATGGATTTTCTAGAAAAAAGTAAGCCTGAACATCATACACATTTAGCATATAGAACCTTAGACCATGCTCAGTGATTAAATGTCCAAAGACATCACCAAGACTTTTTACAAAGCTCTGCAAGTACACTTCAGTAACTGAGAACAGATACTAAATAGCGGGTTTGACAACATAAATTCTGCCAACAAAGAGTAATCCAGACAATAAAACAAATTACAGCATCAATATTTCCAGCTTTCTAACTGCAAAAAACACCAGAAAAGTTATTTCCAAATTCTGGAAAGCCGTATCTCAAGGGATTAGAAGACAGACATTAAGGAGGAGAAGAGAATTTGGATTGGCATGGGATGCAGTGGATGAGAGCACTTCTGTTCATAATCAGCTTCAGAAGGCAGACTCCACAAGAAATAAATACTATGGGGAAAAAAAAGAATAAAGAAGCCAATGACATTAGAGCCAAATAAAAACTCCACATTATACCCGGGCTCTGGGAGCAACTCTACCTCCACAAGTTTTCCTAGTTCAAGTGAGCATCATTCAGCATCCCTAAGGGCACTATTTTACTTTGAGGTGATTACATCGCTTTACTAAAAGAACTTGGTGAAATGGCTAAAAAACAGAACTAAACATAACAACATCAAGTGTTGGCAAGGAGGCAGAGCAAGTAAGACTCACATACATTGCTTGTAGGAATGCAAGATTGCACAGCCATTCCAGAGAAGAGTTCATCAGTTTCTTATAAACATACACTTACATATGAGTCAGCAATTCCACTCCCAGGTATTTCCCTTAGATAAATAAGAAAAACCTGTACATAAATGTTTACAGCAGCATTATTTATATCACCAAAGCCTGGCGATAACCCAGTGTTTCTCAGTGGGTGGATGGATTAATCTGTGGGACTTCCTTACAATTGGCAAACTACCACCAATAAATATTGATACACAAAACGCGTCTGAATCTCAAATGCATTATGCTAAGTGAAAAAAATTCAGACTCAAAAGTCTATATGAGAAGATGTGGTACATATATACAGTGGAATATTACTCGGCCAAAAGGAATGAAATTGGGTCATTTATAGAGACATGGATGGACCTAGAGTCTGTCATGCAGAGTGAAAGTCAGAAAGAGAAAAACAGATACCGTATGCTAACACATATACATGGAATCTAGAAAAATGGTACAGATGAACCAGTTTGCAAGGCAGAAATAGGGACACAGATGTAGAGAACAAACATATGGACACCAAGGGGGGAAAGCGGGGGGGTGGGTATGAACTGGGAGATTGGGGTTGATGTGTATACACTAATATGTATAAAATAGATAACTAATAAGAACCTGCTGTATAAAAAAATAAAATAAAATTTAAAAAAACAAAGTCTATGTGTATGATTACACTTTTATGACACTCTGGAAGAGGCAAAACTAGGATGGTGAACAGATCAGTGGTTGCCAGGCGTTAAGGACAGGAGAACCTGATTGCAGAGGGGTGGCATGAGGGAATTCTCTGGGGCAAGAGAACTCTTCCGGATCAGTATCATAGGGGTGGTTACATGACTATACATTCGACAAAACAATGAACTGTACACCCCCTAAAGCAGTAAACTGTACGCAAATTAAAAAGTTTTAACTAGAAAAATTTCAAGGGGGGACTTCCCTCGTGGCGCAGTGGTTAAGAATCCTGCCAATGCAGGGGACATGGGTTTGAGCCCTGGTCCAGGAAGATCCCACATGCCGCGGAGCAACTAAGCCCTCGAGCCACAACTACTGAGCCTGCACTCTAGAGCCCACGAGCCACAACTACTGAGCCTGCGTGCCACAACTACTGAAGCCCACGTGCCTAGAGCCCGTGCTCCGGAACAAGAGAAGCCACCGCAATGAGAAGCCCGTGCACCGCAACGAAGAGTAGCCCCCGCTCACCGCAACTAGAGAAAGCCCGCGGGCAGCAACGAAGACTCAGGGCAGCCAAGTACAAATAAATAATAAATAAATAAATAAATTTAAAAAAGAAAAATTTCAAGGATTTGGCATTTTTTCCTTTCACCAGTGAACTTTATGGAGGGTCTTTTAAATTGGCTATCTTTACTTTCCAAGTGCTAGTCTATTAATCAAATAATCTGCTACATCCCCTGGAATGCCTCTTCTGGGGGTGACCAGTGACTACTTGGTAACCACGCCAATGGGTTTTTTTCCCTCTTCACTCTCTGAATCCTTGACCTCCTCGTCCCTCTCCCTTGGCAGGTAAGGCATAGCTCAATTATGCTTTTCCTGACTTTCTGGCTTTTCCACCTTCTTTGCTGGTTCTTCCTCCTCCTGTGCTTGAAGTGTTGTCTCATCCCCTTTCCATTTTTCTTTCAAAACTCTCCTCACCCTCATGGCTTCAATCACGTTCCCCTTATGGAATGAATCCCAGAGTCCCAACCTGTTTTTCTCCTTATTCCCATCCTTCCATGTGCCCATTAGACATTTCTACTTACACACCCCCCTTGCATCTCAAATCTCCATGTTTAAAGCAGAGATTTTTCTAGTTCTCCTACCAAAACCAGGTCCTCCTCGTGACTATTTTCACGCCACCCCTAAACCAACGAGCCAAACTTAAACCTGGTGTATAATATTACATGTCAACTTTTTACCTGTATCCTTTGACACATGCCTCTGTAGAATCTTGAATTAACCATTCTCTTCCCATTTCCACTGCCATGCCATAGTGCTGGCCCAATGCCTGCCCAGAAGACTTTTGCAGGAACTTCAAAGCTAGTCTGTATGTAGCTGAATGTGCCCTTCTTAAATCCCTCCTCTAGTCTACACTGCTACTTCAAAATGAGGATCACATGGGTAGAATACCGATCACCTCACTATCACCAGAGATTTGGCTAACCTGCCTGGTTATGCATATGTTCCTCATACACTCTCCCCTTCCCCCGCCCCGTGATACCCTTCCCAAAGCAGCAAAAATCAATCAAGCGAATGACTTTCCTAGATGAAGGGACCATGCATTCCTAAAAGGTACAGCTGAGCTCTTCTGCTAGACTTTGCAATCAAGCTTTCAAGATCCATGGGTAGAGAATTACCTAATTTATCGCACTTTATTAAAGATATGTTATCCTTAGGAATCATCAACATTTCCTCACTGCCTGCAGAATCATGTACTAACCTCTTAAGCTTGATCACTCCACAATTTGGCCTCAGTGTGCCTGCATTCCTAATCCATCTTCTAGACTCTTTCATGATGAGCCTCACACAACTCAATATGACCAAAACTTTGCTCTTTTCCACATCTGCACCTTTATTTTTCTCTTTCCTCCATTCAACTTTATATGTCATTTACCCATTTTAAAAATTTAAATTACTATGCCCAGTACGTTTTCCATGATGAAAGACCACAGCTAGAAGTAATTCTTTCTTCACTTAACTCCTCATAACCTGCAATTATTTGTGAGTGATGTTTTCCTTTTGAAATCCACGGATCATGTCTTCATCAACCTTTCAGTCACCATAAAGCTTTACAGAAGGTACATATTTCTTGGTCAAATTATGCTAAGCCTCAATATTTTCAATTCTTATAACAATATGAGACCTGAGTTTTAAAAAATAACCCATTTCAAATGATTTTTTGTCATGCACCAGGAGGCAAAGATGTCAGATTTTTTTTTTTTTAGAGAACATGCCAATACAAATTAGTGTTTCACACACATGCCTAACTAATGATATCAAATAAATGCACTCTCCTGAGCACAAATGCCTCATCTAATAATACTTTCCTCCTACTTCGCAAGATGCAAAGGTAAGAGCCAGCCAAAATATAACAGGAAAAAAGTTATCTATTCACTTGGAATGAAGCATTAATAGCTTTAGGACGTGAATTTCAAAACAATGAGTCTAATAACAAATTGTAGTCTGACCCCCATCTAACAATTTTTATTTGCAGATATTTGTAGACCCTGAAATCTAAGACCTTAAATATCACTTTTTAATTTGGAAAAATGCAGTGAAGGGTCATGATCCAGATCACAAAAAAGGCCCATGTTCTTCCACTGCACTGCCTGCTAAAGAGAGAATAAGCCCAATTCCAGGTTCTATGTCATTTTCCCCAAAGGAATAGCAACAGAATTCACAGATTATAGGCATTAACTTATTCCCTGTGCATGAAAGTGTGCTCTTATTAGTTATTCAAAAGCAGCTTTAACTTTGGTCTTAATTCAGTAGGCTTTTTAAAAGGAAGTTATTAAATTGAGAAATTAGCCCTGCACACTTTCACAACTCTCAAGCACTAGCATAAGATTAAGTACACAAAGCCTGGGCAGAGGCAATTTTGTGAATTTCAATCTGTTACTCAAAATAATAATTTAAAAAGGACTTGACATCCTCTAGTGGTGAAATTGAAAACTTGTTTCCAAGTCAATTATTTTTCTCAGTTCTTGCCTACCTTTTGTTATTGAAATATATGTGGAAAGAACTGTTCATTCTCAAGAAAAATTTAAAAAATCACCATAAAGAATGTGACTTGACTACCTTTGAGTAGAAAATATATACTGATAGAAATAGCTTTTAGGGCTTCCCTGGTGGCGCAGTGGTTGAGAGTCTGCCTGCCGGTGCAGGGGACACGGGTTCGAGCCCCGGTCTGGGAAGATCCCACATGCCGCGGACCGACCAGGCCCGTGAGCCACAACTACTGAGCCTGCGCGTCTGGAGCCTGTGCTCCGCAACCAGAGAGGCTGCAATAGTGAGAGGCCCGCGCACCACGATGAAGAGTGGCCCCCGCTTGCCACAACTAGAGGAAGACCCCGCACAGAAACGAAAACCCAACACAGCCATAAATAAATAAATAAATAAATAAAAATTTTTTTAAAAAGGGTATAATATCTCTTTAAAAAAAAAAAGAAATAGCTTTTAAATGTTGAAAGAAATATGATTTTTATATGCTACCTTTCAATATTCTTAACAAATGTCTCATTTTATAGGTCATATACTGCCAATTTTCAACCCATCTTTGATACACATACATACATATGTATATAATTATGAACACATTACAGGTGTTCTTTTTATAATCACCTGAGATTCTAAACTAAATTGCCCTAAAATTAGACCACAGTCTTTGCACAGGGACAGAAAAACTAAGAGAGACATTTAAGAATGGGCCCTACCGGCTAACAACCAGTCCTAAAAAGGGAAGAAAATGAATCCCTCAACAAATGTTGCCATTTGAGGTGGCAATTTTCACCTCTTGATGCTAACAAAAGACAGAAATCCCCACCCCACCCCCAAAAAACCCACCTCAATACAATCCTGTAATTGTTAAAAAAAAATAATGACTTGCAGCATTTGAATGTTATAATGTGCAATATGTCCATAAGAATAAAGTACTACATTGAAGTCTGATACTCAGGTATAGGTCACATGTTTTAAATATATGGAAAACTTCATAAGTTGTTAAAATTCAAGCAGTCCTCACTTGTACACTCAAAATATCGCTACCTAGATTTAAATATATATATATATTTTTTTCATCTTTCTTCTTTCTTTGACACCTGCTCACACAGGTGCTCTGAGCACGAAAAACCTTAATAGTAATCCAGGGCTAGAAAAATAGGAAAAAGATGTGAGCCGGCAATAAGTTTTAGTTAAATTATAAAGTACAATTATTCGAAAGACCATTTATAAAATTTGTCCCTTGGAAACTGGAGTTTCTAGGTAGAGATGTGGAAGAATTGTTTTCTATGAAGGAGACGGCAGCCAATTAAATTGCCCTCTTCCTAAAGAAAATATTTCACTGACGGCCACAGGGTTGATTTGTAGGTTAATTGTTAGAAGCACGACCAGTTCGTTAGTTAACGTGCTTGGGCACTGAATAAGCTAGTTTGTAGTTCACTTACATCTGAACAGCTTGTTCATGTGCAGATTCTAGGAAGTGTTTATTATTTATTTGAGCAAAAACTACTGTGTACAGAAGCAGTTTTTTTTTTTTTTTTCTTTGTGGGGATTAGGCACCAAACCATTTATATTCTCAGTGAGGATGCTGCCCTCCTGCTGCCCTCTCTTGGGGGACCGTAACCCTCAGCACCCGGCTTATCAAGTTCCCTAAAGCAATTACAAAGGCACGTCCTCTAAGCCACCCCTTCCCCACCCCAAACGAAAATAATGACCTGCCAATCTTTCAAACATTTTAAGACAAAATAAACCACCCTACAGGAAGTAGCGTGACTTCAAAGTAAACAAGTTCAAGAGCCCTTGTCTTAACCTCAGGTATTTTGGTTGGAGGGATTAAGTCATTAGTCTTTAGGCGCCCAAACTCTACCTGGCAGAACAGATACATCATTTGCAAATACTCTTATAGCTTTTTTGGACCTTTCACATTAAAATAAGCATACCTTCTAAGTCAATACCTCTTTTTTGAGGGTGGGGGGAGTCTTACATTTAGATAACAATTGTTTCCAATTATGTGTACGCAGAAAACACAACACAGCTGGGGAGCCTGCAATTTGAATGTCTTTTTAACATAAGAAACTACCTCACCGCCCCCATCCCAAGTGTAGGAAGGTACCAGAAACAGTTTACTGGCCAAGAATAGAAGAGGGGACCAGGAGAGAGGGGTGGATCTGCAAGAAAAAACTATCGCGAGGGGGAAAATCGGCTGCATATAATAAAATGGGGGAGGGGAGGACTTCACGCTCTTGGAGATGTGAGCTCCTGCCCCTGCCTCTGGCGTGGAAGTTGGGAAGAGGGGGTTCCTCAACACAGCGCCTTGAGGAGCCGAGCCAGCGTTCCCGCCTTGGGTTGGTGCACGGACTAAAAACATGAACGCCGAGGACCCTTGTTTCAAGTCAACGAATCTCTGAGCCACCCCACCCCCCAGCACCTGCAGGCCCCATCATCCTGCAACCAGCCCCTGCCTCGCGACCCCAGATCTCAGAACTCTCGTGAGCCGGTCGTAACTGCGGACCCCAGGGCAGGGGTCGGGCGCTGCTCACGCGCGACCATCGCGCCGGGCTACCCCGGCACCCGGTGCGCCGGTTAAGGCCAGAGAGTTTGCGCAGAAAAGGGTAATCCTGCTAGCCGTACCTGGCCGAGGATTTTCCGGCTGGCGGTTTGGTTTGGGGGATACGATTTTCCCATTCAATTTAATTAGACCCAGCCCGGCAGGTGGTAGAGGGGCGGCCAGCGTCTCTCCACTTCCTCCTCCCGCCCGCGCTCCCTGGCGCGTTTCCACCTGTTTGGGGTAAGTCGAGCTGGAGCGCAAGAGGGGCGGCCGGCACTGCGGCCGGGCACCGGCGAACTTGGGCGCCGGGGCCGAGCAGCCGACGCGCGGAGGCGGAGGGCAAGCGGGCTCCGAGCCGGGGTGCGCGGCGCGCCGGACTGGCCTTTCCGGGCAGCGGCCGGGCGGGGGAGGGGAGCGCCGGCGCCCCGCGCGAGCCCACTCCCCCCACCCCCCCACCCCCCGACCCCCACAGCCCTGCTCGCTCTTCCCCGCCCGAGCCCGCCGGACCACCACCTGCCCCCACAGCTCATTCACCTGTTTCGCTCTGCGCAGCGCCATCGCCGCCCGTGTGGCGGTCGCCGCCAGCTCTCAGGTCCGCCATGGTGCTCCGATGACGCTCCCGGAGAGCCGCTCCGCCCTCTTCCTCGGCTTGGCTCCCGCCGGCCCCCCCGCCTGCCAGGCCCCCGGCCCAGACAGGTGAACGCCGTCAGGGAAGGGTGGAGGGAGGAAGGAGCGAGCGCTCGCGAGCCCGAGGCGGCCTGGGCCCGGCGCGCGGGCGCGCCCCCTCGTGGGCAGGTGCGGCTTGGCAGCCACTCCGACTCACGCGGCTGGGTTTCCTCAATGAGAGCGGGCGGAGCCAGGCACCTGGGCCGCGAGCTTCAGGCCCCGGCTGCCCGCACCTCGAGGTCTGGAGGCGGGTCGGCGACGCTTGGTGGCGCTAGGAACTGGGACGGTCTGAGGATCAGACAAAGTGAGGCGAGAGCGTGCGGACGCTCTATTCGTCTCTGAGCTCTGAAGCAGCCAGGTCAATGTTAGTTTCGCCAGGACTGGCGTTCATGGTGACAGCCGCCAAAGAGTATGATGCCACGTGGAAAGCCGAAGTACACGGGCTGGATTCCACACTGCGGTCCGGTCTCCATTCTGCGTTTTAGGACGCCATTGTTGATGACCAGTCTTTTCACCAGGCTTCTATATCTGATGAACCCCAGGGCATACAGCTTAATGAAACTTGTGCCCAGTAGGCAACAAGTTTCTTTTTTTAAAGAAACATTATTAGCTGCGGAGAAACCAATTTCTGCTCTAATAAGCAAATAAACGTTAAGCAACAAAATACTGAGGAAAAAAAAATAGCCTGTATAAATGGAAACATAAAAGAACAAAACTGAGCAGCGCTCAGTTCTGCCTCGTTACACAGAGATGTACTCCCACAGACTCGGTTGGCTGAACACAAACGGCAAGCTCCCAACAGTTTAAAACCCTTTCAAGGACTTAAGCAGAATCTAGTGGACACCCAAGCGTGCCTGAGAACAGTGTTGGATTTCTCGCTAGGGTGACAATTCTTACCATCCTTGCACGCACATCCTGCCACTGAGCCCAGCAGTGGACTGGTTTTATTTGGTTTACTGGGTCACTGGCTGACTAGGCAGAGGTTTTGCTTAAGGGACACGTGCTGTGGTTTGTAGTCCTGGATTTTCCCTTAGTGCCATTTCTACAGTGAACTAGGCAAACTGATCATTTAGCAATATGATCTTCCTAAATCACATTCAAATACCTCTTATCACACTTCTAATCGATAAAAATAAAACAGGTGGGTGGAAGTAGTTTCAGACCTCAGCTTGGGCCCAAGCAAAGATATATTTCACTACATTGTCACCAGAGTTTAAGACACTTTCCTGTGAACATCAGAAAGACTCCCTTAGCTGAATTTTGAGAGTTGAACTCTCTGGAAGAACCTTGGGAAAAGGAGGTGATTTGTTTTCAAAAGGAGGTGTTTGTTTTCTGCTATACCATTTACTGAAGTAAACCAATGAGTTCTTTCTTTGACTCCCCACCCCCCAAAATATCGAAGACTAATTGGTGTTTTTATTTGTATGGGTGTTTGGTTTTTGGGTTTGTGTGTGCTTATCCCTTCTCTCATTCTTTTGATAACTTATGTTTCAGTTTGTCACAAGTTACACAAAAATAAATGCAATAAGAAACATACCAAAATTCTTCACTTGGGCCCTGTACAGACTTTGCATTCCAAACCTCACGCGGTGTCTGTAACAGTTGCGTGAATGCAGGAATGGATGACGTCCGTTAAATGTCACACACCACCACGTTGTGCTTTCTGTTGTCCTTTACTTACAACATGGAAGCCATCTGTCCTGAGCTCCCACATCCATCTCAGAATCTCACGGAATCATCATGATTCCCTTTCCCGGGGAGGAGCTGAACTTGCTGCCACCCCCTCCGCTCCTGCCTCCTTTGAAACTTCATCCCTCTTCCCTACTCCTCGAGTGCCTCCATTCAAGGCGCTCTGCCCCAACAAACACATTTAGGAGTCTTTGATTCAGAACATTTCTTCCTTTGACTTCCCACCCTCCCAATCTCTTGTCATACGTTTTGTTCACCAAAGGGTATACATGTGTGGACTCTGGTGCCATCATCAACTTACCATCTTTGTTTAACCAGCTGTGGTCTTTCTTACCTGTCTATAAAAACCTTCTAGGTCACAAAATCAAATAACCTGTTATTATTTTTTAATCCATCATTCCCTTAGACTTTCTGCAGCCCTCGACCCTGATCGTCTTCCTCTTGGCTTACACCACTGGCCTGGTTTTTTTCTCATTCCTCTGTGACCAGTTCTTTTGTCTTTTTGTGGACTTAAATTCCTCCTCCTTCTCGACTTGTCCCCAAACTTCCCTCCTCCCCAAATCTTAGGCCCATAACCTTTCTGCTCTACTCTGTTTCTCACAGTCCTCATTTACTATTAGCTCCATCCAAGTGACTCCTAAATCCAGAATCAATACTCTTGACCTCAGTCCTGACTTCCACCAATACATTCTCAATGGTCTCCGCACATTCTAGCACGATGCCCTGCCATTAATTCAACATGTCCCAGACCAGCACCGCCTCAGACTTGCCTATTTTTGAATCCTTCTCTCACTCACATACGCTCAACATCTGTCCTTTCGTTTTCATTGTCATCACTACCCAAATCCGTGTTCCCAAATCTTGTCAATTCATTGTTCTAATTCTACCTTCTCAATTCCTATTGCTCTAACTCCTACTAGACCCTCATTCACATCTGAAACAGTCTCTGAACTGCTCTGTTCAACTTCCGTTCCCCCCCATTTACCCAACACAGCTTTACCAGGTTAATCTTCTAATACACAGCTACTTTACACACACCCACTCCCTTGCTCAAAAATACTGAGTCCCCGTTTCTACATAATTAAATACTAACTTCACTTCCCTCCCTGACCACCCCCCAATCACATCCTGAGCTACTATCCCATTTTCCACTTTTCATCTCTATAATTTATATTTCCAGCCAAGTAAGAATTTGAATGAGTTAAACTTTTTGTATGCTTTAATGCAATATAAAAGTTGTTCACTTTCTCTAGAACACGTTGAAAATCTCTTTCTGCCTTTGCTCTTGGAGCTCTCTGCCCAGAGCGACTTCTCCAGTCCTGACTAATTTAATAATTCCTTCCTTCCAAGGCCTCCTCAGTGAAGCCTGTTCCACCTGCCCAGGCTCCCAGCAAGCCTGTCCTCTGAACCTCTCCAGGGCCTCTGAGCTTGCCATTTGTCCAGCCTTTAACACAGACTAGATGTGATTTGTTACTGCAAATCTGTCTCTTCAATCTGATACGAATTACTTGGTGGCAGGGACTTTGTCTTCTCTTTCTCTATAGGTGTCCATAAAGTCTGGAGCCATCAATTATTTGATTTGTTGACAGACTGCAGGTGTCCTTGATGACACACGTGCCTTGCCTGCATTCTGAACTTGATGGGCTTCACGTATGTATCTCTCTCCTCCTGCTACAGCGCCTCACACAGAGTAAGCATTCCAGTGGGTTCGCAATAATTCCTCACTGTCAGACTGTTTCATGTGATGGCTTGGGAATGAATGAAACAAGATATGCAATGACAGAATTGGGAGAGAGAGGTCAAAATGTGGTTAAAAAGAAACACTGGATCTACTTTCCCCAGCAAATTCCAGTTTTGTTTCTCTAATGAGACTGCCGCCAGCACCCATGCATAACTGTTTTGTTACAAACCATCTTTCTGGGTTCAGCTCTGGACCTTCACTTCTCTGTAAAGCCTTTCTTGACCCCCTCTGGCAGTTAGATGTAACTATAGCACTTACTACATGTACTGTTGTTTTATTGTCCTGATTCCACCTCTGACAGTGAGCTTCAGGGGCAAGAACTGCGTCTTCTTCACGCACAGAATGCAGTACCCAGGACGTATTTAATAAGTACTTTGGAGTGAATAATGAGGTAACACTAGCAGGCAGCATCGCAGTGTTCACTATCTGCTAAGCGTTGCACTATGCACCTCACCTGCATTATTTTATTTAAATCTTACCATAATCCCATGTTATTTCCCCCGTTTCAAATGAGGAAACCGAGACTGGGAGAGGTTAATTAGTTTGCCCAAGGTCACCGGGTGAGTGGTAGTTTTGCTCCAGGCCTGCGTACTTAGACTCTTGCTGCACTAAATGAACAATGAATAGTAACCATCTGACTGCCACCTCAATGGAAAGGGGCTGTCCGTGTACCTCTCCAGGTGTCACTTGGAATTAGGAGGTGGGGCTTGATAGTTTTAAGTTATCTGTAGAGCTTTGTAAAAAGACCTCTGGGCCCTACCCCAAACCAATAACAACGGTTTCTCTGAGGTGGCAGCATCAATATGGTTTTTAAAGCATCCAGGTCATGATAATGTGAAGCTGGGTTGAGACTCACTGGCCTAGATGGATGCCAAAGGCCTTTTAATGCAAACCTTTCATGAAAATGGGGCCATAATGGAATTGCCTTCTTTTGTGACTAAGACCCAGAATTCTGGAAAAAAAAAAACAAACAAAAACAAGAATTAAGAAAACCTAGTGATGCTAGTCTGGGAATGTATTATGAACCATGTAGGGATAGTGGGATATTTGCCCATAGATATAGGGTAAGAGGAAGATCCCAAGGGGAGATTATATCATTAAAGAGTCGGCTGAAGATGGGTAGCATGATCCTGTATATGGTCTAAAAAAAGCACTTTACCATTACAGGTGGGGATATGAACTGTGGCTTAATGAAGAAGTTACCCTGTGTTTCAATATGAGTGAAATGATATATCATTTAATTTATACCTCACCTCCTTTGAGATTTCCCCACAGGACACAGGAGGCAACTATCTGTCCTCAGGATTGGGATGTAAGAAAAAGATGCACCTATGTTGTTGCAAGTATCAGATGAGGACATATCAGTGAGAACTTTTCGCATACTCTAATGCAATATACAAAAAATATATTGTATGCTGATGGGACTTCCCTGGTGGCGCAGCAGATAAGACTCAGTGCTCCCAATGCAGGGGGCCTGGGTTCGATCCCTGGTCAGGGAACTAGATCCCACACGCATGCCACAACTTAGAGTTCGCATGCCACAACTAAGGAGACTGCAAGCTGCAACTAAGGAGCCGGCAAGCCACAACTAAAGGAGCCCTGGAGCCGCAACTAAGGAGCCCACCTGCCGCAACTACAACCTAATGCAACCAAATAAATAAATGAATATTAAAAAAAAAATATATATATATATATATAGTATGTTGATTTTTACATAGAAGTAAAGATGCCTCCTGTTTTATCAAAGACTGTTCTGTATGGATCAAGTCATGATACAGCTCTGATATTTCTATCTTGCATAATAAACAGGTTCCTCTGTATTTAAGAAATTTGTTTATGTCATTCATCCACCTAGGAGCTTCAGACTTCATCCTATTCACATGGGCAGGCTTATAAAATATAATACGTATCTAGCTTAAAATTAAAATATTTCCCTCAAATATGAGAACTAAAATTAAGGGAATAGAAAATGCAGTGTTCTCCATTGGGATGCTATTTGCAGCCCCTCTGAGGTACACAATAGTCATCCATGGTAACTTGGGGCCTTGAGAAAAAGACACTGACTTTCTTTTATTCTGTTTTTCCACGTTCTCTCTTTTACCACTCTGTAGCCCTGAGGAATGACTTGGACGTCAGTTGTTCTTTGACTACTTGAAGAGAAGACAGATTCTATTTAATGTTAGAGATGAAGAAACAGTTAGAATTTTGACACAGTAATTATCTAGATTGCCAAAACAAAATACGAATTCTTTAGAATTTATCAAAACAGTATGTCGAGAGTCTTTTTACTTTTTAGAGTAAATATGACACAAGGGGTAGCTTTAGAACAAGCTAACGTTACTAGGATTCAGGCAGGTGCAACTGGTACAGTTCAGTAGTACATAAATGACTCAAACGAATGTACTCTAGACCGGAAACTTAAGTTACAAAATATGGTCAATATTACAATTAATACAGGTAAGTAAAAACCATTGCTCTCAGATTCTGCACACTTAAAAAAAAACCCCATAAACTTTATACAATAATCAAAATCACGCACTTCTACTCAAATTATTAGGGCATATTACAAACACATATAAGCCTAAAAAGTTATGGTCACATTTTGGTTTTGTTCCAGTGATGCACAATCACATGAAATGTTCTATCCGTTTCGTGTGAAATAAACATTTGGCCGAAGTGCTATAGCTGCTGAATTAACAATATTTCCATACAAATGTTCAGACTAAAATAATCCCAAACATCGCAGTGTTTAGGATTGTTCTGAGAGTCCTTACAAAGAGTCCTTATGAATCATAGAAGTAGAAGCAGTTAGGAAATTTCTAACAAATTTAGAGTAAACAAATACTGGATTTAAAGTGCAGCTTCTTTCTCCTCTCCCTTCGATTCTCCCTCGCCTAGAAGATCAGGTCTGTATTCGTTTTTAGAACCTCCGTGGAACGTTGGAAACAAATTGAGCGACAGTCAAGTCTGTTTGTCTCGAAAGTCAGTGATGGCTTTCCACAGTGTACACAGCATCCCTCCCCTGTTTAAAGACACAAGAACGTGGTGAAGCGATCACTTCATTTGAAACAGTGCCCTTGAGATATGAAAGTGACTTCTTAGCTCTCAGTGGCTCTGATCAGAACATGAAGATCCCAAAGTCTTATCAGTCATTATGTATTCTTTTTGTGTATATTTTCTCCTCATCCCTCCATGCCTTTCCTTTCCACTCCCACAGACTACCAGGGCCCAAAGCATCATTTTAGACTTTCCGCACTTTTGAAATGTGTCTTTCTAGAGGTGGGTCAGAGTAATAGTTATGTATGTGCTTGGCCTGATGGAAAAACCAAATTATTATAAGAAACTGTATCAGATTATGGCAGGTATTTGGATGGTAAATCAGTACCTCATCCTGATATTTCTATTAAGCATGACACAATCATGAACCAAATTAGAGCATTTGTTTAAGGCAGCTTTAGAATATCTGTATGGTCTTAATCTGATATGTTATCAAGAAAAGTCTTCCAGCTGACTTTGCATTTACTGATATAGACACATTGCTTATTAGAGCTCCCAATAATAGCCTTCTACAACTAACTCAGGTTTCTCAGAGCAGCTGAGAACCAGAGAGCTTTACCCAGGACTGTAGAGCTAGTTAGAGCTAGGTAGCGACCCAGGACGGAAGGGACCCAGGCTTCCTGATCTCAGCCCAGTGCGCTTTCCATCATGATGAGACTGAATAGAAAGAAAAGTGGTACCTTAGTCTCAGGCATTTTAAATCGTCACGTGTAACATAGTAGAGAACATCTGCTAGTGAATAATCCTCAGCCAAAAACTGTGGAGAAAGTAAAATATGCACAAAAGTAAGATGTTTTATGTACTTTCAATAAGTAGCAAACTATCCATAATGTAAACGTTGGCAATAATGAAAAAAAAATCTAAAAGGAAATCCACTAAAGACATAATCTTTTTGGAATTATTAGAAAAAAGTTCCCCCTATTACAAAATAATTACAAAGAAATACATCCATATGCCTTCCAGGAGCATAAAGATTACAAGCAACACAGAATTTCTGATTGGTTTTCTGATGAATAGGTAAGACTTGCTTGTAATTACACCTGCTGCTTATAAAATAATGTTTTTATTTAGGGTGTACTGTTTTGTAGCTTTATTTTTCTCTAGTGGATAAAAAGTGTTGCTTACACTTAATTTCTGATAAAAGGTACTTTCCAATACTTACTACAAAATCAGAGTCCTGAATTTAAGTGAAGCTTTTAATTCTAAATCTTTTAAGAAGGGCAGTGATTTAGTGGATCATCAATCACTACTCCTTAATTTTGATTTGAACCTAAGTTAGAGGGAAAAATATATATATATTTTTTTAAATTAATTTTTGGCTGCGTTGGGTCTTTGTTTCGGTGCGAGGGCTTTCTCTAGTTGCAGCAAGTGGGGGCCACTCCTCATTGCGGTGTGCGGGCCTCTCACTGTCGCGGCCTCTCTTGTTGCGGAGCACAGGCTCCAGATGCGCAGGCTCAGCAGTTGTGGCTCACGGGCCCAGTTGCTCCGCAGCATGTGGGATCTTCCCAGACCAGGGCTCGAACCCATGTCCCCTGCATTGGCAGGCAGATTCTCAACCACTGCGCCACCAGGGAAGCCCAAGGGAAAAATATTTTGATGAACTTGATTGGATACATTATTTCCCATAGGCAAGAGAGTCCTTTAAATTTATATAATTTGTTATGCAGACTTCTAAGGAGACCCTAAATTTTATTTAGTGGTCCAATAAATTATCAAGTCAAGAGAAATACATCTTTATTCTTAGTTGTTTAAAAAATTTAAATATAAAACTGAAATCAATGTAATATTGTACTGAGGCCCTTTCTATAAAATAATAAAAATGTAACCTCTTACTATGTATATATGTGTATACATATTATGTAATCTTAAAACATAAAGAAATGCTATTCATGCTGACTACAAAAGCTCCCTATAGGGAGCAGAGATGAATTAGGTTCTTATAGACATAATATAGTTTATATAGAAAGTGTCTGTTTCTGCCATAAGTTCACTAACTAGTCTAGTTTATTAAGTAGCAATAAATAGCTGCTGCCCAGTGGAGTCTAAGAATGTCACAAGAGAATTAAAAAGTTAACAAACAAGAGAAAGAATTAGAAACAGAAGAACTTTTTTCTTTCAGTTCTGTCTTGATTTTTCCTACTTTTTATTTTCAACTCAACAACATAAAAATCCTTAGGAGTTCTGGACCACAGAGCTTTCACCTGCCTCTGCACATTCTGCACCTCTACTTCCAAAGAGTTTTCCCTTCTCATCTGCCCCCCACCCCAGAACATACATACAGATAGTGTATTCCTACATACTCCTTTAGACTTCAGCTCACTGGTCATCTCAAAAAACCTTCCCCAGCTTCTCCCTCCCTCTGTCTCGTAACACTTGATAATCTTTCCTTCACAGAATTGACCACGACATAATTGCACTTGTATCTATGGGATTATTTGATTATCATCTGCCTACCCTGGTCTGTGAGGGCAGGGTTGGGTCTGCATTTCTCACCAGTGTACCCCCTGTGCCTAGCACATAGTAGGCACTCAACATTATGAAACAAAGTGAAAGAATGCTTGTCCCACTGAATGTTTTCTTTACCCGACTTATAGTGTCTTCATCGGCTCCATTTTCTCTCAGCCATTCAGTAAGTTCAGAATCTTCAGTATTTGCGCCAGGAGAATTCAGGTGACACACAGGCAACCCAGGAATATCTAGAACAGCATTGAGGGGAGGGAAGGATGCTCTTAGCTTCAGCTAACAGAGGTCATCTGAGACCCTCCTGGTCAACATTTATTGATACTTTAAAAGATTTTTCTCTATCAGAGTATAATTAATAGAAACCATTGAGATTGGTAGTCTACATGATAATATAAATAAAACTCTTTAACACTGCTTAGTATACTAGTAAATGGAGAGTCAGTAACAATAATTAATGATACTCCCACCTTATAGTTTCGTATCAATTTTATAGCTTCTTAGAATAAAATGGTACACCAAAATTGTACTGTGTTTTTCATGCAACGAAGATGAGCATAATTAGCAGAGAGCCATATAATTATAATAATCTCTTTTTCCACTATTTGCAATAATATGGAAGGACCATATATCTGAACAAAAAAAATATGAACTTTATTTTCCTCTAAACAGGCTAAATAAGATTGTCTAAAGATTATCTTTCATACTCAATTCCTCACAGAATAGATTTCTTCAAAGTTCCATCTGACTTTTTTAAAAAATTGAGATATAACTGACATATAACATTGTATTAGTTTAAGGTGTATCCAATTTATGACTTTTTATTACTGTATCTTGATTCTGTTTAAGCCTTGTCAAGTTATAAGGGGGGGTGGGAACACTAGAAAACACAGAATACAAATGCAAAATGACAAAAATATTATTTTATTCTAGTAATTTCATTGTGAAATCTTAAAAAGAAATAAGGACAAAAAAATGGAGAGCCCTACTTACTTCAATAACATATAATCTCAGGAAATGGTGATTATGAATCATCTTATTTTTACTGCACTTATAAGAAATGATAGCTGGCTACAATTAAGAACTGGATTTTTTTTAAGGCAACTTCTGCTTGTAGTTGTGGTACAAGTGACAGATGCTGATTAAGCCATGCCATAAAGCTACCTGTTGGTTTTCTAGCTTTTTGTGGCAGCCTGGTTGAACAGTATTACTTTAAAATTTTCTGCTATTCACCTATTGGTTGGGACTTAAGCTTCAGGTGTTTAATTTCTTGGTCTCTTTCTTCGATAGCTTGATGAAGGAGTGCTTGTAATTCTTTCTCTTTCTGAACCAATTCTTCCAGTAATCTGCGGAAGGAAATTACATTGGTTGACAGGATAATAAAGCTAGAGCAGCCACAGAGTGACCTTCTAGACAAGGGCTTCTCAAGCTGTAATGAACACAGACACCCTTGGGATTTTATTGAAATGCAGATTCTGATCCAGTAACCTGGGGCTGGGGAGTGTTAGGGGAGGGACCTCTGAGCTTCTGCATTTCTAATGAGCTCCCAGCTGATACTCATGTTGCTGGCCCACAGACCCCCAAGTTGAGCAGCAAAGCTCTAGAAGGCGTGTTTCCAGACAAGAATTTAAAACTTCCACCCCCAGTTGTCTGCCAGAATCTTCAGAGATGTTGTTCTGTTTCTTTTTATGACCATAAATGGCAAAAAAGTTTATATATGATATTAACAGACTTATATTTTACAGGTATGGCCCCTCATCTAAAACAGTTGGTCAATATGGGTAATACGATAGGCAATGCAAAGCAGAAAGGTAGTCACTTTTTTTAAACTATGAAAATTTGAGAAGTTAACTACAGGTGAGGTCACCTATAGTACCTGGCGTATAATAAATCCTCAATAAATGTTAATGGTGGTTGCTTGGGTTGTTGTGGTTGCTACTGTTATTTCTCTCCTTCTAAGGGGAGCAGTGAAGTGGTAAAAGGATAGCTGTGTTCCTGGTACATTTGTTCCTAGCTGGCATCTGATGCATTCTCCAAAGAAACAAGGAGAAATATTATTACACATAGTTCTTACCCATGAAAGGTTCACTATACAACTGAGAGCCAAGTGGTAACCCACTCACCATTCCCAACACAGTTTTCTGGGAAAACATTCCAGGTTGTAAAGAGAGATGTTCTGATTTTTTAGAAAACTATCTTCGAGTAACTTGGATTCAGAATTATAATAATTTAAGATACATAATCATTTATAAGATCATCAAGGTACATTGTTGCATGCCCTATAGCTCTTAGCAAGCTGTATTTATTTTACTTTCTGAGTATTGACAGATTTAACTCAGGACCAGATTCCATTCCAAAAGTTTGTTTCTGCTTCAGCTGACATGGTCTGAAGGCAGCACAGCCCGACAGAAGACAGCCCTGGGCTTGTATCCTGGTTCAGCCACCCACTTCCTGTGTTAACCTTGACAGATTACTTAACGCCTCTGGGCTTCAGTTTTCTCGTTTGTAAAAAGGAAAAGTAGAACTTCCTGAAAGGACTACTGTGAGCACTAAATGAGACAGTATAGGTGAAGTGCCAAGCACAGTGCCTGGCCTTTAAGAAGGGCTGTTCTGTTCCCTGCTGCCGCCTCAGGCCCTGGAAAAGAGGCCATCCAGGGCTTAATAGGGTTTGTTTCCCTGACCCCCAGGCTCCACCTCTTTCCCACACAACAGAGACACGTGAAGCTATTAGGTACAAGAAAGGGTCACAGTAGAGTAGGTAGCAGAGGTGAGACAAAAGGAAAACACAATGAGAGGCAGACAGAGAAATTGGTTCCAGAAGACAGCTTGTTTAAAGACAACTGCAGAGTAAACAGTGCACAATTAGGTGGATTAAGCAGTAGGAACTGAAAGCAAGAGGGAAGCAGAGGATTAAGGGAGACTTTTACCTACTCTAATATGAATGATATTCAAAGAAATAGATAGCAAGCTCATTATGAATTTTTTTAAGTTGGCAATTTTTTGGTCTGGTACATATTTTTGTCTTTCTTGCTAATTTACATGTATGGAATAGTGATAGCATATTCTTATTGTTTTTCTCAAAGAACACAAGTGAAATTTTCTAGAATTTAACCCATGTTTACCTAGACTATATATTTCCTTTTTATCTTAAAAGCCAGAACTTAACATTGGAAGCAAAGCATTGACAGGCCACCTCATTTGTCCCAAATCCAGCTCTCAAAATTATTTCTTTTAAGGGCATATCCATCCAGCCCATCAGTTTTATTTTTACTTTGTCTTCAGTTAGTAGGGAAATCCTTTGAAACCAAGGCAAATGACTGCCTCTCTGTTCCAGAGAAGTTTGGCAAGGATCAGCCATGAGATCAATTTTTTAACTCAGATGGGTGTGGGTGAGGAGCTGGGTTGGCGGGTAATTCCAGAATTGCAGGAAAGGGAAATTAGATAACCAGTCAGCTCCTCCTGAGTTAGATTTTAACTACCTCTGCAGTACTGTCCCAACTCCTTGTGTGAAGCAAATTATTGTCAGAACATTTTCTGTAAGCATATACTTTAAGCAAAGCATACATTCTAAAGCTTTTTTGTTATTTTCTGCCATTTAGTATTATCGATGATCCAATCATCAAGAGCTGGATAAACGTGATGTATCTTTATCAGTGATTATCCTAAATATAAGCTTAAGATTTCTAGCCCGAGGGTTTACAAACTTTCCTAAAAACACACTAACATTTCCTCAATTTATTTTGCAATATATGTGCATCTATATATCAAGGAATATTCCACTGAAAACTACAAGGACCAATATAGACATGACCAGCCCCTTATCAGCACTTGGACAGAAGCAGCTGCCCTTTCTTTAAATCCTATGTGAAGTGAATGTTGTACCTGGTCTCACTTTTCTGGGGGTGATGGAGGAGCTGTGGGAGATCCTACTAGAAAAAGAAAAAAGGAGGCCAACAACCATATAGATTTCACAGATACATGTGTAAATACACAGAGAAAAAACAAATGAGTGGGCCCCTGTAAGAAGTGTTAACAACATACTAATGTAGTAAAGAAATGTGGTCAGTCTTGCGGGCAGACGTGGGAAGCAGGCCCTCAGCTAGCTTAGACCCTCAGAAAAGAGATGTGAAGACCTGAAGAAAGCAGCCGGAGAAAGGCAGCCCTCAGGGACTACAGATGGATCGAGCATGGTGGACAGATGGCGGGGACGGGGTGTAAGTCAGGGTAACGCAAATGGACTGAGGAGAGAAGGAAAAGACTGCACTCAGGAGAGACACATTCTAGTGACATAAGCCAGGATATGCAGACAGAAGGTTCAGGGGCCAGAGGAGCAAATGTACCAGCTCGCTGGTAAATAAAGTAGCTTTACTGTCTGGAAGGCATGGGCAGAGTGGGGTGGGGTGGCTCTGGGTATGAAAATGTGGGTATGAATAAACAACCCCAGGATTGAGCGACAGACAGTAAACTGAAGAGAACTGACTGAAGTCAACAGCTACTATAATGGATGGAGCGTCATGATGGGACTATTACTTGAGAAGAGCAGGAAAAGAGGGACACGAAGATTTCGATGAAGTCTTAGAAAAGGCTCCAGTTCTTTTCCACTAAGTAATAGAGATGCGAAGTAAAGAGCTGGGTTTCAGAGAACAAGACTGGGATAAAGAAGTCAGAAAGGCACTTTCCCTTTATTCAGAAAGATTTCTGTATGTAAATCATAGAAGATATGTATGGATTTACTTAATCACGCAACTAAAATTCACGTTTCTAAATACAGGATGACGTTTGTACTACTCATACAAGCTTGGTATTCAAGCTTATCCAAAACCTGAACTTATGACTAAAAATAAAATGGATTTATCTCCCTGGTGAACAACTTGGATTTTCAACTAAGGTTGCTAAATATTTGAACAACATTTATTGATTCACCCCCCCAAAAAAAAAGTTTTCCCTGTCAAAACCCAAAGTCATAAAGTCAGTTGCCCACATGTCAACTGTAACCAGCACAGGAAGCTATAAATCATAAAGATTCAGACCTTGAACTGTGCCAACATCTGTGAAGAACAGGAAATATTTACTGTTCACTCAATAACCTGATCATGTGGGTTCTGTGGTATCAAATTCTCAAAGCAAAATTAAACTCCAGATATGACACAGCATATTAAAAATAAAGTAGAATCACAAATGTGGTCAACAGATCATCCTTTCAAGGCTCTAAAATGAAAAGCTTTTGAACCATTAATTTTATCTCCTCAAGAACAGAGCTCTTCCTCTCCTGAAAGAACCTGATATTCCCCATCACACGCTCTCAAGAACACAGACTCTCTGCCTGTCTTTCAGCTATCTGTTGGACGGTACACGCTGCTCTGAGTCTGCATCCCAGAGAGTCTATGAGGTTACAACTAAGTTACTCTGAAAATCTCAGTGCACTTGGAGATAAAGCAGTGATCAAAGAAGAGCTGCTGAAGGACTCAACTAGTAGAAGCAGAAAACGTATTTGACTAAAGAGACTAATAAATCTCTCATTTTAATGAATAAAGCATTAAATCAAGTTTATATGAGTGGGATAAAGGAATAATATTTTGTATATTCTGCGGACCAATCTTTAAAGTAGACCCCAAACACATGCACTTACATAAAAGTAAGAAAAAAGAAACCCACCCATGTCAGAATAGGACTTACCTATTTGTTTCTATTTTCATCCTTCCAAGCTGTACATTCAGCGATCGGTGAGCACTCTGGGAGTCGTGGGATACAGTAGAACTGAGTGTGCTCACCCCTGAGGTGGCCACAGCATCTTCTAGGACCACATGAGGTCTTCGGACAGTTTGATTTGAAGGCTGTTCTTCATGGTCATCTTCTGCATCCAAGTCTTCTTGATCGGCGGTATCACTCTCAGATGCAAGGCTAAAATGTGGCCTCAGTTCTGTAAGCATATGATCAACAACACTGTTAATGAAATAAGAACGATTGCCTTAATTTCTTAAGACATGAATGTCATCTCCCCTGCTATCAGTAAGAGATGTATTCCCAACTGCTTTTCCAAAAGTGATGATGGATTTCTGCGCATTACTTCAGATTTGTTTTTCCAGTGAATTAGCAAAATTCACAAGATGTATAAACTCAGAATGATCTAATTCAAACAGAAGAGAAACTTCCACACTGTGCATAAGGTATGTGGGAAACATGTTAAAATCAGAAAGCAATTATGTAAAAACCTGTTAAGAATATAAAAATTTGTTTACACAATTAAAGTTCATATTTTCAATTATATAATATCTGTCAACTATTAACTCACTTAGAAATGAGGAAATTGAGATATAGAGAGATTGTATAAACAAAAGTAAGAACACAGAATGCTTTTTGCTTGTAACATTCAAAATGTAAGGCGTGTACTGAAAATGCCACACAATGCTTATATTCACTCTAGTAAGACTATCCGCTTTTGACTATTGGGTTACATTTGGTGTGTGTCCTACCCTAACGTGTGGACTAACCATTGAAATCTAAAGTGTAAAAGTTACAAGTCTCCAGCTTAAAAACACTGTATGACACGAGTTCATCTGCATGTCACTTCAGAACTGGGATGATACCTTCCCATGGGAAAAACCATTATAAATTGTGATTAGGTTCTCAAAATGGCCCCTCAAAAGGAACTACATTCATAATTTAAGTGAAATCAGGGTAGCAGAAATACTGGGTCTTGGTTCCATATGCTATGACACATGGAACTTTTATTTTTTTGAATGAAAGATTCTTTAAATTCTATAGCCCTTTACAACTTTCAAAAGTTTCACACACATGATTTTATATAATCTCATAATAACCCTTATTTTCCCTCTACCCTCGTATTGCCCCTCCCCCCTTCCCTCTCCCTACTGGTAAACACTTGTTTGTTCTCTGTATCAGTGAGTCTGCTTCTTTTTTGTTTTATTCACTAGTTTGTTGTCTTTTTTAGATTCTACATATAAGTGATATCATATTTGTGGAAATTTTGTATTTGTCTTTTTCTGTCTGACTTATTTCACTTAGCATAATGCCCTCCAAGTCTATCCATGTTGCTGCAAAGGGCAAATTTTCATTCTTTTGTATGGCTGAGTAGTATTATACACACACACACACACACACACACACACACACACACACACACACACACACTTCTTTAGCCATTCATCTGTTGATACCTTGGCAGTTGTAAATAACGCTGCTATGAACACTGGGATACATGTATCTTTTCAAATTACTGCTTTTGTTTCTTTTGGATATATCCCCAGGAGTGGAATTACTGGGTCATATGGTAGGTCTGTTTTTAGTTTTTTGAGAAACCTCCATACTGTTCTCCACAGTGGCTGCACCCATTTACATTCCCACCAACAGTGTAGGAGGGTTCCCTTTTCCCCACCTCCTCGCCAACATTTGTTATTTGTGTTCTATTTAATGACAGCCATTCCTACAGGTCTGAGGTGATGTCTCATTGTGGGGCACCTGGAACTTTCATTAGATCACAGAACCCACCAAGAATCTGATGAAAGCCAATGGAGATTCTCCCCAGAAGAGAAGCACATTCATACAGCATTTTCCCTGGATTTCTTGAGGGCTCACTGACTCCCTGAAGCCTGTTCCGAGTGTCTGTGAACCATAGGTTAAGAGCCCCTGTGCTGGGGGAGGGCTCTTAAGTGGGAGTGATGCAAGACCCCTCCCACCACTCCAATATAGCCGTTATGGCAACCAAAGGGCCTACCCATCGCCAAATCCTCCAGGTAACTTTTCTTTCTTTGCCTTACTGACCTGTGTATGGTATTCGCCTTTAAATCTTTGGCTGCTGCTTCTCTTTGTCAGAGCCTTTTTGTCTACTACCTGCCCCTTAAAAGCTGGAACCTGAATTCCATTCTTCGGTTTTATGTTTCTACTTACTCTCCACGGATGAGCTCATTAAAATCTATGAAGAGTAAGTACATGTGACGTGTGGATGACAATCTAGCCCTGATTCTGTTACATCCAATACCTCTAAATATTCCTGTGTAGGAAGCACTTCAAATTCAACAATCTAAACAAGAACTCATCTTTTGCTCATAACAAAACCAGAGTGCCCTTTTTTTTTTTAAATTAATTAATTAATTAATTTATGGCTGTGTTGGGTCTTCGTTTCTGTGCGAGGGCTTTCTCTAGTTGTGGCAAGCGAGGGTCACTCTTCATCGCGGTGCACGGGCCTCTCACTATCGCAGCCTCTCTTGTTGTGGAGCACAGGCTCCAGGCGCGCAGCCTCAGTAATTGTGGCTCACGGGCCCAGCTGCTCTGCGGCATGTGGGATCTTCCCAGACCAGGGCTCGAACCCGTGTCCCCTGCATTGGCAGGCAGATTCTCAACCACTGCGCCACCAGGGAAGCCCCAGAGTGCCCTTTTTAGGGCCAGGTTTATATAGCCCTGACTTCCTTTACCAATCTTTATTTTCAAATTTTTTTTTTTATCGCGGTGAAACAATGCATGACATAAAATGTACCATTTTAACCATTTCTAAGGGTACAGTTTAGTAGTGTTAAATATGTTCACATTATTTTTCAACTAATCTCCAGAACTTCGTCATCTTGCAAAACTGAAACTCTATACTCATTCAACAATTCTGCATTCTCCCCTCCCTCCTGTCCTCTGCAACCACCTTTCTACTTTCTGTGTCTATGAATTTGACTGCTATTGATACCTCATGAAAGTGGAATCATGCAGTTATTTGTCTTTTTGTGACTGGCTTATTTCACTTAGCATATGTCTTTAAGGTTTATCCATGTTGTAACATGTGTCAGAATTTCCTTCCTTTTCAAGGCTGAATAATATTCCATTGTATGGATATACCACATTTTGTTTATCCATTCATCTATCATTGGACACTTGTGTTGCTTCTACCTCTTGGCTATTGTGAATAATGCCGCTATGGACTTGGGTGTGCAAATATCTCTTTGAGATCCTGCTTTCAATTCTTCTGAATATATACCCAGAAGAGGAATTGCTGGAACATATGGTAGCTCTATTTTTAACTTCTTGAGGAGCCACTATACTGTTTTCCATAGTGGCTGTACCATTTTACAGCCTCACCAATAGTGAACAAAGGTTCTAATTTCTCCACATCCTCACCCTTTATCTCTTAAGGTTAACCAAACTCCACCTCTACACTGCTTTTTTTTTTTTTTTTGCATTATCTCCTTTCTCCTTCCAAAATTCTATTTCCTAGATCATCTACAGTAGGTGTGACTCAAAATCAGGTGTTTAAGTTTTGTAAGCCTGGCACTTGGTATAGGGGCTAAGACATATTAGCCTCTCAAAAAATGTTGGCAGAATGGAAGTTATCCTACTAGGATTATTTGTATTTATAACGGAACAAAACAGTGAAAAAAATCTTACTTTAAAAATAATTTAAGAGAGTTCAATTCTATATTAAATTAGAGCAAGAGTAGGCCTTTTAAATTTTCTAAATTTTTTCTCATGGTCTCTAAACTGAAATTTTAAAAACAATTTAAAAGGTTTATTGTCCTGCTGAATATAATCTCACTTTGGGGGAAGGAAAATTTCTGATATTTATTATTACATTTAAATGTTCCCTTACATTCCCCTTACATTCCCCTCTGTACACTTTAAATTATCATATATTATTCATTTTACTTATGTGCAAGTGACTAAAAATTTTTCTCAATAATTAGAAAAAAGTAGAAAATTGTAGGGACTTTCCTGGTGGTGCAGTGGTTAAGAATCCGCCTGCCAATGCAAGGGACACAAGTTCAATTCCTGGTCTGGGAAGATCCCACGTGCCACAGGCAACTAAGCCTGTGTGCCACAACTACTGAGCCTGGGCTCTAGAGCCTGCAAGCCACAACGACTGAGCCTGTGTGCCACAAGTACTGAAGCCTGCGCGCCTAGAGCCCGTGCTCTGCAACAAGAGAAGCCACCGCAGTGAGAAACCCACACACCACAATGAAGAGTAGTCCCTGCTCGCCACAACTAGAGAAAGCACGTGCACAGCAACGAAGATCCAATGCAGCCAAATAAATAAATAAATAAATTTATTTTTTTAAAAAATGTAAGTGAATGCAATACTTTGTTAGTTTGGTCTTTCAATGGTGGCTCCCTGAGGATACATCATCGAATAGACATTGTAAAACATGCAAATGAGACAGAGCATCTGTTCTTTGTCCTCAAAGAGATAACAACCTAAAGGAGAACTACGGCAAATATACAGAAGAGTCATAAAAGCATGTACAAAGATAACATGTGTCAGCCAAGTGTCAGGAGAAAGGCAGGGACCCAGGGGACCCTGGAATGAGTGGACGGCGTTTAAGCCCATGTGTGGGAAATTAGAGCGGGTGCATGTTTCCAAAACAGCAAGACAGGATCAAACAACGATATTATTCCCACCTCCCTACCCTCCCACTCCACCCCAACTGGTTAATTCCCCAGAGGAAAATAACTAGACCAAGCTTCTTTAACACAAGGTATTTCTGATGCCAATTAGGATCACAATACTTGTCAGAACGACGTATGATCCTTGCATCAAGCACTGCATATAGTTTACAATGCTGGTCATTTTACATGAATGTGGACATGGGGCACATGACTGATTCAGCTTCACAACTGGTAGTAATACCAAGTGCTCTAGCAGTTTAAACAATTAGAGTTTCTATGAGAAGTGTGCCTACATTGTCGATTCTCTCTACCTTAGCACTGCCAACACGATCTCCTGCTCAGCGTTTCTCCATCTGGTCACCCACAGCCAGACTGTACTTGAGAAGTAACAACAGATACTTAATGTTGCCAGTAATCCACAGGCTGATCCTTGATGACAAGTGGGAAAACAGCCCGAGGAAAAAAACTCTTAAGAGGCTTGCACTGTACTCTCTGTTCTGTGTGCTCTTTTTCGGAAGAAAGAAGATTGAACACTTTTTTATTTTTTACTTTTCACTGTGAAATAGTTTTAGGATAACAGAAAAGTTGCAAAAACAGTACAGAGAGTTCCTGTATATCCTTTAGCAGCTTGCCCTAAACTTAACATCTTACACAACTTTGGCACTATTAACAAAACCAGGAAGTTAACATGGATACAACAGTATTAACTAATCTATAGACCTTATTTGAATTGCACTGGTTTTCCCAAGAATGTTCTTTTTCTGATTGGGGATCCCACACTGAATTAGTTGTCATGTTTCTTAGTCTCTGCCAATCTGTGACAGTACCCTAGTATTTTTTTCTTTCTTTTTTTCTTTTTAATAAATTTATTTATTTATTTTTGGCTGCATTGGGTCTTCGTTGATGCGTGCAGGCTTTCTCTAGTTGCGGTGAGTGGGGCTACTCTTCATCGTGGTGCGTGGGCTTCTCAGTGCAGTGGCTTCTCCTGTTGCACAGCACGGGCTCTAGGTGCACCAGGCTTCAGTAGTTGTGGCTTGCGGGCTCCAGAGCGCAGGCTCAGTAGTTGTGGCGCACGGACTTAGTTGCTCCACGGCATGTGGGATCTTCCCGGACCAGGGCTCGAACCTGTGTCCCCTGCATTGGCAGGCGGATTCTTAATCACTGCGCCACCAGGGAAGTCCTAACCCTAGTATTTCTTTATCCCCCATGACCTCCTTACTTTTGAGGAGTACTGGTCAGTTTTTTTTGTACTGTGTCTCATTTTTAGTTCACTTATGTCTTGTCATGATGAGATTGTGGCTCTGCATTTTTGACAAGAATACCACAAAGGTGATGTTGTGCCCTTCTCAGTGCATCATATCAAGAGGTACATAATGCTGATGTGTCTTATTACGAGTGATGCTTACCTTGATCTTTTGATAAAGGGGGTGTCACTGTTTTCTCTTTGTAATTAGTAGATATCTTGTGGGGAGATTCCCCAAGACCATTCAAATATCCTGTTTCTCAGCACACTTTTGCCTACTGATCTTAGGAGCCATTGATTGTTCTTGCTTGCAATAATTATTACTGTGATGTTTGCCTGATGGTGATTTTCTGTTTCCCTCATTCCTTCTACATTAATTAATTGGAATTCTACTAAAAAAAAAGAGCTGGCCCTTCTCCTCCATAGAGTTATTTATTTAATTACTTATATCAGTATGGACTCATGGATATTTAGTTTATTCTATGGGCTATAATCCAATACTATTATTCTTTTATTTTAATTTTTGCTTAATTTGTTCTGGCTTAGACTTTGGGGAACTCCTTCAAGCTGTCTCCAGTGTCCTTTGAATAAGCTACCATCCCTTGGGGGCACTTCATTACTTTCTGCCATCACAGTATGTTCCAAGTTCATCTTGTATTTCCTCTGCCCTAGGCCTGGAAATCAACCATTTCTCCAAGGAGCTCTGATTCCTTTTATTAGAGAATGGTATTTAGAAACCAAGATCTGGGTTCTCTCAGCAAACATATCTAGGAAATGTATGTATTTATGATGGTATACTTTTGAATTTGTTGGTTTCTTTAGCATGTTTTTTAAAATTTGGTAGGTAAATTGTAGTATTTTGTCATCTAAAAGGAATTTTTATCAGGGGACTATAAAGAGAGACATTTTTAGTGTTTCTTTGAATCTTAATTGTATTACAAAATCTTTAGGGACATTTGGAAATTTGATGGAATTGTCAAATGCTTGAAATCAATTCCTCTTGTTCATATATTTCATCATTTATATGTTGGTGTACAGTGTACATTGTCTTCCCCTATCCCGAGAGGAATATAAAAAAATACTTTCTTAATGTAATTCTCTAAAATTTCCACTTTTTATTTTATTTTAAAAATTATTACTATTTTTTTGGCTGCACCACACGGCTTGCAGGATCTTAGTTCCCCGACCAGGGATTGAACCCGTGCCCCCTGCAGTGGAAGTGTGGTGTCCTAACCACTGGACTGCCAGGGAATTCCTTTTTTTTTTTGGTCCACTTTTTAAAATGCTTCCAAACAGTCATTTCAGTTGTCATCAGAGACCCCTAGTGGCCTCAAAGAAACCAATTCACAGTGGAAGGACAAATAACTTTCCTTAGCAAACCCTTTGCATAAAGAACGTGCCTTGCTCTGCACATGGCTGGGTTAAAGCAGTGCCCATCACGGGGACACCCATGAGAGGAGACATGCCTCGCTGCACTGTCCCTTTCACTCTCTCTAAACTTAACAGTGTTTCACCTACAGTGTGATAATCAGTGTGCTTTATAAACTTTATATTTTGGAAGAATTTTAGATTTACAGAAACACTGCAAAGATATACAGAGAACTCCCATATACCTTCCACTCAGTTCCCCCAGTACATCTTATGTAACTATGGTACCTCTGTCAAAACTAAGAAATTAACATCAGTACAGTACCAATTGTATTAACTAAACTACTGACTACTTTCAAATTATGCCAGTTTTTCACTGATGTTCTTTTTCCTATTCCAGGATACAATTCATTGCATTTAGGTAATCCATTTTAAAAGGATTTTTTTAAACAAAAATTAGATTAACAGATTATTTATATGCTAGTTAAATTATTTCAAAGTATAATCCCTCTCTCCTCTCCTCATTTGAGCATTCTTAATTTAGGTTACTACTGGATATAACTCATGGCCTATACCTATCGCTTTTACTGATACGCACCTAATCTCTCTCACCTCTTGTATCTTTTGGGTTTATAACCCCTCTTGGGTACATTTCCCACAGCCAAGCTTATTCCAGTGATCAACCATCTAAACATAAGTATGTGCTGACTTCCTTAGAGCATTACAGTAGGTTTCCATCAGCTTTAGATTCCTCAGGTTCACATCCAACCACTAGTCACGCATTTCAAAGCCTCTCTAGGATTTTTTTCGAAGTTCTGCAAAAATTTTCACACTAATTTGTTATAACCAGGTGAAACTCATTTACTTATTGTTTCAACCAATATTTATCAGGAGTCTATTATTTTCCAGGCACCATGCTGGACAGTGTGCTTAGCACAGAATAAAATAAAACAGACCCTCTGGTGAGGGAAACAGCTATTAGACAAGAAAATAAAAGCAGTTTCTGACTGGTGCAAGTGTCACCAATGGGGAAAAACCATTTCCAGGGAGAGAGAGTGATGGCGGAGCCTACTGTAGACTTCGGGGTCGGTCAGGACTCTCTGCAGAGGCATGCTGTAAACTGAGACCCGAAGAAGGTAAAGGTACAAGAATGCAAAGGTAGGTGGCAGGAGGGACGAGGGATGCAGGTGCGCTCTGTAGAGGAAGAGCATGTTCAGGGACATTAGAACTTCTTCCATTCCTTCCTTTCATAAGAAAGAAATAAGTTAATTCCTCACTCTCAAACCAAACAAGGTATTCTGAAGGAAGAGAGGGAATTCCACAACTCAGAAGGGTTGATGATAACTTAGAAGCTTGTGGTACCATTTATAAATAACATAAAATTTAAAATGTTTCATACTTATATTTTTAGATTTCTACTTTAGAACACTTTATAATACATGTAAAATTAGTACAATAGAACATGTTTCTAATTCGTATATCTAAATCAATCTATTTCTCTATCCCTATCCACACAACACACACACACACACACACACACACACACACACACACAAACGTAAGGTGAAAGAGCTCTGCTTAAAATTTTTATTAATGGCTACACTATCAAAACACTTTGGAAGTTTGTCTTAGAATATGAATACGTCTCTCCCTTACTCCATAAAACCTGGTTTCATGAACACTACCCCTTTTGTATCTCACTGCAAACACAGCTGGGACCTGTCTAGACCAGTGATTTCTAAACCTGGCTGTGTATCAAAACGACCTGGAAGCTGGATGAAAATCAGATTCCTGGGCTGTATCCCCAGCAGATTCTCACCCAGTCTGGGACGGAGCTCTGAAAGCTGTAATTTAAAGAGCTCCTTACATCACGCAGTTCGTTACATCACTCAGTGCACCAGCAGGTGTGGGAACCACTGGTAAAGGATGACACGGGAATATATTTTGTGGGCACAGATATCTGTATATTGAAATGCATATGTATTTGGGTCACCTGTATCATTTTCTCTTTGTCTTCATATCCAACTATGCTCTTTAAAGACAAGGAAGCAAATCTTCCTCACTCAGAGCAAACGTTTTGCTGGGTGTACCATTGCTCAGACTATATGCACTAGATAAATATTATTTGGTGGCTTTTAAAGATTTAAAAAAAAAGGTTAACCTGGTCTTAAAAACAGTGAGGAGACACCATAAATGATAATGAACGGTAATTGAAAATATCAAACACTAAATATTTGCCAAGTAATTAAGTATTTCTGACCTGGAACCAGAATGGTAATGGCTGTCTGCACCGCCTTTCGGATGATACTGTCTAAGGCAAACATCCAGTGTGGCTTGATATTATGATTCCGAAGAACTTTATTGACCTGGAGGAAGAGAGTGACATTTGGTCTACTTTAATATTTAATTGCAAATAACCTAGCCGATGCACACATCTGGATGACATTCCATCAACAAAAATAACTAAAAGGTTTCTTTACCTTGAATGGTGGATAATTTCTTTATGTCAGCGGAAAACAAATGCAAAATTGCCACTTCAAAATGAAGTTTGGCGATCCTCATGTAAGCAAGTGAGATACACCACTTAAATGAAAGGCAATCTGGTTAAATGGGAATGTTGCCTCTTTGGGACTCAGAACCTGTAGCTTCCGCCTTTCACGATGTCAGCAGATTGGATGGTGGAAGCGGTAAAGGAGGAAAAAAAAGAGTCCAAGGGGATTTAAGTAAAAGTAATTGCTATTCTTAAATGTTATAACTGCTGTTTAACACAACAAAGTGTTGCAGCATACTCTGGTGACTTGGAAACACCAGTAAAGGGGGAACATGAGCACATACATGCTACCTACAGATGTGCCACAGTGCATGCCTTGTTTTCCTTCCCACACTTGCTTATACCTTTTTTTTTTTTAAACATCTTTATTGGAGTATAATTGCTTTACAATGGTGTGTTGCTTATATCTTTTTAAACGGGGGAATAATCTGCCAAACTATTCCAGAAAAGCTGTTCACATTAAAAACTTTTGTTGTCAGGCTATCTCTTTTTAGTGACTAGTAATATTTCACATATTTAAGTAGACACTGAAGTAGATATATGCATTACCTTTCTTTTTCTTTTTAAAAATTATGGTAAAATACACATAACATAAAATTTACCATCTTAACCATTTTTAAGTGTACAGTTCAATGGCTTAAATACATTCACATTGTTGTGCAAGCATCACCACCTTCTATCTCCAAAACTCTTTTCATCTTGCAAAACTGAAACTCTACACCCATTAAGCAACAATTTCCCCTTGCCCTCTCCACCCAGCCCCTGACAACCACCATTCTACTTCCTGTCTACGAATCTGACTATACTAGGTATCTCACAAAAGTGAAATCATATAGTATTTTTGTGTCTGGCTTATTTCACTTAGTGTAATATGTCAGAACTTCCTTCCTTTTTAAGCGTGAATAATATTCCATTGTATGTATAAGCCAAGCACGTTACCTTTTAATTTTTATTTATTTATTTTTAAAATATTTATATATTTATTTATTTGGTTGCACTGGGATCTTTAGTTGCAACACGTGGGATCTTTATTGCGGCATGTGGGTTCTTAGTGGTGGCATGCATGTGGGATCTAGTTCCCTGACCAGGGATCGAACCCAGGGCCCCTGCATTGGGAGGGCGGAGTCTTAACTGCTGGACCACCAGGGAAGTCCCCACATTACCTTTTTAAAAATAACTTTTATCATAAGGCTAAGAGAGGCTTACCTAAAATTTGAGTTAACTCCACTAATTTCTAGTTGACACGGGCATCTAAGAAAAGAGGCTATTTTCCCAACAGGGCTCTGACTAGAGAGCTAAGAAGAAGCTGGGGAGAAGGGGACCTAGCTGTAATCTCACGCCAAAAGCTGGAGCTCCAGTTGCTTATTCCTGCCCTTGGTCCATCTTCATCAAAATCCCCCAGTTTAGACGGCAGTCTGTCTGAGGAATTCCTTAGAGTAGTTGCTCCTAAGGAAGCGAACCACTGCTAGGTTCCCACCTGTTCTAGGAAGTCCTTTCAGACTGATTTTGTCCTGGTACTTACATAAAGGACTTGCCTGTTTATTTGACAAATGCGGGTATAACATTTAGTAACTAAGAATATTTCTCTCGAGGGTCACAAGTAGTAAATGGAAGAGGGATCCTCTATCACCATGACCAGCTCCTCATAGCCCTTCATTAAACAGTATATTATATCCGGCCCATTCTTTGGGTTCATTCCCATCCTGGACAGTGAGTGAGCAAGAATGGGGCATGTGTGTGTGTGTGTGTGTGTGTGTGTGTGTGTGTGTGAGAGAGAGAGAGAAAGAGAGAGAGAGACCTGGCCTGTGGCCCAGGATTACAACTTACCCACTCTCAATCTGAATTCTACTTGCCTATTTGCCTTCCAATCTCTAGGCTGGAAGCCAAATGTGTAGGCAAGTACAAAGTCACTAAATTATTTCATTCGGTTTGCAGATGGCTGGGGCTCGCTAGTTACAGAGTGAGTGTGCCTTTAGCATTTAATATTAGTGATAGGCTTTGCTCTCATTATCCATGACCCCAGTGGAGTCAGGAGCGTTGCCCTGCCCACAGTACAGCACAAGACTGAGCGGCTAACACAGAGTTCCTGAGAGCACAAGTGGCCACTGAAGGATTACAATTTGGTTTTAAATCAGGGATCATGTGATGCACCAAATGCAACTGTCAAGACATCGCCTATGTAGGAGCAATAAACACATTAGGAGTGAGTCAGTTTGGGGAATTTAAATAAAATTATGCAAAGTGCTTCCCTATTCACACGACAAGCACTGTCAAGAACGCTCTCTCTCTCTTTCTTTTTTTTTTTTTTGAATTTTATTTTATTTATTTTTTATACAGCAGGTTCTTATTAGTTATCTGTTTTATACATATTAGTGTATACATGTCAATCCCAATCTCCCAATTCATCCCACCACCATCCGCCCCCCCTGCCACTTAAGAACTCTCTTATTTCAGTCTCCCACACCTCGTAAGGGCCTTCCAGGAAAGACCTCAGGCTTTTTTTGGTACACAGTTCCACAGACAAGTCTCATTCAAGAATATCGCATATGGTTTGAATCAGGCTTCTGGAAAACTGGCTTCAAGTTTGTGTTGCATAGCAACTCAGTATGAGAGAGAGGAATCCTCAGCAATCTCTCACCAGATCCTGTGAATTAATTTTCATCCAGTGATGCCCTGTGCTCTGAAGTATATTGCTGGCTAGGAAATAGTGAATATTTATTAAACAAGTATGTTTAAAATGTTCTGTATGGAAACCACAGCAGGGGGGAAAAAAAATTACCGATCATTCCGGTCTGTACGGTTACATTTTTCTCAATGACCACTAGATGGCATGTCTCATATAGAATTAGAAAGTGCAGGACTAAAGTGTGCTCTGTTGCTAAAATCATCAAAATAAATAGTGACTGACTACATGATTTCATAAGAACAAAGTGCAGCCATGGGAGAGGTTTGTGAGTTTTGTTATCTTCCATGGTGTTCAATTTTATGTGTATCTAATCTGGGGAGACACAAGATTACACACCAAACAACAAATCTGGTGCTTATTTATGATCCAAAGAAAACAGAATTGATCGAAATTATTAAAGAAAGAAAAGATAACAACTTATGTTTTTATCCCATTTTTCTGACTAATTTTGGCTGGAGTCTGCGGGAAAACATGGGCAAAACATCATACTTACAGCATCTTGAAAACCGAAGAGCACCACCTGAACTTGACTAATGCCGTGGCTGTCAAAGTCCAGCTCCAGCTTCAGCTTCGACAGGGTGGTGGCTATGATCTTCCGGTCAGTGGACCTCACAAATTCTCCGAGGCTTGCGACGAGGGTTGTGATGTGCTCCCATTTTAGTTTAGGTTCTTCGGCCCCCTGTGAAGAATAACCAATAATCTGTCAGTCGATCAGATGTATCTGTGCTGGATGTATCAGCCATGGGTCTGCCATCCCACAGCCCCTGCCAAGAAGAACTGGGCTTAGAAATGCCCCCTGCTAAGGGGAAAGACCATATTTGAACTATATGGCTCCTTCCCCTGCAAAAAAAGAGAAATAATCAGACTTTGGGAGGAAAGGCACCTGCCCCCATACATTGTCTAAGAGTCATGATAGAGTCAGATAGACAAAGCTCTGCCCAAACAGGGACAGGCTGGGGCCATAAGATTCCACTCTCAGAAATTTTAACTGGGAGCTAAAGAGAGATTCAGCCATAGGATCTCAGGCTCAAAGTCTGCCCAGAGAGATAAGTCATAAAATAGGGGCAATGGGACTTCCCTGGCGGTCCAGTGGTTAGGACTTCGCCTTCCAATGCAGGGGGTGCAGGTTCAATCCCTGGTCGGGGAGCTAAGATCCCACATGCCTCATGGCCAAAACATCAAAACATAAAATAGAAGCAATATTGTAACAAATTCAATAAAGACTTTAAAAATGGTCCACATCAAAAAAACTTTTAAAAAATAAAATAAAATAGGGGCAAGAGTACATCCAGTTATAAGGAAGGAAGGAAGCAAAAACAACTGAGTTGAGAATGATGATCAGTATGGAGAGAAGTGGATGGAAAGAGCAATGGCACACCAAGCGGGCCAACAGCAACCGAGCCAGAGGAGAGATGTACTGACTCCTGGGACTTGAAGGCCCTTGGAATCACACTCTAGTTTCAGCTTGTGTGAGGCTCAGCTATGTGCCGTGGTTGGAATTAACCTGAAGAGGCCACTTCCCTCATTGCTACGTGTGTCTGCTTACATGTCCCCAGTCCTTCAACTGCCCTTAAAGCACGTCAATTCCTTGCAGTCAAAAGGGGCTCGCTTCAGACTCCATCCGGGAAACCATTCCTTACCCACCGATAAGGCAATTAGTTATAAGAATGGACCAAATGGATGACTTCACATATTAAAAATTAAATACAATATTTAAACAAATTTCCTCCCTCAAGTTGAACTTTTTTTTACTCTGAGCAAGGAACATTGCTTCCTTAAAGGAAACATAGTAGGATGTTATTTATCCTCATTTAACTTTAAGAAACAACTGGATTTTTATTATGCTCATTTCTATCTCATATTGCACATTTTGTTATTGCATCATTAAAATTAAATTCCTCAGCTGGGCTGTGAAAATTACAATTTCTAGGAGTCTATTAAAATAAAAGAGAAATGTCCCATCAAGTTCTTGCTCTCAATATATTTTCATTTGGGAGCTCCCTCTCATGTTTATGTTTTGACGAGAAAAAATTATATTGAAAAGCTTGAAAACTGTCATTAAGGGAATATTTTAAAATCAGACTGGGAACAATTATAAACTTTGTTTCTTTTCTTACCACGAACTAAATTACAACCAAAGTAAAGATTCATAGGCAATATCACAGTAACATGAAAATATGTTCAAGAAGAAATATGTGAGTTATTCAGAAATTGGAAGCTTATCTTAGTGAAAAATCAGTTATGTGTTCGCCAGCAGTTTAAATAGCAATCATTTTTTGGACATTACATTAGCTTTGTTTTCACAACAGGAAAACATGCTGCTTCTGGTTTTTGATGCCACTGCCCTACAAAGGAATGCTGTCTACCCTGGGAAATGTTCTTCTGTCTGGGATATTTCATCACGTACCTAATAGTTATTTCTGTTCTCACTCCTGCCTCTCCGTGTGCACTCATTAACGTGCCTTCATGAACAAGCATCTTAGGTACCAGGTGAGACTGATTCAGTATGAGAAAGTAGCATCTGACAGCGCGCCTTTCCTGACCACTCAGAGGACCATCACAGATTCTCCTGCAAAGGGGCTCTCTCTTCTTTATCCCTTAAGCTTCCTTAAAAATGGTGAGTGGATTTCAGAAGGATGTTACAGATTGAAAGGGCTTTCATGGGCCGCTTTGAGGACCTGACCAACATCTACCTTTTAGTCTTGTTCTAAAGGGTAGGCTTAAATGTAAAGATGTATCTATTAATAGAAATATTTAATACAATGAAAAGACTTATTTCCATCTGGTAGTAGAAGAAAATTAAAGATACTAGATAACTGTTATTAGCCTGCTTGATAATGATAATAATAACAATAATAGTTAACATTTGTGGAATACATTCTATTATTATCTCAATGATTCATGATCTTAGTTACTCCTTATAGCAACCCTATGAGGTGAATACCATTGTTTCTTCTATTTTATGGATTAGGAAATTCAGCCTCAGAGAGGTTAAATAACTTGCTCAAATCACACAGCCTTTATGTGGTGGAACCAGGCCTCAAAGTCAAGTTGAGGCTGAACCCAAGCTCCTAATCATTACCTTCTATTGCCCCAATCAGCTGGATGAACCAGCAGTAACCTTGGGGCAGGACTTGCTCTATCACAAGATCACCATGGGACGCCACAGGAGCAGATTCATAGAGTCCCCAGCAGTACAGTCAGAAGCACCCTGTCTATCCCTTGACGATTCTGGATTTACTAAGTGATTCTGACCCCAGAATCACTTCTGGTCCCCACTGGTCACTTCATGTTGGTGCACTGAGGCATGCCCTCTGACAGTCGCTTTTAAGTTTTTCTTTCCTTTCTCCTTTTATAGAGAACATTCAAGCGTGCTTAAAAAACTAGGGAGTCACAAACACTTGAATAGGATTAACCAACTCCAAATTTAAGAATTTCAGCATGGTCATGGAACCTGCCAGGTTCTTTGCTGAGGGCTGGGACAACGACACTAACCAAGGCAGTCCCTGCCCTGACGGACCTACAGTCCAGCAGGGAGACAAAGAAAACCCCCAAATAAGCAGATACTTTCTGTATTAGAAAAGCACGCTCATTGGGGATGATTACGAGATTTAAGCAATCCCTGCGTTCTGTGTTTCTGACCTAAAACAGAAGCCTTCATTCCACAGTGGCTGCTGGTGATTCCCTCCCCCAACCCAAGCCCTGCCCCCTCCCCTGCTTTATGTTTCTCCCAGCACTTGTCACCCTCTGGGGTAGCAGTGGGGAGAGCAGTGTGGTACTTGACCCTGGAGCCAGGGCGCCTGCGTTCAAATCCCGACTCCATCACTTAGGGCTGCCTGGCCTCGGTGAGTTACTCAGCAACTCTGTGCCTCTGTGTCCTCATCTGCAAAATGAGGATACTACTGAAACTAGTGCCATAGGACTATTGTCAAGAGGATTAAGTGAGTAGAGACACAGGAAATACTAAGAACAACATCTGGCCCATAGAAAGTGTTTGCTAGTATTACTATTACTAAATACTATTAGTATTTACCATTTATAGAAACATATACGTAACACACGTAGTATGTAGCAACATATAACTATATATTTAACTATATTTGTTACTATATATTCAACTACGTGTTTACTGTGTTTTTATTGCTTTTCTTCCTCCACTAGAATGTCAGCTTCAATGGGATGCAGATTTTTTTTCTATTTTGCTCACTATAGTGTCCCCAGCACATAGAACAGTGCCTGGCATCTAGTAGATGCTCAATAAGTATTTGTTGAATGAACGACCTCCAATTACTGCCCAGTTGCTCCTTCCATCTAAACTTGATTCTCCTTCTTATCTTACGCCATCCGATTCTCAGTTCTTGAATGACCACAGTGAACAGACAGAAAGGCAAGAGTGACAGCTAAAGGTTCCAGACTGCTTCTGTCTCCTCCACATCGCCAGATTCTTGCATGGCATCCTCAGCACTCATTCTACCTCCAACTCAGAGGCCTGGCTGCCCCTCGCCCCAGAGCACCTCCTTTCTGGGCCTCAGAGTCCCTGCTCGCTGGAGGCAGCTTCCCTCAAGGACCCAAGTCAGAGTTCTGGGAAACTCAGAACTGGAGATTTAACCAACCTGGAGATTTCAGTTCTCCCTGTACCCAGAGGACCCAGAACCTGGAGATTTCAGTTCCCAGAAACTGGAGATTTCAGTTCTCCCTGTACCCAGAGACCCTGCTGACACACACATAGCCTTTCAGCTCCTCCTACGGGATCTAAAGATGTGAACATTACAGAATTCCTAAGGCGATGGAATCAGCAGAGAAACTTAGCGGGGCTTCTCGAGACAAAGACAAGCAGGGGCTATAGAGCAAGAGCTGAGAAAGAGAGAGCCTGGATCCATTTACATCCCAATAAAAGCTGAGAACAGGTAAACTGCTAGACTGAGACTAAAACTTGACCCAATCCCTCCAGCTCCATCCTTTTTTGCAGCTATTTTCCTAGGACAGAAGGGAGGGAAGAAGTTATGTGTCATCCACAGTGATCACGGAGGGACAGGTGGTGGCCACAGGTGCTAAAGCAGGTACACAAGTCCCTGATGCCAACAGAACTGAAAGAGGATGCAGGTGTCATGTCTGGGCCAAGCATGTCTGGGAGGTTTACACCCAAAGGGGGCCTGAGCTTCTGCTCCAGGCACAGGAGGCATCACCTACAGCTTGGAGGTGGGGGAAACCCAATCTCCACTGGGGCAGAGTTCGGAGGGGATTCTTCCTCATTTCTGTAAACAGAATCCCAGGGAATACATTTTCCCAGGTATTATGGGTGAAACAGTGCCATTCCCCCCTCCCCCCACCCCCCAGTTCATGTTTTGAAGCCTTAACCCCCAATGTGACTGTATTTGGAGACAGGGTCTTTAGGAAGTAATTAAGGTTAAGTGAGGTCATAAGGTTGAGGCCCAAATCCAATAGGATTAGTGCTCTTATAAGAAGAGGAAGAGACACCAGGGGCACACAGAGAAAAAAGCGCAGGTGAGGACACAGCAAGAACGTGGCCATCTGCAAGCCAAGGAGAGAGGCCTCAGGAGAAACCAAACCTGCCAACACCTTGCTTTTAAACTTCCAGTTTCCAGAATCACGAGAGAGAAATTTCTGTTGTTTAAGCTACTGGGTCTAAGGTATTTTGTTACGACAACTTAGCAAACAAATACACCAGGGAAAACGAGTTTGACTGACCAGCTTTGTTTTTTCATAGCACGAATGGCCTCCTAGCGCGCTAGATAATTTACTTATTATTGCCCAACACCTTCCATCTAATTGTAGCCCTCCAAGCACAGGGGTCTCTGTTGAATTTGTGATGTTTCCCAAATGCTCAGAGGAGCCAATGGCAGGTACCCTCATGCTAATATCAGAATTAGCAATTCACATGGCTCAGTGCATGTTTATTGATTGAATGAATAAACAAATGAATGAAGGGTGAAAAGGCTTGTAGGGACCAGCTGGAACGACATCAACATGAAAATTTTGCTTCTGACTTAAAAATAGCTTATGTTCAAAAACGCAGTTTCTGTGTTAGGGATCTGCCTATCCCTGGGGTAGGTTTGTTTTATCATCAGGAGAGCGGCAGCTTCCTCATGTCTTCACATCACGTGCGACAGTTCCAAGTGGTTATGACACTGTTAAAATAGGGGAAATGAAGTCTCCATGAGGGGTTTTACCTGAGCCAAAGATTCCATTAAGTTTCTCACAACTTTGTCTTGGTCTTCCGTCAGGATCCTGTGAAGCGTGGCCCGTCTCTCACTGTCCTTCCTCAGCATAAAGAATCCGGAATCCTTTTCTTCAGGAGAAGGTGGAGCGCTGTGGTCTTCAAAATTCTCATCGGGGATGCTGTAATAATTCAGACAGCACAAATCACAATCTTCTTTACAAAATGACACACAACATACTTCTCTCACCCAAAACAAGCCAGGTCTTTACCCCAGAAAGAGCGTCCGTATTCCTTTGACATCTTTTTCTCCGCAGGACTTGGCTCTTGTTTTGAAAGAGAAGGGATCCACCTTTAACTCCGTGTCTGGAGAAACTGAGCCGTACTCACTGCTACTGCTCGCGTCCTCCACCAGGACAGGCACTGGCAGGGAGATGCTCCTAAGATACTCTGCGTGTCACGAGAGGGGGAAGGAGACGATTAAAAACGTGCACACACGGACACACCTATTGAAAGACAGCAAGATTACTTGTCAAGTGTCTCGTTCCAGTGAGTAGCAAAATTATGCTACGTAAGCGGCTGGTCGTGGGACCACAGTGCCTCCCAATGCTCAGTGTAACCCATGCAGGGGGTCGGCGAGGAAAGGGCCTCCTGGGCTCTGAAAGGAGTATCTCAGGGGTGTGAAACTGGAGGAAGCACCAGGTCCAGCGGTTCTGGGTTCTGAGCCCTTCGTTTTTATTGTCCTCCTATTAGGAAGGTCATTTATGAGTCTTAGTTTTCATATCTATAAAATAAAGGACCAGATTCCTAATTTGTAAACTGTGTGCCTCAGAAGTTTAAGGTTCACCTATTTCTTGGGGCTGCCTTGGATGGGGTGAGTGAGTAGGATTCTGTGATTCTAGAACACAGGTTCCAACCCTGTTTTTCCTGAAACAAATATGTTCTTTCAGTCATATATCAGGGCTCTGCTTAAGGATTCACATTAAAAAAAAAGGTTCTTTACTAAACACAGATTTTGGAAATTAATGGACTAGACGATCTCTTAGGTCTTTCCCAGTTCTCAGACATTATGATTCTATAACAAATGTAAGCTTTTATTTTAATTTGATGGAGACTGAACTGGCACAATAGGAGGTGCCTACATTTCATCAAATACTGGTTTTAAAATAAGTAATTTTTGCCAGAAACATCTTTATCAAGCAAATCAATGTCTCAGGCCAAGAGGGCAGAACAGAAAGGGATGGGTCACTGGGAGATTAAAAAAAATCCTGAGAATTCAGGAGGCCTGGAAGAAGTTCTGAGAAAGGAGGAACAGGAGGGTTTTTAGGGAAAGGGGAGGGGACTTTTGCACTGTGGTCTACAATTCTAAACGAGCCACTGGGCATGGGCAGGCCAGAGCAAGAAGAGACCAGCAATAATAGTCATAATAACCACCTTAGGGCAGTTGCTAAGCATGTCACATGTGTAATCGTACTTAATAGTTACAAAGACCCATGGGCAGGTTTTCTAACTGAATCCAGCGGACAGATGAGGTGACTAAGGGTAAGTCATTTCCAAGGTCACCCAGTTAATGCGTGAACCCAGCTCTGACCCCAATGCCCAGCCTCTTAATTCTGACTCTATAAAATCTTAAGATTCTAAAATATCTTTTTTTTTGGTCGTGCAGCACGTGGGATCTTAGTTCCCCAATCAGGGATCGAACCCGTGCCCCGTGCAGTGGAAGCGCAGAGTCTTAACCACTGGACTGCCAGGGAAGTCCCTTAAGATTCTAAAATATCTTAAGTAAAGTTAGACTCTAAAGCCAGAGCAGAGTCCCAAATGCTCTTGAGTCATCCTGAGTGCAGAGGGGGGAGGGCGTGTGGGAAAGGTGACCCAGAGTTGGGCAGATGGACACCTTCCATCTCATGCTTGTTCTAAGGCACATGCTCACCGAGAGGGCTTGCGGGCAAAACTATCAGCTTAAATTCTCTCTCTCTAGCTCTCTCTTGCCAAGTGTGTAGAGTTGAGTTCACATAATTTCAATATGTGCGTGACGAGAATGCTTCCTAAAACAAAAACCGACGCATATGGAAGGGATAAAGCTACCATGCATCGAGCTTCTGGGCATGGCTCCAGCCTCCTTTGCTATATATTTTTTATTTTGTTCTCAGAACCAAATCTGTGAAGTAGGTACTGTTCCCAACATAGAATGCCTGATGAAACAAGTAAATTGCGGCATGTCCCATATTTAGAAAGTGGCTCAGTTGGGATCAGAACCAACTTCCAACTAAGTCCAAAGTGAATCAACTTCTGCTTAAGTCCAAAATCAGTGCCCATTTTATGACACCAAAAACAGGCTGGTGGGAAGGCTGTGGAGCACCCCGGGTCCACCTTGTGAAATGCAGTGACTGCCTTCCAGCGTCTAGGCTGCTTGTGGAGAAAGGAGGAGAGGGAGGGCGTTCTCCTCACGGAGTTCTCCTTGACTCTCAGAATTGAAGGAGGAATCTGGAAAGGCTGTGGCCAAGAAACCCCAATTACTGGGCCTCTTCTCTGGGCTGAGGCACCTTAAGGAACCTTAAGGAACCTGCCAAAGCCTGCCCCTGGCCTGTGGAAGAATGCACACGACGCTCACAGTGAACAGTTAAGCCCCTGCCTACGTGATCCACAGCTCATTCAACTTAGGAAAAGCCAAAGCCATGGTCATTTCTTTCCTATTTCTTGAAATGCATTAGTTGATCTTCCTAGAGCAGATTTACCTTCCTAGTTATGATCTTCAAAGGCCAATATTAAAAATCACAACTTGTCCTGACCAACTAAATCCAGAGAGAATATAGGACGCCAAAGGTGATAGAGGAAGGTGTCTGGCATTGAAATTTTCCACAAGAAATCCAGTAGGTGGCCAACTGGCTCCTCAATAAGAAAGAATGGACTCCTCTCAAATTGAAGATTTCAAAAACAGAGTCACCGTCTTCCATTCAGGGAGGAACAATGGAAGCCTCTCTTATGAAGGAGAAAGGTGAGGGGTTTTCTGAAGGAATGAACCCAGCCAGGCTTGCAGCCACACATCCTCAGTACCCAGAGGAGCCCCTCCATGTAAGCAAGGAGCAGAGGATGAGGCTCCTTGACAGGCAATCTAGAGCCTAACCATGATGCACCAAGCTTCAGTTCAACGGACAATATAAAAATAAACTCACCATTCGATCCAGCTGAAAGAGCTGTGGAAAGAAAAGCAAACACAGCAACATAAGCACGCGTTGGGTTTGTTGTTAAACTAAGAAATCAACAAAAAATGAAGTGAATGCTTGAAATGGGATTGATGTCCTTTCCAAACATTCAGTCTGCCCATGTCTTCCCACATAATCCCCAAAAATGCTAACAACAAACGAATCATTCACTTGTTTTTTCTTTTCTGAAATGAGTTATGGAAATTATTGCAAAAAGACAATTTATATTTTTACACTGCTATTTTATTTATAACTGGCAATCTTCTCTTTTTTTTTTTTTTTTGAGGGGGGGTTAATTATTCAGGAAGATAGTCTCCTCTAAGAGGCAATGAGTATTTTCTACTACCTAAAATTGAAAGAACATATTATCTAGATGGTTTAGAAGTTTAACAGCTCTGTAATAGCCCTATAGCCCATCTGCGGTAATTTGGAGTTTCAGCTTGAAAAGCCTACATTTCACCCCTTTAACTTTGATCTTTGTATCAGCAACGCTAGTATATAGATGCTTATATTCTAGTTCCCTACTAACCATGTGATGGAAGATTATTATGTGTGAGGCCCTAGCATTTGTGAAACTGATGGTAACACTGCTTCCTGACCAGTTTTCAGTGATGTCTTTAAGCAAATTAGCTTACTTCTGGAAAAATCTTCCACCTTAAAAGTTTAGGATTTAGTGACTCTGACCTATACCCCCTTCAAGGCAACAACATACCTGAAAGCTTAGGTTGTGTCTTTTTCTTTTTGCTTGAAACTTTTAAGAACTCATCCATAAGCAAGTCGTTAGCACAGTCTCTATTGTCAGGGTCTGGTTCAAAACATTTCAATATGAACGCTTTGGCCTCTGTCGACATGGACTCTGGGATCTCCGGGTGGACTTTAAACATTCCCACCTAAGACACAGCACAACGTGACTTCTGAGTGACCATCTTATCCCATGGGCTCTGGGTTCCATAACCTGGTCACCTAATGCAACAAGCTCCTTTATCATATACTACAAATTCATGGCTTTTCTCAAAGTGAGACAGGACTTGTTTTCTGTAGGTTATGGAAAGTTTCCAGAGCACTTTTGTGAGTTTATCAATGATACAGGCATAGTAATTAGCTTAAGATAGTAGACAGCAGCACTATGAAATAATAATTCAGTCCTCAAAGTTTTGTGCTTGGCTTTTCCATTTATGAGATTCACTGAATACTCCCAGCAACCCAGTGGATTAAATATTATCCCTGTTACAGCAATGAGAAAAATGAGGCTCACGGGTGTGAGGTTATATGCTTATGAAAAGGCAGATCTGGTATTTGAACCTTCATTTGTTTGGCTTAAAGCATATGTTGTTTCTCCTGTGCCACGGTTTGTGAACGTTTTCCCTGTCTCAAATTGCCTACATTAAAAGAGATATTTAAAAATACTTAAAATTGGGACTTCCCTGGTGGCACAGTGGTTAAAAATCCACCTGCCAATGCAGGCAACACAGGTTCGAGCCCTGGTCCAGGGAGATACCACATGCTGCGGAGCAACTAAGCCCATGGGCCACAACTACTGAGCCTGCACTCTAGAACCTGTGAGCCACAACTACTGAGCCCGCATGCCACAACTACTGAAGCCCGCGTGGCTAGAGCCCGTGCTCTGCAACAAGAGAAGCCACCACAATAAGCCCGCGCACCGCAACGAAGAGTAGCCCCCGCTCTCTGTAACTAGAGAAAGCCCGCGCAGCAATGAAGACACAATGCAGCCAAAAATAAATAAATAAAATAAATAAATTTATAAAAATAAATAAAAATACTTAAACAGTTTTTCTATAACAATGAGAACTTTCTTCTCATTGACGTCATTCTAATTTTTTTTCAGTAATGTTTTCATGTATTTAGTACAGAGAAAACTTCCTAAGGAAATCTTCTTTGTTATTAAATAGCTTATATGAATTTATTATTATATAGATAATAAGATATAATTATCTGTAATAATTATAAAGCCTTTATTTACTATGTGTCAGACACTGTTCTAAGTGCTTTGCACATATTGTCTTATCCACTCCTCAAAACCCTTTATTAGATAGGTACTATTTTTATACCCATTTTATAGATGAGGAAACTGAGATACAAGAAGGTTAAGTAATTTACCTAAAGTCATCAAATAGTTTGACTGTGTCAGAGCCTGGATTCAAACATTGCAAATCTGTGCCAGAGTATGCTATCTCATCTAAAGCATGTTGAATAATAATCCCGGCACTGTGTGGGTAACAGAGGAGCATTTCAGAGTGAAGTCCTAGAGATTGGTGAAAACTTGAAAGACTGGCCAAGAAGAGAAAGACATCCATTCAGGTCCAGAAAGGCAGCTCCCTGAGCAGCTCTCATTGTTCTTTCAGGTTTGGTTACACTACTATTTCTGTATCAGCAGTAGCCTATCAATATTGTCTCTTAAAGTAAACCAAGCTTTGTACAAACACAGAAGGTATGTAATATGTGGTCCCTCATAAGAGGCTATTCACAAACGGAGTAAGTACTAGTGGCAGGGAAAGGAATAACAAATTATGATCAAAAGTCCGATGCCTTAGAGAATAGCAGGCATGTGAGCTTTACTTCTTGGGAAACAGGTGTTCAGCTTCATGTTCCTCTGGCTTGGTGAAGTGGCAGGTGAGGACTACAGGGATTCATGGGCAGGTCACTGTTTGCGCAGGCCCCGGATGCTGAAGCTGTGGCCCCTGGGCTCTCTCGGGCCTATTTCCATATCCTGTGCTCCCTATTGTGAGAGATGGAGCTGCTTCCTTTCCCACCCCCAAAACAGTTACTAATGGGCAAATTAACAGGCTAGAAGAGTAGATAGATGAGAATAAGGTTGATGTACTTAAAATAGCAACTATGCCCTTTTATCTACGGCGCCTTCAAACTATGATGATAGAGGAGTAAAGGAAAATATGTCTTTAATACCTCAATGGATAAAACATGTATTTATATCTCCCTCAGTGGAAGATTTTTCAGACTGTGTTTCCCAGAGAGCTTAAATCATCTTCTGTGGAGTGATGTGTTATTCATACTGCATTGTGAAAGGGCAGTCACAGGAAGTTACACTGAATCGCACTTTATAGTTGGGAAAACTAATGTGGAGAGAGATGCTCCACGTGAGGCAGAGGTGCTGACCGGGGGGAGTGAATCTTGAACTTTATATCTTAGATTGTGCTTACTTAGGCTCCTGTCATTTTACCTAAAAAAATATGACATACACACATGGAACATCCAGGAGCTATGAAGAGCTTTAACCACTGGTTTTTAAGACATTTAAGACACATGAAATGTGACCTTGAACATAGCTGCTTGTGGTTCCCCGAGTTCATAAAAGGGTGGTTTTCCAGTGGCCATTTCAATGATCGTGCAGCCCAAAGACCAAATGTCTGCTGCTTTCCCGTAGCCTCTGGGTCCTTTATCTATTATTTCTGGTGCCATATACTGAAGGGTACCTGCACATAATTCAAACACAGTTACACTTTAAAAAGAGAAAACAGATGAACACCTAATGACAGTTTCAATTTCTTTATAGAAATAAGGTAACTTTAAAAGCATGATTCGGAAAAAAAAAAAAAAGCATGATTCGGGTCTTAATAGCTCATCTTCTTTGAATTCCAGTTTTTTCTGCTGTTAATAAAAGGGGAAATAGCAGTTTTCATAATGGATTTCATTGGTGACATAAAAATAGCTTACTAATATTATCTGTTTACGAATAGATACTTTCTCCTCTCCTAGATAGTTGATTATAATTGAGGCATCATTTCATTGGGACCTCTTAGAAACTTCTAACAATCATTTGAGAATAACAGAAAATATATCAACACACATTTTTCTGCAATCAGTTTTTCAAATACATGAAGACTCCCTTTATGTATACTTCTAATCTTTTCCAGGAAAAATTTAGGTCATTCATCCATTTCCTTAGTCTGTTATTTCTCAATTTCTGATTGAATGCTCAGTTATTCTGTTTTCATTCTCATTTCTTAATCATGAAAGCATGAAGATTCTGAAAGTCACTGTTAAAAATAATGTAAATAGTTTTGGGTGTACGTTATTCTGTAAATCTAACATACGTGGCTTCTGCTGTGAGCCTGTGGTCCATGGATAACAGATTAATGGGTCAAAGACAGGTCATGAGCCATCAGTATAGACAAATCACCAGAGTTTAGAAGAATAGAAAGAAAAACAGAGGAGATTTAAAAGGCTTCATGGAATCAGAGAGTCGAAGAGTGTGGTATGACGCAAAGAGCATTAAGTGGGGGCCAAGAACCCCGGTTCTAGTTCTGGCTTCGTATATCCCAAGTGAACACTCAATCGCAATTGTCTCATCGGCTCAAACTAGAGGCTAAATTTATACGTCTAACCTGGAGTGATTTCTCAAAGTCCAGCAATGAGTCAGGAGTGCGAACAGGAACAGATAATTGCATATCCCCGGCTTCTGATGTACTCATGCAAATGATAGAATCAGCAAACAGGAACCCATCCAAGATGCCATAATGAATTATTTCAAGTTCTGAGGCATTTGCCAAAAGAGCCACTTCAGTATTTTCTGATTCATAACCAAAGTGACAGACATTTTGATAAATACAGGCAACACCTTTTATGAATGCTCCATGCCTGATTTATAGGTGAAAACTGCTACACAAATTTCCTCTAAACAGTTCCTATAAAATCCACTATGAAAGGCTAGAAACTGGCTGTGTTTATAAAAATAAGGAAAAGTATATTATTTTTGTCACATATTGTCATTTTGCCAGGTTTATCTTCCAGACCTCATCATTACATGACAGTAGCTCATGTTCACAGTCATACACGACTCCACATGTCTGCTCTCAGCTTAAATCAGTAACGTTATTGGAGGAAAGCATTTCTCCTGGCGAAGGATAAGGTAACCACGCTCTTCAAATCACTACCCTTAGGAGAAAACTGTTATGATTTCTCTTCATTGATAGCTTCCCCCAAAGTGATCATTTTTTACAATGTAAATAAAATCAAGTGATTGTTTAGAAAATATGTGTTGAAGTCTACCACTCTTTTTTTATCTCTGGATCTAAAATAGACTTAATGAAAGAATTTAAGCTGTACTAATATCTCGGTAGGAATTACAATTGACCAAAAATATAGTGAATTTTAAAAATTGGACAATTCAAGTAATATCTTAATAATAAATTATGCAATGTTTTTATTCACAGGTAATATTTCAAAGAGCAATATCTGCCAATTGTGTTTAATTATCCCCCATCGAGCAAGTGCCAAAAAAAGCAGGCTTAGCCATGTGTTCCTATCTGCTCTCCTTACTCCACAAGCACATGACACAATATTTTATATAAAGAGATTTATAGAGTTGGATAATGAAGATCAAGCCAATCTGAACATTAGCCCAAGGAAAACAAGTGAGAGTATTAACTGTAAAACCCATAGCTCATATATCTTCATTAAAATAAAAAATTACTTTAAAATAATCTGTTTTAGAATTTCTTTGCCACTGCAACCACCCAGGAGCCACTACAAGTTAGTGGTTAAAAGCTTAAACTTTGATGTCACACTACATCCACTCATTCATTTAGCAGATCTATACTGAGGGTCTACTATGGGCCAGGCACTTAGAATATAGCAGTGGCTGAAACAGGCAAAAATCCCTGGGCTTGTACAGCTTACATTTTTGCAGTGGGAGACAGACAATAAACTATAGTACAATAGATAAATTATATAAATGTTAGTAAGTGATGTGTTAAGATAAAAAAAAAAAAAAAAAAAAGCAGGGGATGAGGATCGGAAGTGCCCAGGAAAGGGCTGCCATGGAAACAGGGCACTCACAGGCCTCACTGAGATGACATCTGAGTTAAGGCTGGAAGGAGGTGAGGGACTTAGCCAGGCAGAGAGTTGGGAGAAGAGTGTTATAGAAGGAAAAGCATGTGCAAAGGCCCTGAAGCAGGACCCCGCCTGGTGTAATGAAGGAAGTGCAGGAAGGCCTATACAAGGTGGGAAGGGTAGGAAGTGGGTCTAAAATGTAATGGACTCCGAGTAGGTCTGAGCCTTGTTCATCATTGTAAGGACTTTGGTGTCTATTTACTCAAAAAATAGAAAGCCATTGAGGTCTTTGAGTGATAGGGCTTGATTTATGTTTTTACAGGATTGCTCTGGCTGTGGTGTTGAGGGAAGACAGTAGGGGCAAGAGTGGAAGCAGGGAGAACAGGCTATTGAGGTCATGCAGGGGAGGTGGGAGCTGTGGAAGGAGGGAGGAGCTGGTCCAAATTTGGACACATTTTGAAGGCAGAGCCAATAGGTTTCCTTGGTGGATTGAGTTGAAGCATGAGAAAAGAGAGGCGCCGTGGATAACTCTAAGTTTGGAGTGGCCAATCGAGACAGAGAAGAGGGTGGGTGGAACAGGTTTCGGGAGAAGCTGATTCATTCCATTTGGCATGTTAAGTCTAGTTGAATTGCAGCTCTTTTCGTTACTAGATTTGTGACCTCAGGCAAGTTACTTAACCTCTTTGAACCTTAATTTTCTCACCATAGACTGGGAAAATGATACCTAAGGATTAGGGTTGATACATGAATTTCAATGAAATAACATGGAATGCAATTAACAGGGATGCAGTAAGCGCCCCACAGGGAGTAGTTGCTGCCGCCCTCCCTCTCACCAAATCACTAAGAAGTCACACAGGTCACTGTCTTTCAACTCAGTTCATCAGAGGTTGCCTATACCTGTGCCTTGGCCAGCGCTGAGTTAGTGCTGTGAGGCCTGCACACCCCAGGCCCTCGTGATCAGCGCTGGAGACAGACCCACGCATATGTGTCACACACATCACATCATGTGAGGTCAGTGCAAGAAGTCCAAGCAAAGGGGTCCTGGAGGACTGCTTTACTACAACTTCTCTGGCGATTTAAAAAAAAATGTGTTAAAGATAAGCAGCAGATAGTAAATTAACACCTTGCCCAAATCAAGAGCCTGAAAGTAAGGATTTTCTTTGCAGAAATTACTGAGTCTTGGCAGCATCTAAAGTGACTCTTGCCAAATGGAGGGAGTATGAGGAAGAGAAATGTAAATATATTTAAAGTTGCTAGAAGGATGAAATTTATTTTGTTCAAAAAAATACATTCTAAATGTGTTTAATTCTGTGCCCTGAAATACCCACTGCCATTGAGAGTAGGAATGGGGTCAGAGAATTTGCTGATTGAATGTTCTGAGGAGAAGCCTTATAGACTTTCTCTCTCTCTTCCTTTCCCCTTTCCATGCTTCCAGAACAGATTCTTCAGCAAGGTGGAGAAAAAGATGGACTGGAGCAAGAAGATCAAAGCAAAGAACAAGGGGTGGATTAAAAATCTGAGTTCTATCATTTACAAACACTTGTGACTTCCGGGTATGAAGTCCCTTCTCTCTCTCAATTTCTTCATCTGCAAAATGGAGGCCATGCCACCTCCTCACAGAATTCAGAAAGGGGGACATCTGGCCATTTTGCTTTATATTAGACCAAAGATAATTCATTATCTTTTTTTTTTTGTTTTTTTGGCCACGCCATGCCACTTGCGGGGTCTTAGTTCCCCGACCAGGGATTGAACCCGGGGCCAAAGCAGTGGAAGCGCTGGGTCCTAACCACTAGACCGCCAGGGAATTCCCAATAACAAGAACTTAACATTTCATGAGAATCAGCAGAATAATGGAGTGCTAAAAGCTTGGAGTGGAGAGCAGGGTTGGAGTTCCAGATGCCCTCCCCATAACTGTTGGGCAGTCAATCTCTCTGAGCCTCTGTTTCCTCTTGGCTACTGTCACCTTTTTGGAAATCACTTTGTCTCCACCCTCTCAGGATTTTGCTCCAGCGGCAGCTCAGTAGCTGCACTGCCTAATTTCTCAGGAAAGCTTTCTCCCCACCCTGCTTCTGAGTTAGTGAGTCACTTCCTTTTTCTGAATTGAAATCTTAGTTATTTATGTGCTGTGTAGGGGAATAGACCACAGGGAGTAAACAGATTAGGAAAGAGGGAACGCATAGTCCAAATGGGAAATGATTAAAGTATAAGTAAGAATCACTGAGAGGCTGGGCTAAAGAAACGTTAAAAAAAGGAATCTTGTTGGGATTATAGTGGTTGTAGACCAACCAGGAGAGAAGTAACGACATGAAAAGAAAAACAAATAACAAATTGAGAGTTAAAAAAAAAATCTTCAGCGGCATTAAGCAGGAGACTGAGCGAGTCATATAAATACGAGGTAAGAAATGGGCCAGATCAAATTCTCTATAACATTTTTCAGGGCATCAAAAGATATCAACATTAATGTTGGTGAGAACACAGACTAAATTTACCTCTCACATTATGCTCAAATGCAGCCAATTATTTCTTTAATTACATAAGGTCTCTATCATCATTGCAAAAACATACCAGTAAAAGTTTCAGTACATGGATTTATGCCAGCAAGCCTCTTTGATGTCCCGAAATCAGAGATCTTGAGAACACCGCTATAGGTATTAATCAACACATTGTCACCCTAGAGAAGAGAGAATTTTAATCAAAAATGTTATCTTTCTTCCAATATTGTTTGTTGTTGGCTTGAAAGTCTAGTAAGTAAAGGTGTCCTTACAGCAAAAAGGACACTGATTCTATACTCTTCCTTAATAGTTAATCTCAGTAGTGAATTCTTGACACCACCTTCGTTTACATATTATCAGTTCACAATATGCTACTCAGGTCACAAGGTCAAACGAGGTTTACAGATAGTAGGGGCTATTTGTGTGTGATATGGGTATGATAAGTTAACGATATTTATAACTTCTCAATCACTTTACTTTCTTTTCTATGTTGTTTTACTTCTTTTCCTGGACTATTTAGGGGCAGCACAAATAAATGGGTATTTGGGTTGGTTTTAGGGTAGTAAGATTAACTTACTTTCAATAGTCCAGACTTTGTCATAAATTTACTAGTTCTGAATTTTCCCTTTTTAAGGAGAATTGCAAAAATTATCTAATTTTAGTTCAACGCATGAGTATATGATACTTGTGAGAAGTGGGGATTTTATTTTTTCCTTCTAACTATTCATCCATTAATTGAACAAATATTTACTGAGTAGCAAGGATACAAAGATTAACCAGCCTGTAAGCCTCTTGGGAGCGAGGACCATGTCCTGTTTAACTTTGTTCTGCTGAGCCACCCCCACAGGGCACCTGAAACAGGGCCAGGCATAGCGTGGAAACTGAATCTTTTTTGGTTGAACATGGTTAAGGGGTTTATTCCTTGAGTAGAAGAGATAAGACATGAATATCAATAACTGACTCAGGGCAGAGTGCTGTTTCTAGGATTTATTTATCATTCCAAATTAATACCCACAAGACAATATGACTTTTGCAAATAAAACAATTACTCATCAGGCAACTTACGAGAATGAATCCTAGTTCATCCTACCTTTATATCCCGGTGAACTATCTGATTGTCATGGAGGTATTTTAATCCTTCCAGTATTTGCTTGGTATAAAAGCCAATTGTTTGCTCGTTGTCTTTCAGTGGGCCCCATTTGGAACGAAGGAGAGCAGAAAGACTTCCTGTAAGTAGGGAGAAACAGTGGATAAAATCTTATCCAAATGAATTCTTTAAAGCACGTTAATAATGTAACATGAATTTAAGCTAACATTTATTGGTTATTAACAGTGGCCCGGGTACTATACTAGATACAGTACTTGGGCTCAGATATAAATAGGAAAGTGTCCCTGCTCTGAAGATGGTCATTATCAAATACAGTCAAAGACCACTCAGTTTGCTAACCTTAATCCAAGTCACGATGATTGATACAAAAACAGTTCTGATACTTATTTATTGTCCCCGAATAAACTGTAAGGTAATGTCATATGTCAAATTTTTCTGTACATTTAGACAAATTAAGACCTGTAAACTAGTAAATCCCATTCAATTTTACTCCTCTTCAAGGCCCTAGAAACATATTTTTTAAAGTAAGTTGTTTTCTGAGGTTTTCCTATACTTCATTTATTTATTTATTTTTATTGAGATATAGTTGATGTACCATATTATATGTTTCAGGTGTACAACATAGTGATTCATAATTTTTAAAGGTTATATTCCATTTATAGTTATTATAAAATATTGGCTATAATCCCTGTGTGGTACAATATATCCTTGTAGCTTATTTATACATAGTAGAAACTTAACACATTTTAAAGAAAAAAACCCATCTCTTACCCCCTGGGACCTGCTCCATGAAGATTTTAATGAAACCATTCTCACTGAAAGAGCCCAGATACTGAACAATATTTTTGTGCTTCAGATGCTTATGCAGTGCTATTTCTTCATGTAGGGGCTGGGAGTATCTGAAAGACATGCAAATGCCAGTGAGCTAATTTTGTAGCCAGACTTTTGTGTATAAATTTAAGCAATACAAATGGAAAATCCCCATATATGAAATCAAATATGACCATCTAAGGCCTTTATTTCTCATCACATAAATTCTGTAAAGTTGGAGCCCTGGTAGGGTCTAAGGGGAAATGTGCCAGGTACTGTTCTACGTCTTCTGTATATATTAACTCATTTCTCACAACAAGCCCATGAGAAGGTACTACTAAGATGCCCATGTTACAGATAAGGAAATTGATTCACAGAGAGGATAACTAACCTGCCCAAGGTCTCAAAGCTTAGTAAGTGAAAGAGCTAAGATTTGAACCCAGGAAAACTGAAATCATCCACACAACTCACTGTCCACATTAACACGACCTTCTATTCCATTGGCTTCATAAGTTTATTATTCCAGGAGATTCTTGCTCAGGAAGATAAAAATTACAAATAATTTTAATATTCATTCCAGAACTTACTGGAAGGCCCAGCAGCTCTTCAGTAGAAAACATAAAACCATTTATATGCCAAGCCTCCTTGATTCTATTCTATTCAATTCTATTCTATCATAATTTTTTTACCCAATCCTAACTGAGCCTCCATACTGAAAGACCAGTTTTAGACCAGACCTCAAAATCATGTACTTGGTATATACTGCTTTATCAAATTATAAGATGAAAGTGTTTTGTATTTCTGGAACAGACAGAACAACACTTTTTTTTTTTTTAATTTTTATTGGAGTATAGCTGCCTTATAATATTTGTGTTAGTGTCTACTGTACAGCAAAGTGAATCAGCTATACGTATACATATATCCCCTCTTTTTTGGATTTCCTTCCCATTTAGGTCACCACAGAGCACGGAGTAGAGTTCCCTGTGCTATACAGTAGGTTCTCATTTGTTACCTATTTTATATATAATATCAGTAGTGTATAGATGTCAATCCCAATCTCCCAATTCATTCCCCGCTTCCCCTTTGGTACCCATACATTTTTTTTTGAATTTTATTTATTTTTTATACAGCAAGTTCTTAGTAGTTATCTATTTTATACATATTAGTGTATACATGTCAATCCCTATCTCCCAATTCATCCCACCCCCCTCCCCCCACCCTCCACTTTCTCCCCTTGGTGTCCATATGTTTGTTCTCTGCATCTGTGTCTCTGTTTCTGCTTTGTAAATAAGATTATCATACAGAGTGAAGTCAGAAAGAGAAAAACAAATATCATATATTAACGCATATATGTGGAATCAGAACAACACTTTTGATGATTATCTGAAGTACTATGAAGTTTGTAGGCTCTTAACAATCCTGAATATTAATATATCATCATATATTATATTAATATAATTATTGTATAACTAACTGTGGTAGGATGTCAGCATAAAGAGAGACTCAAAGCTATTCCCTAATTTTTTTCTGTTGTACAATGGAGGCTACAGGTATGAAAGGCATTAACCACTAAAACATAAAATACATGCTGCCTCGTAATTTGCTTCAGTTCCACGTGTAAGAAATGCTCAGATCTTATAATGGCAAATCCATATAAGCAGAATGGATTTTTCTGAATGCCAGTAAGAATACTAGAATCAGTTAGTATTGAATAATATATTAGTAGGTTACAAAAAACCCAAATTCATTTAATTAATTAATTTTAAAAATTTATTTATTTACTTATTTATTTATTGGCCATGCCGCCAAGCTTGTGGGATCTTAGTTCCCTGACCAGGGATTGAACCCAGGCCCTGGCAGTGAAAGCGCTGAGTCCTAACCACTGGACCGCCAGGGAATTCCTGCAAATTCATTTAATTTAAACAAACTTTTATATTCTGTGAAATATTACTCAGAAAGCTGCCAACAACAACAAAAAATTGACTTGTATATTAGATCTTTTACTAATTTTAGTTTTCTTTAGAATTGCTCTAGGAACTAAAGGCTGGTATTAAACTAAACCCCTTAACAAGGTATCAACTAGGGACAACACCATTTTGATTATTGCTTGAATGAGTTAACACAAGAAATACCAGTGTTACCAAGAAGATCCTTAGGTAATGACTCTCAACTATGAAGACATTTACAAGTTACTTTTTCCATGGAGTTTAAAACAATCTATTAACACTAGTTACTAAGATTGCTCTTGATATGCATGAAATAAAATAGTGGCAATATTGGGCCAATTCTATAGATTTGGTAGATCAAGATGACTAAATTATCTGAAGCAAGAGGCTAACTCAGTTTATGATAATTAAAGGGCTCCCACCCCTGACACTCTATTAAATATCAATCATAAATGTTTAAATATAAGATCCTGGAGAAACAAATGTACTACACACACTCCTCCTTATGTAACCAAAGGATAGCTCAAAAGTTACAATAATAGTCAGGATTCATCCTGGCTAAGAATAAGAACTTTTCTCCAATATGGAAATGATTAGTAACACCTAGCAATTCTCACTAAATGTAAGTGAAAGTTTAAGTATCAAGCACTCAATTAGCATGAAATTATAATTTGTTCAGGTCAATAAGCAATGTTTGTCTACAGGAATTACAAGAAAATCCTGTTTCTTCTCAATTAGCTGTGACAATGGAAAGAAGAAATGGTACAGATAGAGATACCTGCATTTAGCTTTGAAAAATTATTAAATCATATGTGTCTCCAGAGCACCTCTGCTGAGTCATATTCCCACTACAACCATCCAAAGCAGTGGTTCCCAACCTCGGCTGGACATTTGCATCTCCCGGAAGGATTTCTAAAAATATCAATGCCCACGACCCACCCCAGAATTCTGAGGGGTAGGGCCTGAGTATCAGTATCAGTAAAGTTCCCCAGATGGCTCTAATATACAGCTGGGTGGAAATACCTGATCTAAGTTAATAGTTGAGGGGTGTGTAGAATGTTAGCGGAAGCCAACCTGAGATGAACAACTAGCTGGGACAGATTATGAGAGTGTCCTTAAAATGCACCAGCTCGCTCTTACGACGACTCTGACGCTCTAACAAAGCATTTTTAGAGTGTGAGGGAAACACAGAAGAAGCTGTTTTTGTTGCTATGATCCTTCACTATACAGATGGCAGTGGTTAGTATATGCTGGATTATGCATTATTCATACCCATTCTACCATCTTAGCAATTATCCTTTGTAACTGCTATCTTGTTAATAGCAACCTGAAAAAACCTCTCCAGGTCACAAAGGTGGAAATACCTTTGTGTGCTGTATCTCACAATAACATGATAGACTTCACTGCAATCTTCTTTTAGAGGTAACAAAAAGATGTCCCACACTAGCTGTTCAAGAGAAGGGCTTGTCATGCCAAGTATTTTCAAACAACCCATGTTATATCAAATGGATCTTTATTGGTGTTGGTGTACTCTGTGTGTGCACAGTGGCAGCTGAATAAACTTAAGCTACAAAGATAGTTTTAAAAGTGGTTTCCTTCCAAGTACCTACTTAAATTTATCTGGTGGTGGGAAAGGAGGTGATGTTGCTGCAGATTAGTGAGTTTGCTGCAGCAATTTGATAGTGACAAACCTTTAACATTCTGTATTGCTTAAAAATCCACTCTATGTATATAATACTTAAGAACCTATAGGAAGGAATATTTAACAAAAATTTTAATATGACAAATTTATGTATATTCCCTTAGGTATTTAATGAATAGTTTCTATCACCATCACGTAAGAATTCACATATATATGTCTCATGAACTAACCAAGGGGAAACTGCAAAAATACCACAGAAAACATAAAATTGAATTTACTGTCTGCCTATCTAATATCCGTTCTTCCCTCTTTCTATGATCTTGTTTGGAGAAACAACTGGCCAACTTAAAATCTACGGAGTTTCTAGCCTCCTTTGTAGTTACGGGTGTCCACTTTTGGCCAATGAAACAGAGATGAAAGTATGTTGGACATTTCTGAGAAAATTTGTTTTCCTTTTTCCTCTTCCTGCTTGGAATGCAGATATGGATGCTGAAGGCAGAGTGGCCACTTGTCACAGTCATGCACCAAGGATGGAGACTAAGTATGGAGAAGCAGAAAGAGAGCTGAGGCCTAGGACACTGGATGCATGGGAAAGAAGGGTGTCTTTTTCAGATTGGGGTAATCAGAGAAGGCGTCTCTGAGGGCCTGAGAATTGAATTGGGACCTAACTGATGAAAATGAGGCAATCCTGCCAAAATCTGGGGACTGAGCCTTGGTGGGCCTGATAGACAGAGAGAGGACAGCGTGGCTGCAATAGAGAAGGTGAGGCCCCAGAGGGAGGCAGACGTCTATGCTAAGGGTTCTGGGCTTTACACTGGTTACATGAGAATCCACTGAAGGTTTTAAGTGGTAGTGACACGATGTGATTTCAACTTGAGAACGATCTCTGTGCCTTCTCTGAGGAAGGGTGGAGTAGGAGTGGAGGAAAGAGTGAAGTGATCTTGGAGAGCCAGCAGTGAGAGGGCTTGAAGAGATCTTAGTTCTCCACCCAGAAGTCGAACCTGGGTAGCCTGGATGAAAACCAGGAATCCTAGCTGCTAGCCCACCAGGGGCTAGAGGCTAAAGCAAAGTTCCCCTGGTTCTTGTCCCCGTTTGAAAGCAAGAATGTTTCAAGGAGGCAAAAACTGTATAACAGGTACAAAGTTTATTATTAGAGACACAGCACAACAAGTGGGAGAGCACACTAAGAAACCATTTATTTATTTAAGACAGAAGCAAGGCAGAAATACACACCCAGAGAGAAAGGGTACAGGCGTCCTCTCTAAAGAGGAGGAGCGCAGTAAAGAGGTGATTTAAATCACTTATATAGGACAGTCCTTCCGGGTCCTTGTTTACCTCTGGCCAATTATCTTGCTTCTTTTTTTACACCTGACCTGTTCCCCAACATGCATGCACAACGTTTTGCTAAGATGGATTCCCCTGCAGAGGCCTGTGGGTGCATGTCTACACTTATTATGGGGTGGTGCCCCCTCCCTTTTTGACCCCCAAGGAGGCTTCCTGTGCATGTGCAGACAGGGAAGTTTTCCTTGACCTTAGGAGTGGTCATCTTATCTCTTTACCTCAGCAGAGTTCAGCTCCAGCCACCAATTTTGTCCTTGGAGTGTCTAGGGAAAACAAGGCTTCAATTTTACTCCACTTGACAAACACCAGCTGTCCAGCCCAGGGGCCCATCTATCTCCTACCTCAAATGCAGAGACTAGTTATGAATCAGTTGCAGTAAGGAGTCTGGGTGGGAAACCCGAAGGCTTAGACTGGTGATGGGAAAGAGTGGAAAAATTCAGAAAACATTAGAGGTTGAGACAACAGTAGAACTTATGATGGAGTAATGTAAACCAAGACAGAGAGGAATCCAAATGAATTCTAGTAGCCTCAACACCTGGATGGGTGGGGTGAGATTAACTGAGACAGGGAATCCTGCAGGTCAAGTACATTTGAGGGTAAAAAATCCACGGTTCAGCTTGGGCCATGTGAACCTCGAGGTGCCTTTTAGATTTACAAGTGGAGAGGTTGGGTAAACACAGGAGTGTCCTTTCTGAAGAAAGCCGATCATGTGACTGTACCATGGTGGCCAAATACCGTGAACTTGAGGGGAAGCCAAAATAAGTCCATGATGTAGCCCAGCATTGAAGTTTGGCCGAATAAGAAATATTGTAACAAGAGACTCAATCCAATTCTCTCTCTTTCAGAGTCTGAATCCACAACATGTAGAAAATGTAAATAATTGATTGTAGGAGCAGCTACCTTACAAAGAGAAGCCATAAGAAAAGCTATGAGGCAGCAGAAATCATGAGATTGAGAGAAGAGAGAATTGTTGTTTGGAGAAACAAATGGTAGGACAGAGCACTGGAGCAGAGAGCAACAGATAACCCTGCCACCACAGCTGTTCTGCTCCCTGCACAACTTTCTTGTTCCTAAAAACCATTCCATTTTCCTCAAGGCCCCATTATGTGTGGTTCAAACCATTTCCTCAAATATTTCTTCTCCTTCTCTTTTCTTTCTGGTATTCCCTTTAGGTATGTCACACCTTTTGTAGTCATCCCACAGTTCTTGGATGTTCTGTTCAATTTTTTCAGTCTTTTTCTCTCTTTGCTTATCAGTTTTGAATGTTTCTATCGACATCTCATTTCTGAGATGTCGATAGAACAACTCATTTCTGTTACAGTGTTTTTCACCTCTAGCATTTCTTTTTCATTCTTTCTTAGCATTTCTATCTCTCCACTTACATTGACATCTGTTCTTGAATGTTTTCTACTTTTTTCAGTAGAGCCCTTAGCATATTAATCACAGTTGTTTTAAATTTGCCAGTCTGATAATTCCAACATCCCTGTCATATCTGAATCTGGTTCTAATGCTTGCTCTGTGTCTTCAAACTGTATTTGTTGCCTTTTAGTATGCTTTGTAAAAAAAAACCAAAACAAACAAACAAAAGAAGCTGTGGAAAGCTGGACATGATGTATTAGGTAAAAAGAACTCTGCTAAATAGATCTTTAGTGGTATGGTGGTGAGGCGTGGGGTGAGGGGAAGCATTGTTCTATGGTTTTGTGAATTAGTCTCTGTCTTTTAGTGAGCCTGCACTGCTGGGCTGTGAACTTCACAAATGTTTCTCAGTCCCCGCTTCGGTGGAATAGGATGGCTAGAGTGGCCTGGGGTTGGGCACGTCTCTTCCCCTAGGTTAGTTAGGCTCTGAGGACACAGAGTTTAGGCTTTGGTAGAATAGTTTCTCTTGAGGGCAGGCCTCGTTAAGAACAGGTGTATTTCCAAATGGTTATTTCCCCTCTACCTCTGCCGGAAGCCTGGGGAAGGGGACCTTCTCTGACATTCTTTGTGAGGATCTGATAGGGCTTCTGCCCTACAACTGTGTCTCCAATGTGGGGGGTGGTGGTTTGTCCTGTGACGTCGCTTTTCCAATGGCTCGGAAAAAGTAGAGTTGTTGATTTCTCAGTTTGTCTAGCTTTCCACTTGATGTTTAGGATGGATTGCTGACTTCCAACGTCATTACATGTCTGACCAGAAATTGGAACCTCTGGTTCAAACCATTTCTGCTGGTGCTTATTCCCCATCTATCCAGATAATAAACCAACCATGATCCAATATAACCTGAGCCCAACACACACAGGACTATTCTCTTCTCTTCTCTTTGAAAGTCCTGTCCTTGTTACCTCAGAGATGCCATCCTTCCCCACCAAAGTGTTGTGCTTGAATCACTGAATGATGCAGCAGCTAAACCTCAGAGGGGGCTAATTAAAGCCATGGAGTTTTCAGACAGAGTTTCGTTAATTAGAATATTACCAAAATATTTTTTAAAATGCTATTAACAACCGAAATACCTTAGAAAACAGCTTTCATTAGTCACAATTACTGTACCTGCTATCTCTCTCTGGGATTTCCTTAATGGCGATTCTGACTTGGTTGCTCAGATCTCGACCTGCATAAACTATCCCATAAGTGCCTTTTCCTAAAACGACTCTGTCACCATTTTCGTCATATTCATAGTCATACTACAAAAGGAAAAAGGGGGAGAGAAGATTGAAAATTAGTTGCCGTCCACATTTTAAACATCAACTTTTTCCAAGAGCATTTTTCCTTATTTTATCAAATGGCTTTTACAAGGGAAAGAATAAGACGAAGTTCAAAGCAACAGCTTCAAGAACCAAAAAACAGACTCAACACAGAGCATAGTGTGTTCATATTTTCACAACTGTTATGAATAAAGGGGGGACTATGTATTTAAATCCATAAAGGTGCTTCTCCAAAAGCCCACTTGGATTTTTTTTACCCACTGAATCCTGGTTTTCATTGATTCTGGAGATGAGTATGATTAGCATCCGTGTCTATCAATAGCTATCACATCTCATTAACCTTTCTTTTGTTTTTCAGCTTTTGGTACTATGAAAGTATTTCACTCTCTGCCAGGAGAATAAAACCACTGAAAGGCTTTGCTTAAGAGGAAAATTTTGAGGTCCTACTGGTTGACAATAATAAAGTAAGGATTATTTGTACTTCAGCCCCGATTCCCAATTCCCCAAGATTAAAAAACATTTTAAAAATAAAAAATGAAGGAAAATTTTCAGTTTTGATGTAAAAAGGAAATATTTACAGCCCTAAACCCCAAAGTGTCAAGCGTGTCAGTTGAATACGGAAAATGGATCAAATGAAAGGGGTGTAGCGACATTTGGTAGGGACCTTCTCAGACCTGAAGGTGTCACCCGGAAAGGCACATCTTTTGTTGTGAACTTAAACTACAGGATTCAGGGTCATCAAATGATCAAGCCAAGTGTCTGTAGAAACCCAATGTAAAACTACAAACCAGCAGGAGAGACCATAAGCACAAGCTCCTTCTTTTGTCTACATTTTGCTAGCGTATAAAACTGGCAGCACATAGCTAGGTTCAACTCATTGAAGGGTTTGAGTTAGCCATTAAAAAAAAAAAACCTGATTTCTAACATTCATAAACCTGCAAAGTTAACTTTAACACAAAAAAATAATCCAAAAGAGGATAATGATCATGGATTTTGACAGTCACTAACAACATAGCCTTAAAATATACAGAGCTGACAAAATTACAGAGAAAAATAGACAAATATAAACCACAATAGGTTTTAATAGAACTCTTTTAGAAACCAATATATCTAGCAGACATATTCAAAATAGAGACCCTAATGGCACAAATAACAAGTATGGTATAACAAACACAGAGAGAACCCTGTATCCAGATATAAATTCCTTTTGTACACATATGAAAAATATAGAATAATTAGTCACATATTAATCCACAAAGAAAATTTCGACAAATTTCAAAGAATAGCTATCATAAAAACCATGATCTTTGACTACAAGATATTAAAAATAAGACAGCCAAAAACTATGTTTAAAAACTATTACAGTTTAAAATTATCAAGGGATTAAAAAGTAAAAGATCATGGGGATTACAAAATAGTTGAAAAGAATGACAAGGAGATGAAAAATTTCATGGCTTTAAAGAATTGCATTAGATACAGCCACGATGGAGAACAGTATGGAGGTTCCATTAAAAACCTAAAAACAGAACTACCATACAACCCAGCAATCCCACTACTGGGCACATATGCTGAGAAAACCATAATTCAAAAAGAGTCATGTACCACAATGTTCATTGCAGCTGTATTTACAATAGCCAGGGCATGGAAGCAACCTAAATAGATAAAGCAACCTAAATGGATAAAGCAACCTGAATGGATAAAGAAGATGTGGCACATATATACAATGGAATATTATTCAGCCATAAAAAGAAACAAAATTGAGTTACTTGTAGTGAGGTGGATGGACCTAGAGACTGTCAAACAGAGTGAAGTAAGTCAGAAAGAGAAAAACAAACACTGTATGCTAACACATATATATGGAATCTTAAAAAAAAATGGTTCTGAAGAACCTAGGGGCAGGATAGGAATAAAGACGTAGACATAGGGAACGCACTTGAGGACACGAGGAGGGGGAAGGGTAAGCTGGGACAAAGTGAGAGAGTGGCATGGACATATATACACTACCAAATCTAAAATAGATAGCTAGTGGGAAACAGCCGCATAGCACAGGGAGATCAGCTTGGTGCTTTGTGTCCACCTAGAGGGGTGGGATAGGGAGGGTGGGAGGGAGATGCAAGAGGGAGGAGGTATGGGGATATATATATACATATAGCTGATTCACTTTGTTATAATGCAGAAACTAACACATCATTGTAAAACAATTATACTCCAATAAAGATGTTAAAAAAAAAAAGAATTGCATTAGAAAAGAAAAATTTTAAATGATCAAGTTAAGTGGTCAGTCAAGAAAATACAAAAAAGAAGAATATATTACTATCCAAAGACAGTAGAAGAAGAGTTTCTGGTTTTGGCAATACAGTAGGCTAGATACATGAAAATGTTGGACTTTCCTGGTGGCGCAGTGGTTAAGAATCTGCCTGCCAATGCAGGGGACACGGGTTCGATCCCTGGTCCGGGAAGATCCCACATGCCGTGGAGCAACTTAGTCCGTGCGCCACAACTACTGAGCCTGCGCTCTAGAGCCCATGAGCCACAACTACAGAGCCCGCATGCCACAACTACTGAAGCCCGTGCGCCTAGAGCCTGTGCTCCACACCATAATGAAGAGTAGTCCCTGCTCACCGCAACTAGAGAAAGCCCGCACGCAGCAATGAAGACCCAACGCAGCCAATAAATAAATAAATAAATAAATAAAATTTAAAAAAAAATTATCACCTAAAAAGGAAATGTTCCTGTCCAAAATACCTAGATAAAATAAAATACTTTTAATGCCTAGCCAGGCTTATAAAAGCATAAAGAAGACTTCAAGGAGCTAGAGATTAAGAGGAAAAGGAACACTAAAGGGATAATCACAAGAAATGATGTCCCTGCAGCCAAAGAGGTGGGGATGAGGGAAGGGCTTTCAGACTTATTAATCTAGGGCAGAGGTTGGCAAACACTTTCTGTAAACGGCCAGATATTGAATATTTTCAGATCTGTGAGCCATACGATCTCTGTGGGAGTGACTCAACTCTGCCACTGTAAATAGCCCAATCAAATGGGCATGGTTTTGTTCCAATAAGACTTTATTTACCAAGAGAAGTGGGGGGGCTGGATTTGGTCTTTGGGCTACAGTTTACCAACTCCTTATCTGAGACTTTGGTCTTAATGCTCGTTGGGGACAGGAAATGAAGCCTTGTGCCTATGCAAGGTGAAGAGCTGGAACACATAAAACCAGGGTCCTTGAGGACTATAACATGGTGAGATGGTAGATTAGAAAAAAGTCAGCCCACTGCACTGAGAAAGAAAAAGAAAGCTTGTCTGTCTTAGACTAAGCTCTGAGTTGACAAAAACAAGTCTTCTCTGAATACTTCCAACCACTGGCTGATCCTCATGCTGTCTGAAGTTCACGTTTACACTTATAATTAATACCCGTAATTGGTCTTGAGCCTGGGAAATCCCTGGAGTGACAACAGAAACAAAGCAAAACATTTAAAAGGAAAACTCCCTTAATACAGGCTATGCAGGATTCTCACTGATAATGCACCACTGAAATTGAGCTCACAATCCAAAATTTTAAAATATATAACGAAACAATTCACCATCAGTGAGTGTTGGCTGATTTGACAAATATCAATCCCTAAAATTTCACAAAGTAACAGAAACTGAAACTCTAAAATAAGTACATTTAACATAAAGATATAAAATAAGAAATCCAAAACATGAGAAAAGGATAAGACACTCTAAAAAAGGCCAGACAGATTTGAGACAGACTCAAACCTAACCTCCAGAAGTTGAGCCCTAAATAGGAAAAATAAAAATAAATTCACACTCAGATATGATATAGGGGAAACTACAAAATATGAAAGGCAAAGAGAAGATCATAAAAGGAAGGAGAGATAAAAAGGACAAATTACCTACAAAGGTAGGTAATCAGATTACTCGGTGAACTCTCTGGGGTATACATTCTCAACTTGAGAAACCACTGTCACAGAGGATGAGGAATATGGGGGCATATTGTTACCAGCTTGTTTATTTGTTTCCAATAGGTTTCCAAGCCTTGACAGAAGGCAATTGGGTTGTATTCTTTTGGGGAAAGCTATGCCCACATGCCAGGACCGGGTGAGCACTGGTCTCCCTGTTGTAGACCCTTCTTTGGCAGAGGGGAGAGGCCAAGCTCTGGAAGAGAGGTGTCTACTTTCCCAGTGGCAACACTGTACCCAATGTACAATAGAGAATACTCCTAGCTACCTAATATATGGCTGAAGGCTGTCTTAGACCAGAGGAGAAAACTAGATATGTTTACAGGATGAGAGACTAGGAAACAGGGATCATTTAGCAATTTCCCCACACTAGAAGATAAAACTCCAGCAAAGAGGCAGTAAACATAGTCCAAAAATTCCACTTGAAGGAGTCCAAGTCTCTACATCCAACTCCTGCAGCCCGGACTTCCACCATACTGTACCATACATGCTGGAAATCTACCAGCCAGGACCCAGGCCGGCAGGAGGCAGGACAGGGACCATCACCAAAGTAGCTCATCTTTGCCAGTGTGGCCTATCAAAGGGACGGAAACCTGTACACTGAACCTAGTATTACCACCACCTTACATTATTATAATGCACTATAATTAAAAGAAAAAAAAACAGCTTTCAATAACCTACCTCATTTGATGGTCATAATAAGGCTTTGTCATAGTAGGGAAGGTCTATGATTAGCTCCAATTTACAAATGATCAAAAGTATCTTCCGGAGGGTGGGAGGGAGGGAGACGCAAGAGAGAAGAGATATGGGAACACATGTATATGTATAACTGATTCACTTTGTTATAAAGCAGAAACTAACACACCATTGTAAAGCAATTACACTCCAATAAAGATGTTAAAAAAAAAAAAGAGAGGAAATCCTACATTTAAAAAAAAAAAAAAAAGTATCTTCCACTGAAAATATGTCAGAGCAGTGGTTTAAACCAGCTCAACAGGTTCCAAGTCTTCTGTTCTTTCTACTGCCAATGGTGAAGGAAAATCCTTTTACAGCATGAGAGCTGCATCTTAGCTCTTAGTTCTGTTTCCAAACACCAGTACTGTAAAAATGTTCCAGCACATTGTCAATACCCACTGAACACCCATTCGCTTATTCAAGCATACAGTAGACATCTCTTGGCCATCTTAGACTCCATTCTTCCCTTCTCCTTACTCCCCACATCAAACTGATTGCAAATGCCACCAGGTTAATCCTCACTGCTCTTGCCTCATTTCAGGCCTTCCTTGCTTCTGTACTAATTCTACAGACTCTTAACTGGCCTCCCTGTCTTCTCCTCTCTTGTTGCCCTGTTCCCTAATTCATTCTCCATTAAGTGGACAGTGAACTTTCCAAAGTTCAAAGTTCCAAAGTGAGCTTTCCATGTTCATACCACTGCCTCTGCTTTATTGGTTCCTCATGACTTTCTGGATGAAATCCAAACTCCTTAGCCTGGCATCAATGCCCTTCAGGACCTTATTGCTGCCTCTGTGTCTAACCTTCTATCTCATCAGTGTCCCCCCAAAATTCCCAGGGAGGTTCCACAGATCTTTGTGCCTTTACACATATGCGCTTTCTACCTAGGTAGTTCTGCCTTCAAAACAAGGAAGCTTTCTTGAACTGTCCACCTGACCCTCAAAAGCTGGGTTAGATTCTGGTCTGATATGCTTCCAAGGCCTTCTGCTCTCACTCGCTCACACTTTTTTCACTCTTCTCTCACCCAAATCTGCATTCCAGTCTGTACTCTGAGCTCTTTTTTTTTTTTTTTTAAGTGGGATGAATATCAGGAGTCCCACTTTTTTTTTAAATTAATTAATTAATTTATGGCCGTGTTGGGTCTTCGTTTCTGTGCGAGGGCTTTCTCTAGTTGTGGCAAGCGGGGGCCACTCTTCATCGCGGTGCGCGGGCCTCTCACTATCGCGGCCTCTCTTGTTGCGGAGCACAGGCTCCAGACGCGCAGGCTCAGTAATTGTGGCTCACGGGCCCAGCTGCTCTGCGGCATGTGGGATCTTCCCAGACCGGGGCTCGAACCCGTGTCCCCTGCATTGGCAGGCAGATTCTCAACCACTGTGCCACCAGGGAAGCCCTGTACTCTGAGCTCTTTGAGAACCAGGACTTTAATTTCTCTGTCCCTAGTCTTAGCCATATCTGGCTTGTAGTAGAGGCTCAGTGATTATTTGCTTAATTAATCAATCAGGCTATAAAAAAATTGATGAGAACCTTTTTAAAAACCAGGTGCCAAAACAAAACATTTAATGTTGCTATCCATTTATTTTTGATTGAAAGGAGCTTTGCCCCAGGGATACTTACTTAACGTAGAGAAGAATATATAAGCCTTGATGAAACTGCTCAAGTTTTAGTTTCCCTAAGGAATGTAAAGCATCAACAGACTATTCTTTTTTAAAAAAACAATATTAAGTATAGAAGTTGACTCCTGTTAAATGAAGCGGTCATAGTAAAAATCAAAAGGGCTTTCAATAAAACTGAAAACCGTTCCAATGGGGTAGTTGCCGCTTGGTTTCTCCTTCTTTTTTAACCCCTTTTTCCTATTCTTACAATATAGAGATATAAATTGAAAAAGCAGGCTTGAGAAAACTGCCCTGATCTACAAGAAGACAGAATTACCTATGTGATGGCCAGAAAAAGTAGAACAGAGCATTGGCCAAAAGCCAAGGGAAGGCAGGGTGTGTTAAATGACAAGTACGTAGAAACAGGCAGGTGGGGACAGGGGGAATTCAGTATTTTAAAAAATAAAAATAAAATTACACCGCTTATATAGCTCGCATTCTATTTCTACGGCAAAGGGTTAGCAAGTCAGGCTGTTGCTGAGGGAGACCACTGCATTCTGAAGCAGTGATAAGAACGCTTCTAGAATCAGCCCTCTCTTGCTGCCTGCCCACAACTGCCTAAACTGGCACTGGGAGGAGAATGAGTGTAGGAAGACAGTCCTGACAAGGCCAAACAACAAAGTGGTGACTCACTTAGTCCTTGCACCGTCCAGGGTAAAACAGCCACCTTCTAAAAAGCCATATGCACTTCCCCCGGCACTTGATTACCTTAGCTGAGTAGTCACCTCAAAGAGCCAAATGATAGCTTTGCTAATTTTCAGTCTGTATTGCCTTAGTAATATGTAAATGCTGAAAACATTAATAACTACATTAATTCATTTCATAATTAATGAAAACATGAATGTTACTAATAGCATTAATAGAATAGGAAAAACGCTGTAGGTACAAATATCTAATCTCATAGCTCTCTCCTCCCTCAGATCTTTACTCAGACCTTCCCTTCTCAAGGAGCCTTCCCTGGCTTCCTTGTCTAAAATTATACACCCTGTTTCACTGTAACTTCCTAAATCCTTCCCTGCTTAATTTTCCTCCTTTATACTGATCATTATCAAATATAGCATGTATTTCACTTATTTATTATCAGTCTTCCGTTATACTGTAAGCTCAGTGAAGACAGGGATTTTCTGTATTTTGTTCTCTGCTGGATCCCCAGCACCTAGAGAGTGCCTTCCACAGGCGTCCAATAAACATTTGTTGAGTGAATTGATAGAATCCACTTGGACCCACTAATGTGGTACCAAGATTATTTTAAGCTGAAAACATCTGAATAAATAGCAGCTGCAGAAAAAACCTTATCTAAACTTCTTTTGCTGACGTAAGCAAAGCCTCTTGAAAATACAGCTGCCATAATCCCCTCTCCAGGAGGTTTAGGACCACTTATACCTGGATAAGAAATTACTAAACCAAACCTTTTCAAAACTTTCAGTACCTTCCACTTGTTTCTCATTAGTTTCCCACCATGTTGCTTTCCCTTGAAGTCCTATTAAGAACTTTTCTTATTAAGATAAATAAACTCTTAACTCTAGTTGTTCAGGAATCACTTCTTTGCGTGTTCCCTCATACAGAAATAAACTTTGTCTTTTCTTCTGTAATCTGTCTTTCATCAGTTAATTTGCAGGCTCCCAATCACTGAACCTGAGGTGGTAGAGGAAAAAGTTTTTTTTCTCGCAACAGAATAAATGAATGAGTAACAAACTGATATTCTTATCATACAACACCGGAAGTGATAGCTTTTCTCAGGCAGTGCAGTAACTGTGGATGTTCAACTTGAGATCTGTACAAAAATAGAAATAGAATGCCAAAGAAAAACAAAACAGTGTGCTACTGGATGACTCTGAATTGATTTAAATGAATTCTAAACCATCATTCACTGTTAATGTCTGTGAGACAAATCAACAGAAGAAGAAACGGTAAGGTATTTCATCATCCGGCAGATCTTTGAGTGAAAGGAAAACATTCCTTTTATCTTGCTTGTCCCTAACCCATCCCACAAGGGGGCAACTTCCTCTCTATGCACCCTGGAAACTACATATAAACAGGTTCACAGGGCCAGCTGCTATGATTACCTGAGGCTTGTGTCAATCATATGCCCATTTTGATAAAACAGTGAGGTAAATATTACAAATGCATTAAAGAAAAAGGAGGAGGAGGGGAAAAGGGAGGGAGAATATATGTATGTTTGGGAGAGGCATGAGAAGGAAGACAACATATTCTGTACTGAAAACCTAAGAACCTCAGTAGTTTATGGTTTTTTCAAGGAACTAAAAGAGAGAGAGAGAGAGAGAGAGAGATGAAGAGAATGGGTTGAGAGTGGCTTGATTATGGTATTCAGCTCAATTATGGACTTAACATTGATTAAACAATCTTCAAGCTCATTTCCCAGCATTTACTCTGCCCCCCTGCAATCCATATCCCCCTCCCCGCAGTTTGAGATACGGTTTAAACAACTCTGGTTTTGTCACTCCCCAGCTTCAAACCCTTCTAAGCCTTCTGAATGAACTTCTGCTTGGATACCTGACACCCCGCAAGACTGTGGTGAAAAGGGAAAGAGAACCACAGTCCAGCCTTGGGATGTAAACAGTCTGGTGCAGGCTATTGAATTACAAAGGCAATGAGAAGAGCTAGGGCAGAGGAGTGGGCAAAAATGCTGTAAGAGCAGGGAAAAGTGAGAAGGGGTGTTGAATATGATTCAAAGTAAAAATGACCCTTGAGCTGGATCTCAAAAAATTAGGAAGCAGTCACCAAGTAGGACAAAGCAGAAAAAGCATGTGGAGTTGGGCACCTGCATGTCAAGCCCAGAGGCAGGAACAGCCTGGCTGTCTGAATAATGCAAAGGAGTCGGGCGTTGCTGGACCGCAGAGTGCAAAGGAAAGCTAAGTTACAGCCAGGGAGGTAAGAGCGTTCTATGGTGCGGAAATCTTCCACAAAGAGTAGCAACAAAGCTTTTTCATTTTAATTTTTAAATTTTTTTTAATACCATTTGCAGCGACATGGATGGACCTAGAGATCGTCATACTGAGTGAAGTATGTCAGAGAGAGAAAGACAAATATCATATAATATTGCTTATGTGTGGAATCTAAAAAAATGGTACAAATGAACTTATTTACAAAACAGAAATAGAGTCACAGATGTAGAAAACAAACGTGTGGTTACCAGGGGGAACGGGGCGGTGGGGGGAGGAGGGATAAATTGGGAGATTGGGATTGACATATACACACTACTATATATAGAATAGATAACTAATAAGGATCTATTGAATAGCACAGGGAACTCTATTCAGTACTCTGTAATGATCCATATGGGAATAGAACCTAAAAAAGAGTGGCTATATGTGTATGTATAACTGACTCACCTTACTGTACAGCAGAAACTAACACAACATAGTAAATTAACTGTACTCCAATTTAAAAAATTAAGAAAAAAAACAAAACAAAATTTTTTAATTAGGGGAGTCACCAGATTAAATCTGCCTGAGAGATCTCTCCAGTGATGGCAAGGACAGTGTACTGATGGCAGGAGAGATATCAGGCCGCATGAGAGATGTTGAGGACCTGAGATGGGGTAGTGATAGAATGGGGTGAAGGGACTGGAGGAAATGCTGGGGGGGAGGCTGGAGCAGAAGTTGCTCTGAGGTGTCTGGCTTGGGTAACAGTGTAGATGCCCTTGTTCTTAGTGAAGCTATGAAAGGCTGGGAGAACAAAAACAGGGACCACAGCGGATAAGTGTTAGAACTCTTATAGTTAACTGTAATCAATTGTTCAATGATTTCAATATAAATTTATTAATACATTAAACTATTTAAGATATGGGTTCATAACCCTTCCATTTCAAAAGACAGCCTTGAATCAAAAAACATGGCCTTGAATCAAAAGAAGTTGTTTCTCTTTCTGTTTAAAAACAGAAAAGTCCTCTGAAAGTGGTATTGAGCTATATTTAAAAGACCTGGTACAGTTTATACTAACCTTGAAAAGTATAAAAAATGTGAGCTAGGAAAGGACATTTAAGATCTTCTTGTTCAACTCTCATTTAAGGAATGATATCATCTTAACCCAGCAGGAGTAAGAATTTTGTCCAAAGTTATAAAACTGGCTACTGGCAAAGTTAGAGCCAGAACCCCAGACCACTGACCCCAGCACAAGGATCTTACTAGAGCAGAGTCAGATATGATCAGTTGGAGGAGGGGTCTGACCATGACCCGAAGGAGGCTGAATCCCTCCCACAACTATAATGCTTCAAAGAAACCTCAGTTTTTAAAATCAGAAAGAAAAGTAAAACTTGGGCTTCAAATAAGAAGTTTTTCAAACACCAGGAAGTCTAAGTTTAGCTTCAAATTTGTGGTTTATGGAAGCACATTAATAGTTAATGTTTGTCAAATGCTGATGCCACCCCAAGTGAAGTTAAAAACTTTTTAAAAGCATCTGACCTTTCCAACATTTTAATTTTGTTTTGGGCCAAGGTACCCAAAGGCTTCAGGAATAATTGACACATGTATTGAAACAATTTTAATTCTATCTCAAATGAAGGTAAAGATCAGAAAATAATTATTCTGCATACAAATCTCCAAAGTAATCCTTCTTGTTTATACTATAAAGAATGGGAAGAGGAGGATGTCATTCATGGGCTGAAGTTTGAGTTCAGTTTGTGGTAATGAAATTAAGGAACTCATTTTAATCAAATATTTAGAATACTGAAAAAATAATGTTAGTTGAGAATGTTGAAATAGCTAAGAAATGTGATCAAGGGTATAATGGAGTTATCATAAGTTATGTAAAAATGTGAGTTAAGGTTATTTAATAACTCATATTGTATAGGTGTTCTGGCTATGAAGGGACATTCCGTGAGAGGGAGAGCCAAGATGGATGTCATCATCTTCACAGCCCAGCACATCACCGTATCCATTCATTAATGTTATGCTAACAGAACACCCAAGACTACAACGTCACCAATGTCACTAGTTGTGGCAAAATGGCAAACTAAGCCAAAATATTACTTCAATACTTAAAACAAGTACTCTTGAATTCACTGTGTAGACTATACAGTCCACTGGGAATACTGCAGAAGCCATTCTATGTTATAGACTTTAAATTATTCTGATAGAATGCAAAGCACAGAAGTACACGAGTGTTTTTCTAAAATTAAAAGGATAGTGGGACTTCCCTGGTGGTGCAGTGGTTAAGTCTCTGCGCTCCCAGTGCAGGGGGCCCGGGTTCGATCCCTGGTCAGGGAACTAGATCCCACATGCATGCTGTAACTGACAGTTCACATGCCACAACTAAGGAGCCCGCAAGCCGCAACTAAGACCTGACACAACCAAATAAAAATAAATAAATAATTTTTTTTTTTTTTTTTTTTAAAGAATAGTATACCTGTGCTTTCTTGAGAAGTGTGAGTTAGGAGCACCTTGATGAATCAGAGAGCCCTATGGTATGAGCTGGTTTTTGTGAGGTCAGTAGACCTACTAAAACTCTCTGGATATTCCTAGGAAGAAACCTGAGCACTTTCCTCCATATTTGGCTGGTGAGTGTTCTCAGCGTTTGCAGGAGAACTGTCTGATCAGGAAGGGTATCTTACAAAATCCACCCCATTTAGTACCACTGCACACAGATCAGGAGATCTTGACCCTGGATCTTCTTGACAGCTCTCTGAAAAGTGATCTACCTACCCCTTTTACATTATAGGAGACTGAGTCTTAGGAAAATCAGCTGGCCAGATTCACCACAAATTCTAAGGCAATTAAAGCCGTGTTATGCAATGCATAGGGTTAAATGAGTTTCTAAAGCAGAGTCTCTGAACTGTTGATTCAATCAATTATGAAGACCAAGCTTGTCTAACATGCCTACCATAGCCTCTCTGTGCTATGTGTATTTTTTGTAAGATGGATTTAGTTTTTCAAAGAAGGGTATGAAATAAAGGATAGCTATCACTGTTATTACTTTTGTAAACCCAGCAATTTATGATATTGTAAAATAACTTTATGGATTTTCAAATCTATCCACTTGCTAATTTATTACTAATGAAACGGTTTCATTTTCATTGTCTTCGTTAACTTTTACCCTGGCAGTTGCTATGTATCAAGTGATTCTAAATTGAACTCAAATAAAAACAGAGATAATGAGGTACAGTCAAAAGAGCACTGATGCAGAAATCAAGAGATCTACCTCCTAACCACAATCACTTAAATAAGAAAATATAACAGTGCAAAATATAAAGCATAACAAATAAGAAGTATTGTCTATTACTCCTGTAGACAGCAAGCTAGTGCATGGGGAAGATTTCTTTTTTCCAAATTAGGTCTATCATCTTTTTATAACTTAAATGAAAGAGGCTTAGGCTTACCCAGGAATATCAAAAGCTACACAACTGCTAGAGAAGTATAGAACTTTACTACAGACAGAATTAACAATTGGTTATTATATTTAAATTCCCCTCGACTGTTACCCTACTACTTCAATGCTTACCTAAAACTTCTAGCCTACGAGATGACATTATCGAAGTGATCTAATACACCAGGTATACCAGTCAGGTTGGTGCTCCAGTTTCTTCAATTTCAGTTTAACATCAGAAATGTAATTTTCAATATTGCTTGGATTCAGAATTCAGTCCCAAGTCATACACTGGGAAAGGCTTGGAGAAAACAGAGGCCCACTACCATGCCTGGAGAAGGGTCATCCTTCAGACACTGAAGATGCTCAAGTGCGAGCGTCAGCTCTCTTGAAAGTCCCCAGCACTGTCCTCACTGTGGTGGAAGGCTGTGCTATACGCAGCAGACAGACATGATGGAGAAAATGGACACAGTCGAAAAATAGGTGTCTGCAGCGTACTATATCTAGGAGGCACAAGGAGAAGCACTGCGGTGGAGAGCAACAGCTCTGGGGTGATTGTTGTCACCTCCTCTCTTTATCCTGTTAATCTTCCATTGTTTCAGGTTCTCTGCATACGCATACGAACGAGGACCGCGAACAGTCCTATCATTCAGAATTTTCACTGAATTTTGCTTGTCTGAATTGCAACATAACTCAGAGGAGAATAAAAAATGTGTAAGGACACTGTGACTCTTGCATTGAGGGTTATCAACACCCTCAAAGATAAAGCATAGTTACTCACTATCAGAGTAAGATACAAAAACTCAGTATTCCTGACTAAGAGTTCTCCAATGTTTGCTTTTCAGCCCTTTTTAACCAAAGGAATTCTAGAAGCTGCTTTTAAACATTAAGGGAAAGCTTACAGACTCTGGCTGAGCTCTCTACCCTTCGTCACTACTCACGAAGCTCGCACACACACACACACACACACACACACCCCTTTCCCTCAGTAAAGCTTTAAATAGTTCATTCTAAAAAGTTAGCCACAGAGAAATTTAGTAAAATGAACACAGAAACCAAAGTCATTACCTCCAGGGAGTCACCTTCACAATCCCCTTCCTCTGTATTTCTCCCCTTCTCTTCGGTAATGGTGTTCACCATTTCAAAAAACCTGCAATGAAAATTGGTATGTGGTCACTCATAATACCTAAGATATTAAATATAAGCAAGCACGTTTCAAAGTGACTTCAGAGCAAAAAATTGGGACCTAGAAGAGTCAGGCAATAAACAAAATATCAGCATCAGTGCGAAAAATATGATTTTTCATATTTTTGGTAGGATTTGCCAGAAATTTCTGACCTAATGCCTCACTTCAAGTAATAGTAACATGATATGTTATAGAATTAGAACAGTAAGGCTAGACAAGGTCATAGAAATGTTAAGAATGTGGACTTGAATATCATACCAAGGTTGCTAGTATTTGCATGATTTGGGGCAAGTTTCTCCACCTCTCTGAGCCTCATTCTTTAATTATAAATGGGGAATATGAGTATCTATCTTATAAGTTGTCATGAAGATGACTTGAGGTAATACTTGTAAAGTGCTCAGCACAGGGCACTCATTAAATATTAGCTATTACTATTTTTAATGGGACATAACAAAAATACCCAGATTCTGGAATAGTGTCTCTAAATTCTGAGCTGACTCTGCGACACAGTGTTGGCCACTACATTTGATCTCAGTTACTGAATCTTCTGCCTGAGCACCTCAGTGTCATACATGTGGGGTCCCATATATACAGTCTGCAAAACACTGATGGAATCAGGAACGGCTAGCTTATATGTTTGTGACAGAAGTCACCTTTCTGTTGGTGACAAACATTTTCTTCAGGAACTATTCTTGTAAAGTTCCTTTTTTTTTTTTTTTTTTCCCCTAGAGGTCACTTCAGAGCTCCCCCCCAAAAATTATGGTAAGAAACAGATCTTCCCTCTGCAACGCTAGCTGTGTCTAGCCATTCAGAAGGGATGCTAATGGTTTCTAGCCCAGACGTGGAGTAAGGGAGGCACTAGGAACAGGGGCTGATGATCTCACAGGCAGGTGATGCCGTGCACTGCCAGCCCAAGGGAAGAGCAGGTTACTGTGTGACAAGAAAAGTTTCCCTAACACAACCCAGAACCTTTATGCTATCTCTGTGCCTATGAGATAATAGAAAATAAATATTGGTCTCTGCCCCCAGGTTCTGGCAGAGAACTCCTAAAACCCTTGTAAGTGATGAGAACACTAGGAGCATCTCTTGTGTTCTAATATTTGTCTAAGACCCCATCTCTAACATAGGGCTCCTAAAACCTTTGTAAATTCCTAAGTGATAGAGAACCAGGAGCATCTTTTGTTCTAATGAAGCGACTCTGGGTGGACTCCTGGATGGGGGCTGGCCAAAAGAAAGACCAAGCCACGATTAGAAGTTTGGAACTTTTCAGCTTCACTCCTCCACCTTCCTCCAGAGAGGGTAGAAGGAATGGAAAAGGAGTTAATAATTGCTCATGCCTACATGAGGAAGCCTCCATAAAATCCCAATAGTAGGGGGTTCAGAGAGCTTCTGGGTTGGTGGACATACCCATATAGGGAAGGGGATGCACCCCAACTCCACAGGGACAGAAGCTCCTGCACTGGGGACCCTCCCAGACCTCACCTTATACATCTCTTCATCTGGCTGTTCATCTGTATCATGTCCTTTAATAAACTGGTAAATGTAAGTAAGTGTTTCCCTGAGTTCTGTGAGCCTCTCTAGCAAATTAATCGAACCCAAGAAGGGGGTCGTTGGAACCTCTGATCTATAGCTGGTATATCTAAAGCACAGGTGATAATCTGGGCTTGTGACTGGCATCTGAAGTCAGGGGAAGAAACAATCTTATGGGACTGAGCCTTTAACCTGTGGGATCTCACTCTATCTCCAGGTAGACTGAGTTCAATTGTAGATGTCACAGATAATTGCTTGTTGTGGGGTAAAACCTCCACACATCTGGGGACCAGAAATGTCAGAAATGAAGTGTTTTGTGTGAGGAATAAAGGAGACACACAGGAAAGAAACACAGTAGGGAAGAACTGGTTTTCTTCCTACATAAGAAGGAAAAAACCTTTTCTTATACAGTACCTCTTATCATCCATCCATCCATCCATCCATCCATCCATCCAACAAATACTCATCAAGTTTCCACTAGGATAAAAAACTCTTCTGGCCTTTGGGAATATGACAATGAACAAAATAGACAAAGTCCATTATGGAGTTGGAAGCCTCTCTATGGAGTCTGTGTGTGATGCCTAGTTCCTCACTCTCCCTTTCTCTATATAGACATTCTTTGGAGGTTAAAGACAAGAAAAGAAAATCCCAAACCTGATCAGAATGGTGGTATGCTCTGATGAAGATTACATATCCTGATGAGTTACAGACAAAAGCAAGTTCAACCAAAAGGAAGAACATGAAAGACCTAAACAAATTCTAGGTTTAAAGATAGACTTTAAGATTTGGGGTAAAGACTTCCATCAGCTACCCACACAAAAATTTTCAACACCAACTTCTCTAAGTAGAATATAACACTTCTAGTGGGGTGGGAGTACAGTGTAATTTTTAGATGCTTGGATTCTGGAGTAACATGCGCCTGGTTCAAATCCCGGGTTTTGTGCTTTTTGGCTATATATGATTATAGGCTAGTTAAACTCTCCAAGACTCTATTTTTTTCTTTTACTCTTTTCAACAAAAATATTAATATTACCTACCTAATAAAGTTTATTTGAAAATTAAAATAGATATGAGGTCTGAGGTCAGTACTCCATAAATCTTAGCTATAATTATCACTGAAACAAATGAATAGCCTTGAGAATTCAAGTGTAAGTAGAAAAGTCGACCATACATGTGTTAGGAATTCTTTCTTACTTCCAAGTCTTTTTACTACACATTTTACAATAATAAAGATAAAACTCTAGCTAAGAATCTTAAATTAAACATACATATTTTTGGTACCAAGAGAAAAATGATTGACTGTATATTGTAGCTAGCATATCAATCATTTATAATGGGGTCAAATAGTGATTATTTGAAAGAACAACCCCCAGCAAAATCTTAAGTCCATGCTGGCTTTTACCTGCACTTCGGTGTCTAAATTGTCACGCACTTCTATAGGTCCCCACAATTAGTCACTGTGTTCTAAGGGACCAGGAAGTACTTAGTTATTAGCCCAAGACAAATATACCCAGGGAGGTTAACCCAAATATACAATGCAGTCCATGGATTTTTGGATTATCTTTTATTGGTGTAGATTACATCACTGGCTCTTAGCTCAAGTTGTTCCTCCACCTAGAAATCCAATATAATTCATCGAGGGTCGGGCTCAGGCACTTTCTAGAGCCCACCAGTTGATTCTAATATGAACCAGAGCTAGGAGCCACTGTTGCAGACGATGGTGAGATTATTCAAAAGAATTCAAGAATGAAAATTTTGGTAATCACCTAATACATAAGCACTTTAAAAACGAGTCATAATACTTGGCAATTAACTAGTAAATTTGGTTAACGTTTTGTCTATGGAAAAATAAATTACGACTAAGAAAAAGGTTGATTTATTAAAGAAAGGTCGCCAAATTCTCAGTTAAACATGCCACATAATTATAAGATATCAGTGCAAATGAAATATTTATATAAGCACATGGTCATGAATTCTTTACAGGAGCTACATGTTCATTCATTAATTAAAAGTAATGATCAGGTAAGAACAGTCTTTTTCACACATAAACAGTGACTAATACGTACTTTTTACAATGAAGTTCTGTACAGAAATAGATTTGGAAATCATCAGAATTGTGAAGCACATAAAGAAAACAGCATCGTTCTTCAAATTTAGAAATACTGAAACAAACAAAGAATTATTCACAGTAATCTCAATACTTCCATGTACTGTAATGAAAAATAAATATTTTTTATATTCAGTCCCAATTATGATATCAGTGTTGTTTATACCAAAATGTTATAAATAGCACTTTAAAAAGTGACATTCCCTGTACCACAACACTAAAATTATTTAATATTCTGAGCATTGTCCTCCTGCTTGTATCTGCAGATAATGTTGCTCTGGGGTATTGTAGGCACACAAGCCATGTGTCCTACAACTTAGCATGGGGAAGGGGTCTTGCCTGATGTAGCACTAAACTGTGTGCTCGAAAGAAAAGCGTAAATATCAACTGGCTTACTGACCTTGGTGATTCTGGTTCCGTAAGATGTGTCGAACAATAAAATGTTTCCGAAGCTAGGAAGGCAATGTGTGGATGCAGGTAAAGCACCTCATTATTGCTGAGATTATAAAGGAGTGAAGAAATATGAAACAGCACTTGATTTGGACTCAGCAAGTCGTTTACTTTACAGAAATTGAAACAATTTTGAGTTTACCAGTCAGGCCATGCTCTTTTATGCCAAGGGTTGGCAACTATTTTCTGTAACAGGCCAGAGAGTAAATATATCAAGCTTTGTAGGCCACACTACTCAGTTTTGCTGTTGGAGCAGCCTTAGGCAATACATAAATGAATGAACATGGCTGAGTTCCAATAAAACTTTATTTACAAAAACAGGCAGCGGGCCGTATTTGGCCTGTGGGCTATAGTTCTCCAATCCCTATTTTATGCCTCTGCATCTGCTGTTCCTTCCATTTGGAATGCACATCATTTTTGACTTTTTAAAGAAATTCTATTCACCATTTAAGGCCCACCTTAGACCTTACCCTCTCTCCCTTCACTACTTCTACCTGAAACAGAAAGACTTCCTCTTGCCCCTCTGGTCTTTGAACATATGTCTGTTAATCTCACACTGTACTATCATTAGTTGTTAAATGTGTGTTGCCCTGCTGGGCTGTGAGTGCTTCAAGAGCAGAGTTCATGTCTTAGTCCTTTGTGTATCCTTAGCAGAACAGGACTCAACATTTGACAGATAGCTGGTGCTCAATAAATGCCCATTGACTGAGCTGAGCAAGTCCTAAACTGATGCAAGACAAACTGCTGACAGCTGGACTTTCTTCTATAGTTTGTCTTCTATTTATAGAGGAGGAAATCAAGAAAAGTTAGCTCTCTTTGAAGTCACACACTGGAACTCAAGTTTCTCAACATATAAACCAACAGTAGCTGCATATAATCATTCCATGCTGATAAAGTGAAATTTATATTTACCATACTTTCCTAGATGGATGGCTTTAAAAGGCAGCAATAAGTAATGTCTTGCTAATGACTGGTCTTAAAAATTAAATATTAAGAGAGTAATGCTTTATTTGAGAAGGCATGGATTGGAAAGATATATAATGAGTCAGTCTGGCCTGTTTCTGTTCACATCATTCATGAGGTAACGGGTGTTTTTACCAGGCAAACTCCAATTATCAGTGACCCAGACGACTCTGCCGGTTCATATGCTCCAACAAAACCAATTACTATTATGCCAAAAGCAACAGAGTATTGTATAACTGGCACGCAGAGATCTGATTTTTCTCATTTCTGTTTATATGGGGCACACAGTAGTAAACACAACTAATTTGGTTTGAAATTTGCAAGAGGTGGTGTCTCATAAACTTCTGTAGAACAAGTATGTAAACAATTAACCAGTGGCTCTTGATTCTGAAATAAATCTCATTTCTACACCCCAGGAATTGGCATTATGATGGCAACGTCAGAACTGAAGGGAGACACTGTAACCTCAAGAACACTTCATTAATGGTGACCTCAGGAAAAGTCATAGAAAAATGAATTCCCATAATCTCACCATATTAATATTAGCTACAGGACACAACCTGGCAGATGATATGTATGTTTTCAATACATCTAAAGAGAGATTAGTTCCTGGGATACCAAAAGACCGGAAAAACCATTCTCCATCATAAACCCAGCTAGAGAGGACCCCACACAGCTCACTTTTATCCTCACCTTGACTCTGGTCCACAGTTCACATTTATCTCTCTGCCACCACATTTTAAGTAGGTGACAAGTGCAGAGTCAGTTCAAACAGTGAAGGTTTTGTTGCAAATCTTTTTGTAATGGAGATAGTGAGTCTGAAGAAGGCTGAGCATTTTCATCAACAGAAGGATTCTTGAAGTTCTTTGCTTTTTTAAATCATGACTACAAGTCCTATCCAAGACATTCATACTCTAGAAAAACATCTTCTAAGTAAACGAAATGCACCAAGGAAACTTACCTCACTCCCCTGACAGAAGAAGCACTAAAATTCCACTCATGTATACCTTTCTAGAACACAGGGGAAGAACAACAACAACAAAGGGTGAGTCATCCAAATGAAAATAACATAACAGTAATTTTGTATTATTACTTTTTAAAAATATACAGAGTTATTTTTCCTAGTGCATAATTCTTCACAGACAAACTATCCGGATGGAAACTGCAGTTCATTCTCAAGCCACAAGGGTGATATTTACTCTACTGAATAATTTCTGTACTTCAATAAAACAGCTTCCAAGAGAACCTAGGAGAATTAGTCTCATTAAATTCTAAAACTTGATTTTTAGCAGATTAACATAACAACTGTAGAGCCTGAAATTTTCAAGTAAAAAACCCAGTGATCAAGGTAATTCAATTATTATAGGCGAGCGATATTTCTTTTCTGAGAAAGAAAAACATTAATTTGAATAAAATCTCTTCAAGGTTGAAAGATAATTACTTCTGAATTATCTTTAGTTACATTTTCTAACTAAAATGGTGGTTCTATTTCTTCAGAAAATAGTTCAGCAAGTAGGTATGTGTGTAGACACATGTATATGGTCTCCATCATTGCTACAATGTGTTGTTACCTAATTTATGCAAAAGTCAATATGCTAATAAAGTTTAAACATAAGACATTTAATTATCATATGATAAACATGGATGATTTACAGGGCCAAGATGAAAAAAAAATGTGGGAATTTATTTCTTGAGCTTATTACTAAATCTGAGTTAAAATTAGTATTAAATTCATATGTATCTAAATTAAATAAATGACAAGCTAGATGGCATTCCCTATAAAAATATTTGTGACAACAATATATTGAATAGAATTAATAACATAAATATTTTTCTGGAAATAAAGGAGTTGATACATGTATTGTAGTCAATTCTGTATTGTACTGTTTTGTCGTCAATTCTGATTGCAGTTCAAATACTGTATTGTAGTCAATTTTGATTGCAGTTCAATTCTGTAAATGTAAAACAACCAAGGAAACAAGCTCTTATCCACCCACTTAAAACACTGCCAGAGGCTGAGGTCTTGGCTGGGCTAGTGAAACGGGTAATGAAGCCCATGGCTCTGAGATGGCCCAGAACTCTCCTTTTGGCCAAAGCAACTCAAAAAGCCACAATTTATATCCACAGCACCTAGTTCTTTGCTAGGACCATGCAACTTAAAAATAGATCCTCTCAAACCCGAAGTAGATTTACTAAAAAACTACTTTCAATGCACATCAGTCAGGTCATGGGGATGTGACCTGAATTAACACAGAGCAAATGTTGCTGTGCACGAGGCCCAGAGAGGGCAGAGACCAGAGAAAGGTACTCATGGAATGCGGCTTTCTTAACAGGAGTACAGAGGGACTTAAATTAAAACAGCAGTCTGCAGCTTTAGCTGGTAATTTGGAAAGTTGCTTCTAAATCCTGTCGGCCTCAGGTGACCTTCTAAAAATATGTGACCCAAGAGCTGCAGCTATTACCTGCACACTCCTTGCACACAATGCCGCCTTATCCTCAGAGCCTGCAACTGAGCTGCTTTCTAAGGCCATCCCCAGGATCAGGAGGTGGGGTTGAGTACGGAGCCGGCAGGGCAGTGTATAAACCTGCGACGGAACACAGCAACTGACAAACACCTGCAAGACAGCCCTGGTAAAATCTATCCTCCGTCAGCCCTGTTCTGGGAACAGCTGAGGAGAGATTTCCCAGATTGACTGGGCTGGTTTTGTAGGAAAGAAGTAGAGCATTTCCAGAATTTTAGGTTCCTGGAAGGTTGTGAGTGTTGCCAGGAAATGTTCCATTTCAGTGGTGCAAAGCCCAGGGCCTGAGATGGAGTGATCTGGGATGAGGAGTCCTCTCTCCCCACCTCCCTTGCCTCTCACCACAGAGAGGTGCTGGTGAGCTACAAAAGCCAACAGGTAAGGTAAAAGTCTTCTGGGTCCGTGTGGGAATCAGGGGAAAAGGGCAGAGCAGAGGCAGAACTGGAGTGATAATTAACCCCAACAAGCCCCAAACCAACACTCAACCTAATCCAGTCAGCACAAGCACCATTTTCTTGGAACTGGTTAGCCTCAGATCCTATGCCCCGGCTAGGGCAAGAATGAAGACAAGGAGTTAATACTGAGCTAAGATGGTAGGAATTCCTGTGGCAGACACTGCTGGCTTCCCAGGCGACAGCCATTCCCTTCCTTCTTTGCTAAGAAAAAATGAATTTTGTTCAGGTTCAGGTGGCAAGGTTTAGGGACAGTGAAATTGATTCCCTAAATCGGCCATGGTAAGCCCATTTCCCTTGCTGGTGATTGCCTTAGGCATGGACATGTGATGTAACTTTTGGTCCAGGGGAAAGGCCCTAACCTTCTCTGGATGCTGTCCACATGAAGTGATGCTTGGAGTTGCTATTTAAGACCACAAGAGAAAAAACAAGAGCACATAGAGAAGCCAACCGGAATTCTGACACTGTTAAGCCACTGAAATTACCCCCAGAATGATCTACCTCAGAAGTTCTTGTAATATGGGACAATGTTTCCTTATTACTTAAGCCACTTTTAGTTGGGAATTTTGTAGTTAAAAACTTCCTTGATGGATGAGAGCATCATCATATCATCAGAATCTAGAATCTGGGATTAATATATTCCCCTAAGAAATTTCCTGGGTCTTCTCTGAGTGGCCACTGGTTGGAGCTGGAGTGAGGGAGGGGAGTCAACACTAAGTCCTCCACTGGGACCCTGTGACCTTGGCCTGAGAAGCCACCAGATAGGCCAGGAGTGCTTAGCTTCAAACCTCAAAGGAGGGGAATTCTAAATAACAATGATTTAAAATATCTTGCAAATAACTTCTCTCTTCCTCAGTCTAGGTTTTTCTTTCATGTATTCATGCAGACTTTCTTCAAGCACCAACTTACTTTAAGCAGCAACCAGGGAGAGCTGTTAAAAGACTGGGATTTCAATTAATTTGCCCCTGACCATAGAGTAACTCTTGAAGACTCCCTGAACTCTTGGGACTTGGTATAATGACCTTAAAGTTTTGAAAATTGCAATATAAAGTATATACTAGCTCGTATAACTGTTCATCCCACATTTTAGAATGAAAATACTGAGAGAGGGAGTAAAGAAGTAAATATGATAAATGAAAAGCAACACTCTGTTGTTCCACTTTCAGAGGAAAAAAATTAAACATTCTATCAAAAAATCCACTTCCTGTTTAACAGTAAGACCTATTAAACCTGTTGCTTATCTGTTATTTAATTATAGCCATTACAGTTGCTTTAAACTAATAAAATAATAACAAAGTTATCTTCATTGCTTGTCCTCATTCCAGTTATATCACTTCTATTTTAAAAAACAGAGAAAATGGCAGTGGTAATGAACACACTATGGATAGAAGGAGGGTTTGCAAAGAAACTGACAAGAATTTAAAATGGAAACAGATTGATTTAAGAAAGCTTACATTTTTGAACAAGGACTATTTTTAGCACTAAAGGTAATAGGCAGTGGGGACAATGCAAATGTAATATTTCTTGATCAAAAGATGGTAAAAATGGAAGCAGGACAATTCACAGCCTAAATCTATAAATCTTCTTAACGTACTAATTTATATCCTAATATACTTCTTAGCATAATATAAAAATTGTCTCTACAATTGTCACAAAACATAAGAGAATCAAAACAAGGCCAACTGTATTGAACACAGAACCTCCAGAAAAAGAAAATAATGACAACTGGAAATAGTACTCTTTTTCCAAAAATTTCTGGCTTACTTTCTCTTCTTTTTCTGTCTTCCAAATAACTTCTGGCTCTCCACTCACTCTCAGGGCCTGGCTAATCGCTAATTCCTTTAGCCCCATTCTGTTTCCAAGTGTCCTTGGATAACCTTGCTCTTCCCAATCAAGCTTCTGAAAATCTCTCCCAGATAATAACGTTCATGTCTCTAACCTCTCTTGGTTTTGTAGTTTCAAGTGGATGGCTACTCTACCTCTGCTTATGAGAACATGTATGCATATAATTTAAAATAATGTAAATAAGACACTGTGTACTTTAAAACAAGGTTAATGAGATGCATATAGATAGTTATATTAGTCATTATCAATTTCGTCATGATGGCATGACTCCAAGTGGAGTAGAGACTGGAGGTTCCAAGGACCCCCTCCTTCAGTTCAATTAATTTACCAGAGCCTCTGTCCCCTCCCTGGAGGTCAGGGGTGTGGGGATGAAAGTTTCAATCCTCTAATCAACTGGTTGGTTCCCCTGGCAACCAGACCCCATCCTTAGGTGTTTTCCAAACATCACCTCATTAACATAACAAAAGACACCTCTGTGGCTCTCAGCACCCAGGAAATTCAAGGGTTTTAGGAACTCTGTGGCAGAAACAGGGACTAAGATCAAATATATATTTCTTACTATAAATTGCAATATCACAGTTCCCTAATATAACACGAACAACCTCCCAAATGATTGCTGCCATGTCATCTAAGGAGAAGAGCAGGGTTAAATTCTGGGCTTTCAATGTTAGGGTTTGCGTACTGCCGCCATTTTATTACTGTTGTTGTTACTGTTGTTAAAATACACTCAGCATTTATTATATGCCAGGCTCTGTGCAATATACTCTACCTACATTATTTTGATTAATTTTCACAACTTTTGAGGTGGATATTATTATTATTATTCCATTCCACAGAGGAGAACACCGCAGCTTGGAGATGCCATGTTGCCCAAGGGATTTGAGCCCAGGTCTGTTGACTCAAAAGACATTTCAAAAAACTGACATTGACATTTTAAGACTGCAACCCCATACCCTCAAATAGACTTCCTCATTCCCTTTTCTGCTTTATTTCCCGCTCTTCACCATTTAATATGCCTATATCTTTTATTTATTTGTTTATCTTCTGGCTCCCTGAGTAGAAGGTAAACTCTTGGGCAGGAATCTGGCCTATTTTGTATACACTGTTTCCCTCGTGCTTAACACAGAGCCTGGTAGTGCCTGTCACAGACTAAGTGCTCCATAAAGATTTGTTGAGTGCACGGATGATGTTTAAGGAAAATGACAAGGGTATTTTACAAAGTAATTACAAAAAAACTCACAAAACTACTTTGCCACAAAACTCCTCATTTCTGTGGTTTATCCTATGGACTGGAATCAGCTCTTGAAAAGTTTCTATTTTTTAAAAATAGTAGGATGATTTGTACATGCATTAAAACTGATGAAATATAGAAACGTAAGGATTATCCAAATGATGGTTATGAGTGGAAACGAGAGCATTTAAGATTCTTTTGAAAACCAGTGGCAGCGCAGCCCACCTCATGTTATACCCAGCGCATAAGTCAGTGGCTAACCTGAAATGTAGCAGCTACTCTTATAACCAACCGGCGAGATGCAATTATAAAACTCTAATCATACCAGTGTAAGACTAGAAATAGCGTTATTCTGACAGGCTTCCTAGAATTAAGATATGCATCTTTCAAATCATATATTTTAAGTATCAGGTCTTTGGCACATAATTTAATTTATAGCATGAATTTGCAAAACAGAAACAATCCCATTTTGGGTGCCCTTTGGAGGGCTATGCCATCTATAATAAAAATCCAAACAGTTGAATTATATTTTATTAAATGAGTGAAATCCATAACCAAAATTTAACAGTTTCTATATTACAGAATGTATTTATGCCAAGATAAATACACAGGAAGCTATTTCTTCTTAACTAATGCAGATGTTTGCTGGAATATATAAATGCCTGAAGGGTCTAAAGTCCTTTGCTACGAATGCTCTTGTCTTAATAATTGCACAATTTACCTTGTCATCAGGAAGTACGTGCCAGATAGATATTGTCTTTTCCTCCACTTCATTGTTGAGAGACAAATACGAAGGTTGATAGATTTTGGTTGGTTCTAATATTAATACCTTGAAAATATAAGGCTAATATTAGTGACTTAAGATTTAAGCCATTTAGAGCTGTTATAACAACACTGCACTGACACAGGAGATTAACGGATGAGGCTGAGTCCAACGCTGGAGTAAAACCATTTTAACTTCTGATTGTTGCTACCCCTATGAGTCCTTTGAGCATTTTATGGTATTAAACAATTATTATAAATTCCAATAATGCATCACCTTTCATTGCTAAAGAAATTAGAAATAAATTTTTGAAATCCACATGTTGGTTTGCTATCCCCAGGGAATCTACTAATGCTATATATATATATATATATATATATATATATATATATATATATATATATATATATATATATTCAAAAACTTTTGTTTTATCTTACAATCAATACAGAATCTTTTATTTTAGTTTTTAAAAATTTTTTATTTTTTAATAGTTGATTTACAATGTTTCAGGTGTACAGCAAAGTGATTCAGTTACACATAGATACATATCTATTCTTTTTCATATTCTTTTCCCATAATCTATTTCTATAAATATAAATGTGTCAAAGAAAGGCAGAAATGTGGTAAAACAAATAATTCTATGCACAGAAAAGATTCCATATATAGAGTGTCACATACTTATTTTTGATTTTCTGCGGCCACACCTTATCATAAAGATGTAGTAGTATGGTTTTCATACCCTTATAAACGGATTGAGAAATGATTTTGATTATTATTGAAAGAGTTTTATATATAAACCAAAGAAATGAACGTAGTTGTATGAAATAATAAAATGTTTCTGCACTGTCTTCAAGATAAGACCGGTATCTTTAATAATGATTTATTTAACTTTGTGAGAGAAAGAGAGAAATAAAACTTGCTCCTATTTTGGAGATATATGAGGGATATATGAAAAGTGAGATGAGAATCTCCATCAAAGGACTGGATGATGTATTATATTATTGCTAATATCTCATATTAGGAGCAAATAACATTAAAATGCCACACGTGCCCTGATTTCAAAGGTGCTACAGATATTACCTATTTGTACAGACACTTAAAGGCACCTATCTAGCTCAAAATTTCTGTGCAGTCTTAAGTAGAAATACTTGGAAAGAAAAGAAAATACTTAACACTCAGAGAAACTGGAATACTTCTTTAAGTTAAGGTACAGAGAACTAGAGAAAGGGTATTAGAAAGACAAAATTTTCTTTACTCGAGCATAAAAAGCTTTAAGGGCATAAAGAATTCTTGGTCAGGCTCTAGCTATGAAAATAAGATGGCATGTATCAAAATAAACACACAGTAAGAGCCCACTGGGGAACATAGTCTGATTCAGAAACATACTGTGTGAATCAAGGTCCAAATTCCCATCAACAGACAGCTAAGTGGCACCAATTAATAATAATGAAAATCATTAATATTCAATCTGAATTTGGCAGAAATGGTGCTCTCAAATCTGAGTATCCCAGTGTTTGTGAAATTAAAACGAATAATAGGGAATAAAAGGTGGGTTTCCCAAAATCGCACCCAAGTCACTCCACTGACAATGAGAACATACCTTGTTCCCTAATGACGTGGCCTGCTATCTAACATTAGAAAAGCACAGCACAGATTATCTCCTGTATTCTTAAACGATGGTGGTATTGTCTCAAATATTTCTAATAGATAAAATCTGAACTATGTGTTTCTTATCTTGAGATAAGGAATAAAAACTGGTTGCAATAATTATTCTCTAATGCTCGCTGAGCCCTTTGAACTGGCCTTGAAACGACAAAATGTGAAGAACTTGTAGCACGTATTGTGGATGTCACAGAAAGCCTGAGAAAAGACAAGAAAAAAGGAGGCAATTTGACAAAACCAGCAAGATACAACTTCCTAGAGAGTATACACATTCTTGCTTTTAGTTTCTAGTCTTTTATATTGGTTAACATTACAATTAACGGCTAACTTCTGAAGTGTGAAGGAAGACAGCAAGGCCTGTAAACTCTAAAGAGCAGATATTAAGTAGAGGTACATATCTAAGCTCCTATAGTGCCTGTGAAAGCACCACCTCCTCTTCTTCTTGCCTGACATTAAGTGATGGGTTGATGGTCTCCAATGTAGGAAGGAAAGAAAATATACACAGAAGAGAGGTCAGGAAAAAGAATAAATCAACCTGAACTCAAATAATAATAAACGATGGGACCTTTCATTTCCCAAAGAAACTTCTGTCTCTTTTCTTTTGCCCAGGGTCACACTTATTTCTTGGAAGCATGAGAATGGATATGGTAGTGAGATAAATGGAGACAATTAAATTAAATATTTTCTTTTTTTTTTTGTATTTTATTTTTATACAGCAGGTTCTTATCCTTTTTATACATATTAGTGTATACATGTCAATCCCAATCTCCCAATCCATCACACCACCACCGCCGCCTCCCCCACCCTGCTTTCCCCCCTTGGTGTCCATACATTTGTTCTCTACATCTGTGTCTCTATTTCTGCCCTGCAAACCGGGTCATCTGTACCATTTTTCTAGCTTCCACATATATGCGATAATATACAATATTTGTTTTTCTCTTTCTGACTTCACTCCGTATGACAGTCTCTAGATTTATTCACGTCTCCACAAATGACCCAATTTCGTTCCTTTTTATGGCTGAGTAATATTCCATTCTATATAGGTACAACATCTTCTTTATCCATTCGTCTGTCGATGGGCATTTAGGTTGCTTCCATGACCTGGCTATTGTAAATAGTGCTGCAATGAACACTGAGGTGCATGTGTCTTTTTGAATTATGGTTTTCTCTGGGTATATGCCCAGTAGTGGGATTGCTGGGTCATATGGTAATTCAATTTATAGTTTTTTAAGGAACCTCCATACTGTTTTCCATGGTGGCTGTATCAATTCACATTCTCACCAACAGTGCAAGAGGGTTCCCTTTTTTCCACACCCTCTCCAGCATTTGTTGCTTGTAGATTTTCTGATGATGCACAATCTAACTGGTGTGAGGTGATAACTCATTGTAGTTTTGATTTGCATTTCTCTAATAATTAGTGATGTTGAGCAGCTTTTCATGTGCATCTTGGCCATCTGTATGTCTTCTTTGGAGAGATGTCTATTTAGGTCTTCTGCCCATTTTTTAATTGGGTTATTTGTTTTTTAATATTGAGCTGCATGAGCTGTTTATATATTTTGGAGATTAATCCTTTGTCCATTGATTCATTTGCAAATATTTCTCCCATTCAGAGGGTTGCCTTTTCATCTTGTTTATAGTATCCTTTGCTGTGCAAAAGCTTTTAAGTTTCATTAGGTCCCATTTGTTTATTTTTGTTTTTATTTTCATTTCTCTAGGAGGTGGGTCAAAAAAGATCTTGCTGTGATTTATGTCAAAGAGTGTACTTCCTATGTTTTCCTCTAAGAGTTTTATAGTGTCCGGTCTTACATTTAGGTCTTTAATCCATTTTGAGTTTATTTTTGTGTATGGTGTTAGGGAGTGTTCTAATTTCATTCTTTTACATGTAGCTGTCCAGTTTTCCCAGCACCACTTATTGAAGACACTCTGTTTTCTCCATTGTATATCCTTGTCTCCTTTGTCATAGATTAGTTGACCATAGGTGAATGGGTTTATCTCTGGGCTTTCTATCCTGTTCCATTGATTTATATTTGTTTTTGTGCCAGTACCATACTGTCTTGATTACTGTAGCTTTGTAGTATAGTCTGAAGTCAGGGAGTCTGATTCCTCTGGCTCCGTTTTTTTCCCTCAAGACTGCTTTGGCTATTCGGGGTCTTTTGTGTCTCCATACAAATTTTAAGATTTTTTGTTCTAGTTCTGTAAAAAATGCCATTGGTAATTTGATAGAGATTGCATTGAATCTGTAGATTGCTTTGGGTAGTATAGTCATTTTCACAATATTGATTCTTCCAGTCCAAGAACATGGTATATGTCTCCATCTGTTTGTGTCATCTTTGATTTCTTTCATCAGTGTCTTATAGTTTTCTGAGTACAGGTCTTTTGTCTCCCTAGGTAGGTTTCTTCCTAGGTATTTTATCTTTTTTGTTGCAATGGTACAAGGGAGTGTTTATTTAATTTCTCTTTCAAATTTTTCATCATCAGTGTATAGGAATGCAAGAGATTTCTGTGCATTAATTTTGTATCCTGCAACGTTACCAAATTCATTGATTAGCTCTAGTAGTTTTCTGGTGGCATCTTTAGGATTCTCTATGTATACTATCATGTCATCTGCAAAGAGTGATAGTTTTACTTTTTCTTCTCCAATCTGTATTCCTTTTATTTCTTTTTCTTCTCTGATTGCTGTGGCTAGGACTTCCAAAACTATGTTGAATAATAGTGGTGAGAGTGGACATCCTTGCCTTGTTCCTGATCTTAGAAGAAATGCTTTCAGTTTTTCACCATTGAGAATGATGTTTGCTGTGGATTTCTCATATATGGCTTTTACTATGTTGAGGTAGGTTCCCTCTATGCCCACTTTCTGGATAGTTTTTATCAAAAATGGGTGTTCGGGGCTTCCCTGGTGGCGCAGTGGTTGAGAATCTGCCTGCCAATGCAGGGGACATGGGTTCGAGCCCTGGTCTGGGAGGATCCCACATGCCGCGGAGCAACTAGGCCCGTGAGCCACAACTACTGAGCCTGCGCGTCTGGAGCCTGTGCTCCGCAACAAGAGAGGCCACGACGGTGAGAGGCCCGCGCACCGTGATGAAGAGTGGCCCCCGCTCGCCGCAACTGGAGAAAGCCCTCGCACAGAAACGAAGACCCAACACAGCCATAAATAAATAAATAAATAAATAAAAAAAAAAAAAAAAAAAAAAAAAATGGGTGTTCGGACTTCCTTGGTGGCGCAGTGGTTAAGAATCTGCCTGCCAATGCAGGGGGACACAGGTTCGAGCCCTGGTCTGGGAAGATCCCACATGCCATGGAGCAACTAAGCCTGTGCGCCATAACTACTGAGCCTGCGCTCTAGAGCCTGTGAGCCACAACTACTGAAGCCCGCGCGCCTAGAGCATGTGCTCCGCAACAAGAGAAGCCACTGCAATGAGAAGCTTGAGCACCGCAATGAAGAGTAGCCCCTGCTCGCTGCAACTAGAGAAAGCCCACGCACAGCAGCGAAGATCCAACGCAGCCATAAATAAATAAATAAATAAATTTATTTTTTAAAAAAATGGGTGTTGAATTTTGTCAAAAACTTTTTCTGCATCTATTGAGATGATCATATGGTTTTTATTCTTCAGTTTGTTAATATGCTGTATCACATTGATTGATTTGCATATATTGAAGAATTCTTGCATCCCTGGGTTAAATCCCACTTGATCATGGTACATGATACTTTTAATGTGTTGTTAGATTCTGTTTGCTAGTATTTTGTTGAGGATTTTTGCATCTATATTACTCAGCAATATCGGTCTGTAATCTTCTTTTCTTGTAGCATCCTTGTCTGGTTTTGGTATCAGGATGATGGTGGCCTCGTAGAATGAGTTTGGGAGTCTTCCTTCCTCTGCAATTTTTTGGAAGAGTTTGAGAAGGATGGGTGTTAATTCTTCTCTAAATGTTTGATACAATTCACCTGTGAAGCCATCTGGTTCTGGACTTTTGTTTGTTGGAAGATTTTTGATCACAGTTTCAATTTCAATACTTGTCATTGGTCTGTTCATATTTTCTATTTCTTCCTGGTTCAGTCTTGGAAGGTTATACCTTTCTAAGAATTTGTCCATTTCTTCCAGGTTGTCCATTTTACTGGAATAGAATTGCTTGTAGTAGTCTCTTAGGATGCTTTGTATTTCTGTGGTGTCTGTTGTAACTTCTCCTTTTTCATTTCTAGTTTTATTGATTTGAGTCCTCTCCCTCTTTTTCTTGATGAGTCTGGCTAAAGGTTTATCAATTTTGCTTCTCAGTGCTTTTTTGTTTCTATTTCATTTATTTCTGCTCTGATCTTTATGATTTCTTTCCATCTACTAACTTTGGGTTTTGTTTGTTCTTCTTTCTCTAGTTCCTTTAGGTGTAAGGTTAGATTGTTTATTTGAGATTTTTCTTGTTTCTTGATGTAGGCTTGTATAGCTATAAACTTTCCTCTTAGAACTGCTTTTGCTGCATCTCATAGGTTTTGGATCGTCGTGTTTTCATTGTCATTTGTCTCTAGGTATTTTTTGATTTCCTCCTTGATTTTTTCAGTGATCTCTTGGTTGTTTAGTAACGTATTGTTTAGCCTCCACGTGTTTGTGTTTTTTATGTTTTTTTCCCTGTTATTCATTTCTAATCTCATAGCGTTTTGGTCGGGAAAGATGCTTGATATGATTTCCATTTTCTTAAATTTACCAAGGCTTGATTTGTGACCCAAGGTGTGATCTATCCTGGAGAATGTTCCCTGTACACTTGAGAAGAAAGTGTAATCTGCTATTTTCGGATGGAATGTCCCATAAATATCAATTAAACCTATTTGGTCTATTGTGTCATTTTAAGCTTGTGTTTCCTTATTAACTTTCTGTCTGGATGATCTGTCCATTGGTGTAAGTGAGGTGTTAAAGTCCCCCACTACCACTGTGTTACTGTCAATTTCCTCTTTTATAGGTGTTAGCATTTGCCTTATGTATTGAAGTGCTCCTATGTTGGGTGCATATATATTTATAATTGTTGTATCTTCTTCTTGGATTGATCCCTTGATCATTATGTAGTGTCCTTCCTTGTCTCTTGCAACATTGTCTATTTTAAAGTCTATTTTATCTGATATGAGTATTGCTACTCCAGCTTTCTTTTGATTTCCATTTCCATGGAATATCTTTTTCCATCCCCTCACTTTCAGTCTGAATGTGTCCCTAGGTCTGAAGTGGGTCTCTTGTAGACAGCATATATATGGGTCTTGTTTTTGCATCCATTCAGCAAGGCTGTGTCTTTTGGTTGGAGCACTTAATCCGTTCACATTTAAGGTAATTATCCATATGTATGTTGCTGTTACCATTTTCTTAATTGTTTTGGGTTTGTTTTTGTAGGTCCTTTTCTTCTCTTGTGTTTCCCACTTAGAGAAGTTTCTTTAGCATTTGTTGTAGAGCTGGTTTGGTGGTGCTGAATTCTCTTAGCTTTTGCTTGTCTGTAAAGCTTTGGATTTCTCCATCGAATCTGAATGACAGCCTTGCCAGGTAGAGTAATTTTGGTTGTAGGTTCTTCCCTTTCATCACTTTAAATATATTGTGCCGCTCCCTTCTGGCTTGTAGAGTTTCTGCTGAGAAATAAGCTATTAACCTTATGGGAGTTCCCTTGTATATTATTTGTCATTTTTCCCTTGTTGCTTTTAATAATTTTTCTTTATCTTTAATTTTTGTCAGTTTGATTACTATGTGTCTTGGCGTGTTTCTCCTTGGGTTTATCCTGCCTGGGACTCTCTGCACTTCCTGGACTTGGGTGGCTATTTCCTTTCCCATGTTAGGGAAGTTTTCGACTATAAGCTCTTCAAATATTATCTCGTGTCCTTTCTCTCTCTCTTCTCCTTCTGGGACCCCTATAACGTGAATGTTGGTGTGTTTAATGTTGTCCCAGAGGTCTCAGGCTGTCTTCATTTCTTTTCATTCTTTTTTCTTTATTCTGTTCTGCAGCTGTGAATTCTACCATTCTGTCTTCCAGGTCACTTATCCGTTCTTCTGCCTCAGTTACTTATCCGTTCTTCTGCCTCAGGTCACTTATCCGTTCTTCTGTCTCTGCTACTGATTCCTTCTAGTGTCTTTTTCATGTCAGTTATTGTACTCTTCATCTCTGTTTGCTCTTTAATTCTTCTAGGTGTTTGTTCTTTAATTCTTCTAGGTCTTTGTTAAACATTTCTTACATCTGCTTGACCTTTGCCTACATTCTTTTTCCAAGGTCCTGGATCATCTTCACTATCATTATTCTGAATTCTTTTTCTGGAAGGTTGCCTATCTCCACTTCATTTAATTGTTTTCCTGGGGTTTTATCTTGTTCCTTCCTCTGGTACATAGTCTTCTGCCTTTTCATTGGCTATCTTTCTGTGAATGTGATTTTCTTTCAACAGGCTGCAGGACTCTAGTTCTTCTTGCTTCTGCTGTGCCCTCTGGTGGATGAGGCTATCTAAGGGGCTTGTGCAAGCTTCCTGATGGGAGGGACTGGTGGTGGGTAGAGCTGGGTGTTGCTCTGGTGGGCAAAGCTCTGTAAACCTTTAATCTGCTTGTCTGCTAATGGGTGGGGCTGAGTTCCCTCCCTGCTGATTGTTTGGCCTGAGGAACCCAGCACTGGAGGCTACAGGCTCTTTGGTGGGGCTAATGGCAGCCTTGAGGAGGGCTCCTGCCAAGGAGTACTTCCCAGAACTTCTGCTGCCAGTGTCCTTGTCCTCATGGTGAGACAGAGCCACCCCCTGCCTCTGCAGGAGACCCTCCAACACTAGCAGGTAGGTCTGGTTCAGTCTCCTATGGGGTCACTGCTCCTTCCCCCTGGGTCCTGATGCGCACACTACTTTGTGTGCCCTCCAAGAGTGGAGTCTCTGTTTTCCCCAGTCCTGTCGAAGTCCTGCAATCAAATCCCGCTAGCCTTCAAAGTCTGAAGTCTGTCTCATATGCTTTCATTACCAGACTAGTTCCAACAATAATATTTGTCCATATATGTCAAGAAATAGTTATTTCAAACTGACATTGGATCACCCTTTAAACCCTTAAATTAACACTTAGCTTCAAAGTAGATTACTTCTCAATAATATTCACACCAGTATCATTATTTGTTACGTGGTCCATTATAGAGTTCTCAATATGATACATACACTCAGATCCCTACATTAACTGGTTCTTCAAAGGAATCTGGGAACTCCTCCTCCTGTTGCTGGACCCCCAGGTTGGGAAGCCTGACATGGGGCTCAGAATCTTCACTCCAGTGGGTGGGCTTCTGTGGTATAATTGTTCTCCATTTTTGAGTCACCTACCCAGGAGTTATGGGATTTGATTTTATTGTGATTGCGCCACTCCTACCATCTCATTGTGGCTTCTCCTTTGTCTTTGGATGTGGGGTATCTTTTTTGGTGAGTTCCAGTGTCTTCCTGTTGATGATTGTTCAGCAGTTTATTGTGATTCTTGTGCTTTGGCAAGAGGGAGTGCTCGCACGTCCTTCAACTCTGCCATCTTGACCCAATCTCCCCTAAATATTTTCTAATATAAGTAATCTGGTCAAACCCACTTCCAAAGAAGGATAAGGTAATCATCCCAATCAAGACCTATTGCAGCCTTCACAAGTGTGAGCTACAGAAGCTGCTACTCTAAGGACACAAAGAGTTATAGTGACTGACGCAGAACCACAGGCACTAGAAGCTTGCCTTTCTCTATGCAGTAGAGCATGGGCAGCAAATTCCAGTGATTTCAGGGAGTTAGTGGAAAAGGTGAGTGAGTGAAGCAGGATGAATGGGACTGTAATTGACCTCTTAAATGGTAGCATCCAGTTGGCTCAGGAGATTGCTGCTTTTGGAGAATGCAGTTACGAATTCCCCATCCCTTTAATTTTTCAAGAGTAGTTAAAGATCTGGATTTTTATGTGAATTCTCCTTATTTTTCATTTGATGTTTTATAAACTTTATTTTTCAGCTGAAATACTCCACCTTTCCATCCATTTTGTCCATCTTTTCCTTTATTTTCCTTAAAATCGTATTATACTTATATGACGTCCTTACCTGGGAACTACAACATGAGAATCACCTTGGGGAATACCTCTATTGGCTGGTTTTAGCTCTTATTATGTCACTTTTTTCTGCCCCTTAGAATGTCTAGTAATCTTTAATACATCTGAATGACACTTTGCAGAGGCTCAGGATAATATCTTTCCAAAGTTTTTTTGTTTTTGGTTTTTTTTTCATCTACATAACAGTTAAATTATCAGTGTATGATCTTGATCCTATCAAGGCATACTTTTATTCCAGCTTTGTTTTAGTTTTGCCTTTACTTGTAAAGCATGGGCTCTATACTCTCAACTAGATGCTTTGTGGACCACAGTCTGGGCTCAAAGTCTAACATCTTATCCCTGCATTATTTATGCTCTGGAATCTCTGCAGACTTGTCAGCCTTCCAAAAGATGCTCTCTGCCACTTCTGGTCCTGATCTCCTAATCAGCAAGGGAACTTACCTTGATAAAGTTTATTTAAGCCATGTAGGTTTCATCCAAAACCCAATTTTAATCAAATATTGGGACTGGAATTTGTGTTTATTCAGGACGTGCTTACTCCTCGTTCACACCATCGAGGAGGTGCCCTAGGGCTCAAGGGAAATACACAGGCAGAATCCTGGGGCTCACTCTTCAAGGCTCCCCCTTCTCCAACACCCTGTCCCTCATATTCCAGCTGTCTTAGGATCCTGAACACTGATCCCTGCCGGTGCTGCCTAGGGAGAAGCCACTTCCTTGGGCTGCAGCCAGAAAAATGATCTTAGTGAAAAAAGAGCAGGTGAAGGTGGGACTCAGCTCTAGTACCTCCCCTCTCAAGGATGGCAGCCCTCACATGATTGCTGTTTAATGCCTGCAAACAGTTGTTTTATATATTTTGGTGGTTTCCTTTGATAAGTTGTAAAATGTGCTTTCCCAAGAAGAGATTATCTCAGATTTTACAGCAATTTATAGCAGTATCAAGACCAATTACTCCCTCACAGCCAGCACAGAAGGTTCAACTCTCTTCATTTTTAAATGTTGGCAACAAATTCTTCTCTTTTTCTTAAATCACTGAGTGGTCTTTTAAACATATGAACTTAATCATGTGCATAAACTCACGTATAATAAGAGAAATACTAACTCAAACGATCCCAATATGCCATTTTTCATCTATACATTTAGCAAAAGTACAAATCTGATAAATACACTTGTTTGGAGAGACTTTGTGAAAGCAGGTAGTTTCATATATTGCCAGTGGGAATGTCAATTGATATCATCCCTACAGAAGGCAACATGTAATATGAATCTATTCCACTTCTGGGAATTTATCCTACACATATATTTGCACACATGCAAAATGGCAGAGGTACAATGGTGTCTTGTGTTAATTTGCATTTTTTGGCTACCTAGTGAGGTTACTTACCTTTTCATAGGATTTGACCATTTTTCTGTTTCTCTTGCTTATCAGTCTGTAGGAGTTGTTTTTGTTTGTTTGTGTTTGTTTTGTTTTTTTGCATATTCAACAAATTGATCCTTTTGCAGCACTAGTATTAAATATTCTCTCCCTATCTAGCATTTGCCATGTTTATGGTGGGTTTTTTTTTAAGGTGAACAAAAACTTGAATTTTTAATGAAACCAAATTGGTCAATGTTTGCCTTTGGGGCTTATAGGTCCCTTTCTTGCTTAAGAAAGCCTCTCTTTCCTGGAGTATATACCTATATTCTCCTAGCTTCTCTCTTATTATTTTCTGGTTTTATTTTTTTTACATTCACCTTGTGACAGTAAAGTAATTTAAATTAGCTCAGTGGTTGCCTCTCATATGAGTGGTTTCCTCTCATAGCCAACTTTCTTAGTCCATCAACAGTTGATTAAATACTTCAGTTCTGTGCTGTCTTCTTTCACTACCACGTTTACTACCATCAGAGCACCAGCTAAAGGCAAGCTGCCAGCTCACTCTGAGATAAGTATTTTACTAGACTACACATTATCTAGGCTAGAAAATAGAGTGAAGTGTTTTAGTTTGAAAGGCTTTTCAACTAAAGATCCTGCTGAGCTTATGGCTTCATCTGGAAGCAAGAGTAAAGGAAGAGAGTTAATGCCAGTGATGGATTTAATTAAATGAAACATTTGATCCTACCAACAAGAACTAGAAAACAAGATTTTATAAAAAGAATTGAAAAAAAAAAATTGAGAGTTGTCACCACCTCTGAGTATGAAAGACTGAGACAAAGAGAGCTCAAAACAGAGAGATTTATGGCATCACTTTGACATGGGAAGAGATCTGTGTACACAGTCAGTTGCCAGTAATTCTTGAATTGGATACTAAAGCTATATTGCTTTGCATGGTATTCCAAGAACTATCAGTATGGGGATGGCACCAGCTGAGATGGACAATATATTTTTAAAGTGTATGTGTATGTGTGTGTGTGTGTGTGATATATTTAAATGTGTAAATTTGATAGAGACTAGCCAAAATGAGTTGCAGACCAGAACCTATAAGGCATCATTTCCCATCCTCTAAAGCACTGTAAAAAGTGACTGGGGACACCACATCTAACTCTGACCCACATGGGTAGTAAGTGGTAGTGATGGAGTAACAATACAGGTGAGCCTGACACTTTTCACCACAATAATGTTGATGATATTGATGTTGACAATGTCAACAAAACTGTAGTATGAATGAAAAACAACCATTCATCTGGTCTGAAGAGATATTCTGACTTCCTGAGCTAAGAGATAATCTTTTCTTGGGAAAGCACATGTTACAACTTATCAAAGGAAACCAACAAGTTTCATGGCAAAAACATGAAAATGTATCTTATTTCTCTGATTGTGAGAAGTTATTTTTAAAAATAAGCTAAAGCAAACCAATTTGTAGAAAATAAATATATTAACCAGATGACCATCTTCATTTTAGGGCATGAAAACCAGCACATTAATACAGTCACAATCACAAGTGCAAGATGTTCTTTAAATAAAGGAAACAAAACATAAATGTCCTTAGAGTTACGTGAAGAGTACTTACTGGAAACCTAACTACAGTGACATCTGTCTTTGTGGACTCAACCAGGAAGTCCATCCAGAAGTCCACAAGTTCCTGCTTGGCCACGGGCTGTTCTGAAGTCGGTTTCACAAAATGCTTATATATCAAAATTGTCTCTACAATAGACTTGAGGTACCTAAAAAAATCAAAAGATATAAGACACATAATAGACAAATTTAGAACCACCTGTTCCATCTATCCCAGTCTTACTCTGTAAATGTAATTTAAATATGGCATTGATAATTATGCATGCCAAGACACTAAACTTTATTATTTGTTATATGTCATGTAATATCACATGTTATCTCACTTAAATCTCATAAAAATTCAGTAAAGTAGGCCATTTTACCTCCACTGTAAAGATGAGGAAACTGAGGCTTAGACAGCTTAAGTAACTTGGACTGAACAATACATCTACTTAAAACATGACTTTTAAAGTAATGTCTATTCTATTCAAGAAAGTGGTTAATGCATTTGTTTTAAAATATGCTCCCTTGAGAAAGCTTTTCTAAGTAGACCGATCATAAGGGATGTTATTTTGCTCTAAAGTAACTCAGCTCATATATATTATACAAATATTCTCAAACCTTAAGACAGATAGTGCCTCAAAGGAAGAAGTCAGGAAAAAATGAGGAGCAAGATAATTATATGAGATAATGGGTAAGCAAGCACTTTGTAAACTAAAAACATGGAAGTTAACATTAAGTTAATGGAAACAAAGCATTGTTTTGTGGTTGTTATTACTATTGCATAAAATAACGTCTGTTTTCTTGTCAACAGAGGCCAAGACACCTCAGACCAAAGCTCTTTATACCCATGCTTCAGTCTCCTCTTCAGCCATCATCGGAATGGTCGTCATAAAGAAATAACCAACTTGGCTGCATGTAACGTGTGCATTTATTGGTTCAGTTATTTTCATGCCATTTGCTGAACGCCTGCCGTCGACATGCTACTGACAGTACAGCCCTGTCCTCAAGCTGCACACGGTGTTGAGGAGACAGAAATGTAACAGGTATTATAGCACCATGAAATAAATGCCCACGGAGTTGTAACTCACAGAGATACGACTAACAAAAGTCATACAGTCAGTATCAATAGAGATATGACTAAAGAACGACGGAAACACGAAAGAAGAAACTTTCCGGAGATGAAAGAATCACAGTGTATGTAACAACATCCACCATCGTCTCTCTGGGTGTGGGGAAGGGGTTTAGGCCAGCATGTGATTTATGAGCTGATGTGATTTGCGAGTGTTCCCCAGGTGGAGAAGAGGGCTGGAAGACGACGCTCAGTGTGTGCTGAGACACAACGGCATGACGTCAGAAACTGGCGTATTCAGAGTAAATAGAGAGCAGTGTAAACCTAGGGGTGTGACAAGGGCTGAGGTTTAATGACTAAGGGCAAACCTTGTTTGCCACGCCAAGGAGGTGGACTTTATCCCTTAGGCTGTGAGGAGCCATTAAACTACTCTGATTTAAAGATTTCAGTGGAGGGGAAGGGTCAAACATGCACTTTAGAAAGATCACTATGGGAGCAATGCTGGGGAGGATTTGCTAATAAAGGAGATCTGAATGTGAGGAAATGCTTTAAGAAGCCATGAAGGTCTACCATGGTGGGAATTTCCTCAAATGGTCCCTCTGATGAAAAGAAGTCAGTGGCCTGAGCTCTGAGCACTCTGAGCCTTTCTTGATATCACAGTTAACCTTTAAAAGTCTTTTCAGCTAATGGTCAATCATTACATGTGATGCACGATAAAATTAGCATTTAAAACAACAGTTCTAAATGCAGATGGAATTTTGTTTTCATCTCTCCAATTACCACATCCATAGTGATGAGACTTGGGTACATCCCAAGAAAAATTTGAAATTAGAAAAACACACATAATACAGGAAACATCTAAATGTGTCAGTAAACCCTGAGTAACAAGAAGTGAAAATCAAGAATGAGAATTCCAAAAGTGAGATTAGATCATGAAGGAAACAAAGGGCACATGTTTGGAGCAGAGGCTGGGAAGGCTGAGATGGAAGCTTGTGAATCTGCTGATTAGAGTTGCAGGTGTAAAATTCGAGGCTTTTGCATGATTCAAGTGTGTGACACTGGCCAACCTAGGCTAGCAGGTTGGTCAGTGTGATGGAAAGGCTAAGCTTGGTGGCCAGTGGACACACCTGTGTCCAAAGTCATCAGAACCTACATATATCACATTTTATTTACGAGCATCAATCACTTTTTCCTCTAGATTCTGCATTTTATTCTCTAAGCAAATAAAATCCCCTAATTGTCAGTTCAACAGATTTAACAATTTAGAAACAAGTGATAGGAGCTTTTATCAAAAATAACTGTACAAACACCTAACAATTTACTATTACCATGCAGGTGTCTTCAGTTTAAAAAGCTTTTCAGATGCTTGAATGACTCTCAAGTGGTCATTGGCCAGGACACTTGCTCCCAGGAAAAATCCAACTTCCCAGTAGCTCTGGAGCTTTTCCAAGTTTCCCTTTTTACCAAGAAGGCTACTGAGCTTCACCCCTAGAAGATGAATAGGAAGAATAACTTTACAACACATGGCAGGCAGGCAGAGCTGACGCTTTATTAAAAAGCAAAACTAAGCTTTCATTCCTCCTTTCAGATTAAAATAGTTTTGTTAAGTTTCTGATTCTAAAAAGGGCTTAAGTTCACTGTAAAAAAAAAAAAAAAAAAAAAAGTGGACAAATCAGAAAGGTACACAGAAGCAAGTGAAAATTTCCCTCAATTTGAAAACCACAAAATAACTGCCAGTGTCACACTGATGTACATCATTCTAGAATTTTTATATATGCATATATGCATAAATTAAAAGGTGATAACACTCAATCTCTTGCTGTGTAACCTCCTTCTTTCCCTTACTACATCATGGATTCTTTAGTTACTTTAAAGGGAAATGTGCTGAAATTCTATCCATCAGTTGAAGTATAAATGTATACAGTATATATAGTTTGCAAGAGTAAACTGCTATAATAATTAATAATTTTATATGCAAAAACAGTTATTATACACTTAGAAAGTTAAAGAAATAAGGAAACTGACAAATAACACTGTCTTGAATACTATGGCTTTGTAACAAGACTTGAAATCAGGTCATGTAAATCCTCCAACTTTGTTCATTTTTAACATTGTTTTGTTACTTCTGGGTTCTTTGCATTTCATTCTAACTTTTTATCTCTACTCTGCCTTGTATTATTTTTGCATTTGGAAGGATTTGTTTGCTTAAAAAAAATATATCTCCATAGAATTGCCACTAACATCCATAACATATGACAGGAAAGTTACTAAATGTCAAGAAAGTTATCTGAGATTTGGGAGTAAGGTAAAAATGTGGAACATGTCATTTCAATATCATATGGAGGCATAAGCCCACTCAAGGACTGCCTACGGAAAGTGTAGCTAGTTCATCTCACTATTTATTAACGATCTTACAGAAGTTTACCTGTTAACTTGTATAATATGTTTTTGTTCAGGAGAGATGTAAATAAGTTCTGCCTAGTGAAACAGTGAATCCCTAAGATTTATAACGTGTTGGACATAAACAAGCTTTTTAAAACAATCAAACTCAGATATCTGATTCTAACATTTCTTTCTTCAATTATGAATACCCTAGCTTCTTAAATAAACTTTAAACGGGACATAGCCTCTTACTGTTTCCATGTTAACTGAATTAAACAGAATCATATTTTATATTTTCGGAGAGTCATAAATTTATCTTTTTTGAAAATTATACTTTAACAAAACAAAACAACCTTTAAAAAACTTTATGCTGGGCTTCCCTGGTGGCACAGTGGTTGAGAATCTGCCTGCCAGTGCAGGTGACACGGGTTCGAGCCCTGGTCTGCGAGGATCCCACATGCCGTGGAGGGGCTGGGCCCATGTGCCACAACTACTGAGCCTGCGTGTCTGGAGCCTGTGCTCCGCAACAAGAGAGGCCGCGATAGTGAGAGGCCCGTGCACCGCGATGAAGAGTGGCCCCCGCTTGACGCAACTAGAGAAAGCCCTCGCACAGAAACGAAGACCCAACACAGCCAAAAATAAATAAATAAATAAATAAATAAATAAATAAATAAAAGTGAAATTCTAAAAAAAAAAAACTTTATGCTGCTTTTTATCATATAATTCCACTTAAGCCAAGAAATTTTTAGGAAAAAGTCCATCTGGGAATTCTTCACATTTTGTGATGATAAATTAAAAAGAACAGCTTTGCCACCTTAAAATTTCATGAGATGAAAAAAATTACACATGTGTATGCAACAACATCCATGATCTCCTATCTGGACATAAAAAATACAACAAATACAAATGGAAGAAGAAAGTGCAGGGGGAAAATCAGATACTAAAAATATGTGTCTCTATCAACCTCAGTTGAAAATGAATATCTCTTATTTGTGTCATACTTGGGAACAATGAATGCAGGACTGATCTAGCGCCAAACCATTTAAAAATTTAAATAGGGACTATGAAAGTGTTTAATAGTAAAATTACAATATTAGTTTTAAAATAAAATTTCAGATTTATTTATGCTTGCCAGAAGTTCATTCTATGAGAGTGATATTAATGTTAGCCTTGGCATAAATTTGTCACATGATTGTTACCCTAAGCCATTCAGCATTTGGACAAAATGCTTTATTTTTTAAATGGCAAATAGTATTTTAGTATATGGATGGGTCATTTTAATTTACCCAAATGCAGACGGTGCCTGCTTTTTATTACTATAAACATTCTTATACATGTCGCTTTGTGCACTTGTTCAATTATTTCTTTGTAATAAAGTCTTAAACTTGGACTTGTTGGGGACAGAAGATATGCCCATTTTAAGTGCTGATATTATAGACACTATCATGTCCTTTCATCTTTGCCAATCTGATGGAGGAAAAAGGAAACATTGCCCTTTTTAAACCACTGACATGGACTGTCTTTTCATGTGTCTGTATATCTTTTATGAATTAGCTCTTATGTTTTTTCCACATGATGTATGAAACCTGTTTCTACATGCAGATAGTAATCTTTTAAGTTTGGAGTTAAGAACATGGCTCTAATTTTTTATATTTAGTATCTCTCTCTCTCCAACCCCTCTCTACCCACCCTTCCAAGGAATACAGGAATAAACATCGTACTGCATAAAATTTGTTCCATATTTAGGATTATTTCCATAGGATAGAGTCTCAGAGGTAGTGTTATACTTGGTCCCAGGTAGAGCACTATTAAGGTTCTTGATCTCTAGGGCCAAATTATTAAAGGACTATTGCTGATGGATGATTATATCATTTTACCAAGTTCTTACCATCTAGATATTTTTCACTATTTAAAAAGGTTTGGAGGGCAGACAGCAGAAGCAAGAATAACTACAATCCTGCAGCCTGTGGAACAAAAAACACATTCACAGAAAGACGGACAAGATGAAAAAGCAGAGGGCTCTGTACCAGATGAAGGAACAAGATAAAACCCCAGAAAAACAACGGAATGAAGTGGAGATAGGCAACCTTCCAGAAAAAGAATTCAGAATAATGATAGTGAAGATGATCCAGGACCTCAGAAAAAGAATGGCGGCAAAGATCGAGAAGATGCAAGACATCTTTAACAAAGATCTAGAAGAATTAAAGGAGAAACAAACTGAGATGAACAACACAATAACTGAAATGAAAAATACACTAGAAGGAATCAATAGCAGAATAACTGAGGCAGAAGAACGTATAAGTGACCTGGAAGACAGAACGGTGGAATTCACTGTTGCGGAACAAAATAAAGAAAAAAGAATGAAAAGAAATGAAGACAGCCTAAGAGACCTCTGGGACAACGTTAAACGCAACGTTTGCATTATACGGGTCCCAGAAGGAGGAGACAGAGAGGAAGGACCCGAGAAAAAGGTTGAAGAGATTATAGTCGAAAACTTCCCTAACATGGGAAAGGAAATAGCCACCCAAGTCCAGGAAGTGCAGAGAGTCCCAAACAGGATAAACCCAGGAGAAACACACCGAGACACATAGCAATCAAATTGGCAAAAATTAAAGACAAAGAAAAATTATTGAAACCATCAAGGGAAAAAAGACAAATAACATACAAGAGAACTCCCATAAGGTTAACAGCTGATTTCTCAGCAGAAACTCTACAAGCCACAAGGGAGTGGCATGATATACATAAAGTGATGAAAGAGAAGAACCTACAACCAAGATTACTCTACCCGGCAAGGATCTCATTCAGATTCGATGGAGAAATCAAAAGCTTTACAGACAAGCAAAAGCTAAAAGAAATCAGTCCCACCAAACCAGCTCTACAACAAATGCTAAAGGAACTTCTCTAACTGGGAAACACAAGAGAAGAAAAGGACCTACAAAAACAAACCCAAAACAATTTAGAAAATGGTCATAGGAACATACATATCGATAATTACCTTAAACGTGAATGGATTAAATGCTCCAACCAAAAGACACAGGCTTGCTGAATGGATACAAAAACAAGACCCATATATATGCTGTCTACAAGAGACCCACTTCAGACCTAGGGACACATTCAGACTGAAAGTGAGGGGATGGAAAAAGATATTCCATGCAAGTAGAAATCAAAAGAAAGCTGGAGTAGCAATACTCATATCAGATAAAAGAGATTTTAAAATAAAAAATGTTACAAGAGACAAGGAAGGACACTACATAATGATCAAGGGATCAATCCAAGAAGAAGATATAGCAATTATAAATATATATGCACCCAACGTAGGAGTACCTCAATACATAAGGCAACTGGTAACAGCTATAAAAGAGGAAATTGACAGTAACACAATAATAGTGGGGGACTTTAACACCACACTTAACACCAGTGGACAGATCATCCAAACAGAAAGTTAATAAGGAAACACAAGCTTTAAATGACACAATAGACCAGATAGATTTAACTGATATTTATAGGACATTCCATCCAAAAACAGCAGATTACACTTTCTTCTCAAGTGCGCATGGAACATTCTCCAGGATAGATCACATCTTGGGTCACAAATCAAGCCTCAGTAAATTTAAGAAAATGGAAATCATATCAAGTATCTTCTTTGACCACAATGCTATGAGATTAGAAATCAATTACAGGGATAAAAACGTAAAAAACACAAACACATGGAGGATAAACAAAACATTACTAAATAACCAAGAGATTACTGAAGAAATCAAAGAGGAAATCAAAAAATACCTAGAGACAAATGATAATGAAAACACGATGACCCAAAACCTATGGAATGCAGTAAAAGCAGTTCTAAGAAGGAAGATTATAGCTATACAAGCCTACCTCAAGAAGCAAGAAAAATTTCAAACAAACAATCTAACCTCACACCTAAAGGAACTTGAGAAAGAAGAACAAACAAAACCCAAAGTTAGCAGAAGGAAAGAAATCATAAAGATCAGAGCAGAAATAAATGAAATAGAAACAAAGAAAACAATAGCAAAGATGATTGAAACTAAAAGTTGGTTGTTTGAGAAGATAAACAAAATTGATAAACCATTAGCCAGACTCATCAAGAAAAAGTGGGAGAGGACTCAAATCAATAAAATTAGAAACGAAAAAGGAGAAGCGACAACAGACACCGCAGAAATACAAAGCATCCCAAGAGACTACTACAAGCAACTCTATGCCAATAAAATGGACAACCTAGAAAAAATGGACAAATTCGTAGAAAGGTATAACCTTCCACGACTGAACCAGGAAGAAATAGAAAATATGAACAGACCAATCACAAGTAATGAAATTGAAACTGTGATCAAAAATCTTCCAACAAACAAAAGTCCAGGACCAGATGGCTTCACAGGTGAATTCTATCAAACATTTAGAGAAGAGCTAACACCCATCCTTCTCAAACTCTTCCAAAAAATTGTGGAGGAAGGAACACTCCCAAACTCATTCTACGAGGCCACCATCACCCTGATACCAAAACCAGACAAAGATACTACAAAAATAGAAAATTACACACCAATATTACTGATGAATACAGACGAAAAATCCTCAACAAAATACTAGCAAAGAGAATCCAATAACACATTAAAAGTATCACATACCATGATCAAGTGGGATTTAACCCAGGGATGCAAGAATTCTTCAATATATGCAAATCAATCAATGTGATATAGTATATTAACAAACTGAAGAATAAAAACCATATGATCAGCTCAATAGATGTAAAAAAAGCTTTTGACAAAATTCAACACCCATTTTTGATAAAAACTATCCAGAAAGTGGGCATAGAGGGAACCTACCTCAACATAATAAAAGCCATATACAACAAATCCATAGCAAACATCATTCTCAATGGTGAAAAACTGAAAGCATTTCTTCTAAGATCAGGAACAAGGCAAGGATGTCCACTCTCGCCACTATTATTCAACATAGTTTTGGAAGTCTTAGCCACAGCAATCAGAGAAGAAAAAGAAATAAAAGGAATACATATTGGAAAAGAAAAAGTAAAACTGTCACTGTTTGCAGATGACATGATAGTATACATAGAGAATCCTAAAGATGCCACCAGAAAAGTACTAGAGCTAATCAATGAATTTAGGTAAAGTTGCAGGATACAAAATTAACGCACAGAAATCTCTTGCATTCCTATACAGGAATGATGAAAAATTTGAAAGAGAAATTAAGGAAACACTCCCATGTTCCACTGCAACAAATAGGATAAAATACCTAGGAAGAAACCTACCTAGGGAGACAAAGGACCTGTATGCAGAAAACTATAAACACTGATGAAAGAAATTAAAGATGATACCAACAGATGGAGAGATATACCATGTTCTTGGATTGGAAGAATCAATATTGTGAAAATGACTATACTACCCAAAGCAATCTACAGATTCAATGCAATCCCTATCAAATTACCAATGGCATTTTTTACAGAACTAGAACAAAAAAATCTTAAAATTCGTATGGAGACACAAAAGACCCCAAATAGCCAAAGCAGTCTTGAGGGAAAAAAACGGAGCTGCAGGAATCAGACTCCCTGACTTCAGACTATACTACAAAGCTACAGTAATCAAGACAGTATGGTACTGGCACAAAAACAGAAATATAGATCAATGGGACAGGATAGAAAGCCCAGAGATAAACCCACGCACCTATGGTCAACTAATCTATGACAAAGGAGGCAAGGATATACAATGGAGAAAAGACGGTCTCTTCAATAAGTGGTGCTGGGAAAACTGGACAGCTACATGTTAAAGAATGAAATTAGAACACTCCCTAACACCATACACAAAAATAAACTCAAAATGGATTAGAGACCTGAATGTAAGACCGGACACTATAAAACTCTTAGAGGAAAACATAGGAAGAACACTCTTTGACAAAAATCACAGCAAGATCTTTTTTGATCCACCTCCTAGAGTAATGGAAATAAAAACAAAAATAAACAAATGGGACCTAATGAAACTTCAAAGCTTTTGCAAAGCAAAGGAAACTACAAACAAGATGAAAAGACAACCCTCAGAATGGGAAAAAAAATATGTAAACGAATCAACAGACAAAGGATTAATCTCCAAAATATATAAACAGCTCATGCAGCTCAATATTAAAAAAACAAACAACCCAATCAAAAACATGGGCAGGGCTTCCCTGGTGGCGCAGTGGTTAAGAATCCGCCTGCCAATGCAGGGGACACAGCTTCAAGCCCTGGTCCGGGAAGATCCCACATGCCGTGGAGCAACTAAGCCCGTGCACCACAGCTACTGAGCCTGCGCTTTGGAGCCTGCGAGCCACAACTACTGAAGCCTGCGTGCCTAGAGCCCGTGCTCCACAACAAGAGAAGCCACCTCAATGAGAAGCCCGCGAACCAAAGAGTAGCCCCTGCTCGCCGCAACTAGAGAAAGCCCACGCAGCAACGAAGACCCAACACAGCCAAAAATAAATAAATTAAAATAAATTAAAAACAACAACAACAAAAAAAAACATGGGCAGAAGACTTAAATAGACATTTCTCCAAAGAGGACATACAGATGGCCAAGAAGCACATGAAAACCTGCTCAACATCACTAATCATTAGAGAAAGGCAAATCAAAACTACAATGAGGTACCACCTTACACCAGTTAGAATGGGCATCATCAGAAAATCTACAAACAACAATGCTGTAGAGGGTGTGGAAAAAATGGAACCCTCTTGCACTGTTGGTGGGAACATAAATTGATACAGCCACTATGGAGAACAGTATGGAGGTTCCTTAAAAAACTAAAAATAGAGTTATCATATGACCCAGCAATCCTACTACTGGGCATATACCCAGAGAAAACCATAATTCAAAAAGACACATGCACGCCAATGTTCACTGCAGCACTATTTACAATAGCCAGGTCATGGAAGCAACCTAAATGCCCATCGACAGACGAATGGATAAAGAAGATGTGGTACATATATACAATGGAATATTACTCAGCCATAAAAAGGAACGAAATTGGGTCATTTGTAGAGACGTGGATAAATCTAGAGACTGTCATACAGAGTGAAGTAAGTCAGAAAGAGAAAAACAAATATTGCATATTAACGCATACATGTGGAACCCAGAAAAATGGTACAGATGAAACCAGTTTGCAGAAATTGAGACACAGATGTAGAGAACAAACGTATGGACACCAAAGGGGGAAAGCGGCGGGGGGTTGGGGGTGGTGGTGTGATGAATTGGGCGATTGGGATTGACATGTATACACTGATGTGTATAAAATGGATAAAAAAAAAAAAGAAAGTTTGGATAAATTTATAAGCAATTAACAGTATGTCATTGCTGTTTTAAATACCAGGTCTTTGATTCAATCATCTGTTTAGGCGATTTAAATGCTGACAATGCTCTAATTAGAACTGGCTGACTTCTAAGAAGATTTTTTAATACTTTAGTTTCTATCATAGTTTTTACATCTTGCAGTTGCTATTAGATTCAAGGCTGTTTTAACAAAGAAAGGTAGCAAATGGAGCCTCCACGGAACACTCATTACATGCCTAGCACTATTCATGGCACACTGCAAATCCAAACAACACCACAATCAGTTAGAGATTATATCCTTTTTGCAATGAGGGGGAAAAAAAGCTGAGAGATGTTGAGTAACTTGTTGAAGGTCACACAGCCCTGGTGGAGACTAGCTTCTTTTCATTTTAACTTTCCATTGTGAAGAATTCCAAGCATACATGAAAGCAGAAAAAATACTACAATGAATGACCACATTTTCAACGACTGCTAACATTTTACTATTGCTTCATTTCCCTGAATATTTTTGCTGAACCACTTCAAATTAAATTACAGACATCATGACATTTCACCCTTAAATACTGCATCATGTACGTTTAAAAATTCTCCTACATATCCCTTTTGATTATCGCACCTAACAAATATAATAAGTCCCTCATATTATCTAATATCTGGTACTGATTCAAATTCCCCAATTGTTCCCCAAATATCTCCTATAGCTTTTTTTCCCCCCCTCAAACCAGAATCCAAACAAGAATCATTAATTGCATTTGTTTTTTTATGTCTCTAAATCTCTTTTAACCTAACCAATCCACCCCCACTGTTTTCCATGACACTGACTTTTTGAAGAGACCAAGAGGGGAGTCTTGTAGAAGGTCTTCACATTCTGGATCTGTCTGATGGCACTTCCTGGTGTTGTCTGACTTATTTTTCTAGTCAACGTGATTCCTATTAACCCACTGTTAGATCTTAAGATTCGGGTTAAACGTTTTTGGCAAGACTGTTTCACAGGAGATGCTGCTTATTTCACATTCACCATATCAGGTGGCACACATCCAGCCATCCCACCATTAGGAATGCTGGTTGGCTCACTGACAGCTGGATCCCTGGAGGGGCTATACACAATGAACTGTATGGGAACGTCTGTTCCTTTGTGATTAACAAGCAATCTGTGGGTGAGCTTTGGTATCATGTAAATATGGCAAATGAAAATTTAAAAAAATAAGCATATTAATGGTTTTAGTTCTAATTGATGATCCTTGTCAGAATCATTATTTTAATATCACTAGCATTATCAACTTTATCATTCCTTCTACTTTATTAGCTAGCATTATTTTGAAGAATACATTCTCCTGAAGAATATATAGTTAGTATGTAGCATGTCTTAAGAAGAGCTTTACCTCCTCAACTGGATGAATTATAGTATCCCTTTAAAAGGAAGGGAAAGTACTGAATTTTTTTCCTTATAATTTTCAATTTTCTAAGAATTTGGTCACTTCCACAGATGGCAAGTGAGTTGTTTTGTGGTTGGTGATGCGTTTTGTTTTCGTTTTGATTTCTTTTTCTTGATTATCCTTTTAGACTCATGGATTTTTATGTTCAGTAATACAAATTTTATTTTAATAGCTCCCTGAAAATAAGATTCAAATAGTGGTTTGTCTCAATTCCAGTCACACTGTTCTTTTATTACATCATCATCTCATAAAGTGTCTCATGGTTGAAAAATTCCACAGAAGATGGGAGAATCATCTTTTATTTAGCCAAAGTTTGAATATTAATTTTAAGGCTTGTGAAGCGGAAAAAAGGATAAAGATGTAAGAAGCGGTTCTGTGTTTTTAAATCCTAGTTCTAAATAGTCCAAACATCAGTGATTATTCAAAAACTGGGAAATTAAAACACAGATCATGAAGTAATTAGTCATAACCTCAAACAAACACACAACTAGAATTAAGAGTCTTTGGGCAACAGATTATGACAGTTAAGAACTGTTCTTACATTAGAGTTCTTAAAGTTAAGATAATATATTTGGAAAGCCTCAGGTTTAGTGATCATCTTATGACATCTTAATCTTTAATTGTTTATCCTTTATGAATAAATCAAATTTCAAAATACATCTAAAGAAAAGATTTTATAAATTAAAGTCTGATTACTATCAGAACTCAGGAACTCAGACTAATTTGTATATTTGCAGGGGACCAATAATAAGAAAAAGTGGGAGAAGATATAAATTACTAAAAATTTTGATTAAAAAGAGAATGCAACTGATATTTAAAAATATGCCAAATATGTTATTAATCTTGTTGTTTATTATATACTATTAATTAATAAAATTATTATATTAAAATATTCATTTATTTAGTCAACTGTTTTCCTTGAAAATCCCTTTAACTCTATTTTACCATATAAATATTAACTTTAGGTCAACCTATATTGATTAGCATAATTTGTGATTGAGTAGAATCTAAATTAGTGAGTTTTAATTGCCTTTTAGTTTTCTTTTTTTAATTAATTAATTTATTTATTTATTTTTGGCTGTGTTGGGTCTTCATTTCTGTGCGAGGGCTTTCTCTAGTTGCGGTGAGCGGGGGCCACTCTTCATCGCGGTGCGCGGGCCTCTCACTATCGCGGCCTCTCTTGTTGCAGAGCATAGGCTCCAGATGCGCAGGCTCAGTAATTGTGGCTCACGGGCCCAGCTGCTCCGCGGCATGTGGGATCTTCCCAGACCAGGGCTTGAACCCGTGTCCCCTGCATTGGCAGGCGGATTCTCAACCACTGCACCACCAGGGAAGCCCCCATGCCTTTTAGTTTTTAAGGACATATAATTTAGAGTGTATATCACAGTATTTTAGAAGCCTAAAACTTAGCTCTTATGGGAACTAAAAATTCATTGTCAAGTCAGATTTTAAGTCTGTGTATGTTTTGCAATTTCCAAAATTAAAAATTCAACTTCATATGCTTTCAAATGCTTGTTCAACATGTATTATGAATGAGCTCTTCTTAGAAAAAATTGAAGTGTGTTTCCTTTACAAAGTTACATTAATCACAGTTCCTCAAACCTCAGAGTGCTGACCATCCTTTTTCTTTCCCCCAGCTTTTGAAAGGTATAATTGACATAGCATTGTGTAAGTTTAAGGTGTACAATGTGTTGATTCAATACACTTATATCTGGCAAAATGATCACACTGTAGCCTTAGCTCACACCTCCAACATGTCATATAATTTCCATTTCTTTTTTGTGGTGAGAACATTTAAGATCTACGACCATCTTAATCTACATTTAACTTAAAAATGAGAATTTAGAATAGGTACATTTCAAACCACTATGTTAGTGCTCTACCTACACATGCAAATCAGTGTCAAATTCTGTGATGATCTGCATGCTTCAACCTCAAGTTCAACAACAGAGCAACACAAATCATTTTTAGATCACTGATGCATAAGGAGTTTTGGCTAGTGTAGAGTTTTTTAAATAACCTTAGAAGCAGAATTTTATTATAATTAAAATTTAATTATAATAAATAATTATTTATAATAAAATATATTTTATGAAAAGTGTATATTTTTCTGATTTCATTTTCCAACTAAAAATGTTATTTCAAATAAAACTTTGTGCATTGAATACCATTACAATCCAGCAGCAACAAGCATTGTATCATTCTTTTAGTCTGCGTCTTTTAAAAAGTACTTAATACTCAAACTTCACTTGCCTCAAAGATTTCCCAGAACATCATATAAGGCCATTTTATTAGTCTTTCCCAAATAATGTAAAAAAAAATCCAGGGCTCATTTTTTCTTATGACAAATTAAACAAAATATTTCTCCAGTTAAAAATCTTAAAAGGAGGGACTTCCCTGGTGGTGCAGCGGCTAAGAATCCGCCTGCCAATGCAGGGGACACGGGTTCGAGCCCTGGTCTGGGAAGATCCCACATGCCACGGAGTAACTAAGCCCGTGCGCCACAACTGTTGAGCCTACACTCTAGAGCCCGCGAGCTACAATTACTGAGCCCGCATGCCACAACTATAGAAGCCCGCGTGCCTAGAGCCTGTGCTCCGCAACAAGAGAAGCCACCGCAATGAGAAGCCCGCGCACCGCAACAAAGGGTAGCCGCCGCTCGCCGCAACTAGAGAAAGCCCGCGTGCAGCAATGAAGACCCAACACAGCCAAAAATAAATTAAAAAAAAAAAAATCTTAAAAGGAAAGTTTCTTCTACAATTCATAGCTTAACTAAGATCAAATTTTTTTCCTGTACAAAAAATATGGCAAACTATTTCTATGTCTGTAGTAAAAACTCCTGCAAAAGTTGTAAAGGGTCTCTGAAAGAGAGGGGTTAGACACTCAAAAGAGAGCAAAATCTGATTACCTTAGACAGTATGCAATATCTAGAACCTTAAAAAATGTTATCAAAGCCAGAATCAAGGAAATCACACAAAATTTGTTCACTGAGATATCCTAATCTTTAAAAATTCCAAAGAAGGGTCAGCATATGAGACAATGTCCACTGATAAAAGGGAAAAAAAGCACATTCTATCAATGGCTACAATTCAGAGACGGTCTCTGAGGAGACCAGTCACTGCCAAGACTGCCTCTGCTTGACCTGTTGTTCTAGGGGCTTGGGAGGCTCCACCTCTAACAAAACTGCAATCATAGGGGCAGGTGTACAAGAAACAGAAACAGGAAATATCAGAGTTTCCTTCCTCCCTTTCTTTCTTTCTTTCTTTCAGCCCCAGGAAAGCAAAATCAATCTAAAATAGGAAACTTCCCGGATGTTCCACAAAACACTACCTTATTTGGCAGTTGAGGGCTGAATGCAGAGCCCATATTTATATTTTTAATACTAGTTTGAGCTGGAATTAAAAATATCAGGTAAAATAAACTAAAAACTGAATTACAACCCAA